>NW_024412377.1:62532470-62557092 GCF_014898765.1 Herpailurus yagouaroundi
GCGGGCACCCGCCGTCCAGTCACTCACTGGCTCATTCCCGCACGCGCTCGCTCGGGAGTCGCGGTCCAGCGCCGGATCTGAGGGCCTGGCTCCCGGGTTCAAATTCCGACTCTGCCGCTGTCTATTCTGTGGCCTTGGGCGAGTTGCTTCTCCTCTCCGGGTTCAGTTTCTCCATCTGTAAAATGGGCCTGGTACGACTGCCCACCAACCAGGGCTGAGCTCCCCGCGTGAAGATGCACGTGAAGCTGTCGGCAATGTCTGGCCAGGGTATAAAAGTTGGCAGTTTTAAACCCAGACCCGAGCTTCGGAGATTCAGGGAGTAAAATGGCAACAAATACAAGTACAATATAATTGCAAGAGTGGCAGAACAGCGTAGGGTGGTCAGCGAGTGAGGGGCAGTTGGGTGCTTGGTAACAGAGGCCATTGAGTCCCAAATGTGGGGCACTTCTTCCATGCCAGATGCAGAACCTTCTTTCTGCTTTTCCAAAACGTTCCCTTTGAATCCTCAAGACAACTCCGGGAGGAAAAGATGGTTGACCCGTATTACAGAGGAGGTGACTGAGAACAGCCTGCGGACTCACAGAACTGGTGGAAGGAACCCATCACTATCTGGCTCTAGGCATATTTCACAAGCTAAGGGTGGCTGGGGCTGTTCCACATTTCTTCATCCAGTGCCTCCTAGCCCTGGCTTGGCTCAGAGTCATATTCAGATGTTGGCTGAACAAATGTCTGAATGAATGTACACATCGATGCATGGATGGGAGCCTGGCCAATGCTGTCACACTAGTAAGCGGGGGCTCTTTCCAACAAACTGCGTAACTCCCCTCCGGGCCTGAAAGAGCCCAGGGCTCCTTCCCACCCTAGATCTGAGGTCAGCCTTTGAAAGACGGTGAGGGTCATCCTGGAGAGGATGCTTCTCGGCAGCCCTGGCCAGGTTCCTGGATGGTTTAGTGCTGATTCATTTTGGATTCACCCCTCCATTTGCCCCTCCAACTTCCTTGCCAGGTTTTGCCACCCTGCCCTGGCCCTAGAGGATGGCCTGTTAGGATTTCAGGGACAGGCTCCCTGTCCTCAGCTTCCTCTTGGGCTTGGCCAATGGGAAGCCCTGGCAGCAGTTTGAGGGCACAAGAAGAGAGAGGTCTAGGTATTAATTTCCTGAGTTCTCTTTTGTCCTGCAGGGTTGTGCCTCCAAGGTGGCCTTCCACATACCTTTTCCCTGAGGGTTCCTGGGGCCACTTTTTCCACTAAACATGTTAACAGTCCCGTCCCCTTTTGGTTCCCCAAGTCCTGCCACACCTTTGCAAGGGAACTTTTCAGTAAACTTCCCCTGGTGGCCCTGTTTGAGGGTGGCATCTGTTTCATGCCAGGACCCTCACTGATATCATTTCTGTAAGGCACATTCCTCTGAAGCACAGTTGCAAGTTGGATTACTTGGAAATGTCCAGTATGTCGAAGGCCTGGCTTTTCTGTTCCTTTTACCTCATCCTGTGAATAAGCCCGGCCTTCCTAATAAGGCAGAACCACAGAACGCAGACGCTAGAGGAAATCTGTGAATCAGCCAGCTTCCTCGGTTTTCCCAGAAAGGCGATGAGACCTGGCCCTAATTGTGTGCTGAGTGGCAAAGTCGGGTCCTCAGCCCGCCTGTGCTCACCTCTTCTGTGGTGGCAGGAATGGCCTGGGAAGACAAACTTTCTTCTCACCTGCCCGTAGCAGTAGAGGCAATACCTGTATCTTTCTGTACCCTTCCTTGGTCTTCCATTTTCTTCTTTTTTATTGTAGTGAAATATACACAATATAAAATTTACCATTTAAAAAAAAATTTTTTTTAACACTTATTTATTTTTGAGACAGGGAGAGACAGAGCATGAAGAGGGGAGGGTCAGAGAGAGGGAGACACAGAATCTGAAACAGGCTCCAGGCTCTGAGCTGTCAGCACAGAGCCCAACGCAGGGCTCGAACTCACGGACCGCGAGATCATGACCTGAGCCGAAGTCGGCCGCTTAACCGACTGAGCCATCCAGGCACCCCTAAAATTTACCATTTTAACCCTTGGTAAGCATACAGTTCTGTGACATTAAGTACATTCACATCATTGTGCAACTGTCACCAACAACCATCTCTAGGACTTTTTTGATCTTCCCAAATTGAAACTCTATACCCTTTAAGCAATAACTCTCCATTCCTCCTTGCCCAGCCCCTGGCAACCACCATTTACCTAGTGTGTGACCTTGGCAAGGCACGCCACCTCTCTGTACTCTATCTCCTGATCTATAAGATGGGATAAGAATAGCCACTGACCTCATTGGCTTGTTCTGTAGTCTAAATGAGATAATGCATGTCAAGTACATGTATTTTTGTTATTTTGCTATTAGCTGATCTGAGATAGCTAAATATCTCCCTTTAAGTGCATCCAAATCTCAAACCTAATTTTAATCCCAACTGCCATGAATTACATCTACTCTTTCCTAGTCTTTTTAAAAAAAATTTTAATGTTTATTTATTTTTGAGAGAGAGAGAGAGAGACAGGGTGTGAGTGGGGGAGCGGCAGAGAGAGAGGGAGACACAGAATCCGAAGCAGACTCCAGGTTTGAGCTGTCAGCACAGAGCCAGATGCGAGGCTTGAACTCGTGAACCTCGAGATCCTGACCTGAGCCGAAGTCGGATGCTCAACTGACTAAGCCACCCAGGTGCCCCCTTTAAAAAATTTTTTTAAACGTGTATAGGGAAGGAACAGAGAGAGGGAGACATGGAATCCTAAGCAGGCTCCACGCTCTGAGCTGTCAGCACAGAGCCTGGCACAGGGCTAGAACTCACAGACCACAAGACCATGACCTGAGCCGAAGTCAGATGCTTAACCAACTGAGCCACCCAGGTGCCCCTGCTCTTTCCTAGTCTTGACTCTCTTTTTAGCCCCTGATTTTGTGTCCAGCCTCATCTCCCACCAGCTGCTTCCCTGTTCCCCCAAATAGAAATGACTTGTGATCTCCAGAAGGAAATATATTTTTGGTTTTTCCTACCTGCATACCTAAGGGTAAGCGATTCATTTCCCCACCCTGTCTGTCAGTGACTTCTTATTCAGCCTTTAAAGCCCAGGTGGGATGTCACTTCCTCCAGGAAGCCCTGCATCCCAGATATGAAATTGTTTCCCCAACACCCATCCCCCGCAGCTATCACTGTCCCTTGTCATAGCCATTATTTCCTTCTTATAGATCTGATTCCTTTGCCATACTCTGAGCCCCCAAGGAGCTGAAATGGGTCCCATTTGTCTCAGATCCCCCAGCATCTGGCACAAACTAGTACAGAGAGGCCCCTGAGGAAATGCCTGTGGGATGAATGAATCTATCTCCATCTCCTTAATGCTAACCTAACTCCTCTCCAGGGTTGGGCTGGCTTTTGTCCTTACCTGTTCCCCAGAGACCTCTTCACACCAAGCTTCACTGTATCCACACTCCTGGGAACACTGGCATTTTTCCTGATTGGGATGTGAGGAGAACAGGGCAGAGAAAAAGGTAAATTTGTTGCCTTAGCTGACTTCATTCTTCTAAATTTCTGTTCTAGAAGTGCATTTTGCAAACTCAAGAGCTGTAGACTGTAGAAAATCAATGCTGAAGCCAACAGACCGCAGGATTCCATATGGCAGGTTTACTTGAGCGGAGGGCTATACGTTCGAGGGGCATTGAGCCCATCAGGCTGAATGAGGCCTCTGGTCATTTGGTGATTTTTGATGTCTGCCTGACTGTCAGGCTTCACTTCTCCCAAATCCCAAGTCCCCAAGACAGACAGCTAGGCCCAGGGAACTGAGGCTCCGCTCCTTTCCTTCCTCTGTCCATCAACTGTCTGAGATGGAATCAGACCTCTCTCTTTCCAGAACAGAGGCAGGGGACTGGAAAAGAGGTTCTTTCCCTCCAAGACTGGCACAGCAAGATGCTCATAGCTAAGCCTACAAGTGCTCAGTGGCCAGGCACACGTGGTCCTGTGGAATGGATTATGGGCTGGGAAGGAAGTGGGCTTTAAAGCAAAGTTCCAGGTGCCCAGGCGGCAGGGCAGAGCCTTGGATGTGGGGGAGGAACTTGAATGAAGTTACATTTCAGCGGCTGGAAGGAGGAGAGCACAGATTCCTTCTATCTTCTTCCTTTTCCTGGCTGCCATAATTATCTTCCTTCTGAAGGAAAGCACTGTCCCCACCACCCCCTGCTGCTCAGAAACCTTCACTGACCTCGCCCCCGCCCCGGCTGCTCAAGGTGTTCATGTGCTGTAGATTGGCATTCAAGGCCTCCATGACCTGGACCCTTCAGTACAGCTTTCATCTCTTCCTACTTTGTGTCTATAAATTGCACCTGTTTCTGTCTGTTCCTTACTTTGTAAAGGGATGTGCATGTGTCTTGTAATGTGTCTTTTACTGAGCACCTACCAGGTGCTATGTACAGCCGCAGACATTCTATGCTCATTCCTCTATCCAATTCGTCCAGGAAACCTGCGGTGTGTTATTTTTCCCATTTTCAAGTGAGAAAAGCAAAGTTCAGACAAGTTGCCCAGGGGTCCTAGCACAGAAAAGTGGTGAACCTGGGCTTTAAGCTCAGATCTACTGGGTGCGTGAGCCATGTTTTTTTCTGGAAGCAAGACCCCACTTGAAGATAAGACTGATGTTTCCTTTTCTTTAAATGTTTCTTTATTTATTTGGAGAGACAGAGAGAAAGAGAAAGCATGCACATGCGAGGGAGGGGCAGAGAGAGAGAGAGAGAGAGAGAGAGAGAGAGAATCCTAAGCAGACTCCTCACTGTCAGCACAGAGACTGACATGGGGCTTCATCTCATGAACTGTGAGATCATGACCTGAGCTGAAATCAGGAGTCGGACGCTCAACCGACTGAGCCATCCAGGCGCCCCAGGACTGATGTTTTCTTAATGTTTGTATCCACTCATCTTCATGAAGTAGATATCTTTCTGCTACAGACTGAATGTTTGTGTCCCCATATCCACGTTGAAATCTAATTCCCAAATTGATATAATCTGGAGGTAGGCGTCTCTAGGAGGTGATTAGTTCACAATAGTGGAGCTTTCATGAAGACGATTAGTGCCCTTATAAAAGATATTCTGGAGAGTTCTTTCACCCCTTCTGCCATGCGAGGACACGGTGAGAAGGCAGCTGTTGATGAATTAAGAAGTGGACCCTTACCAGACTCCAAATCAGCACCTTGATCTTGGAATTCCTAGACCCCCGAACTGTGAGAAATTACTTTCTGTTGTTTATAAACCAGCCAGGCTATAATATTCTGTTATTGCAGCCCAAATGGACTGACACCCCTAAAGCCGTTCTATGTCTCCAGCTAGATGGGTCTGTACAAAAAGGAAGTTAGAAAATATCTACAAAGGTTAAGGCCTCACTATGGTCAAGCCTCTGCTGACCTCTTGGCCTCATCTCATCCCCTCCCCCTGGCACACTCCCCTGCAGACTCTCTGGCCTTCTCTCCATTCCTAGAATACTCACCGTTTTGCACATGCTGTTCCCTCCTTCTGGCATGCTTTTCCCTCACATGGCCCATTCCTGTCTTTCAGGCCTTAGTTTAAATATCATCTGTTATGAGACCTTCCCTAAAGTAACCCCTCTCTCCCATGTGCATTTCCTTCACAGCATTTATCATTGTTGTCATGCTCTTTTTTTCTCTGTCAATAGAACATCAGCTCCACCATTTCAATTCAGACTGTCTCATCAGTTATCATCTGTAAGGTCAGCACAGCGCTCATAGGCTCGTAGTGGGTAAATAGTCTTGGAATAAATGAATGGCTTTCTTCTCCATGAGAAAGGTAGGGCCTCTTCTCCCCCACAGTGTCTGGACCCCTGGCAACTGCTCAGCAAATGTTTGTTGAAGAAATGAATGGAGGGGTGCCTGGGTGGTTCAGTCGGGTAAATGTCCAACTTTTGATTTTGGCTCAGGTCATGAGCTCACGTTCATGAGTTTGAGCCCTGCATCGGGATTCTCTCTCTAACTCTCTCTCTGTCTCTGCCCCTCCCCTGCTCATGCTCTCTCTCTCTCAAAATAAATAAATACATACATACATACTTTTTAAAAATTTCAGTCTTTAAAAAAAAAAGAAATGAACAGATGAACAAATGGATGTGAGAGTGTGTGAGAGATCAGATAGATAACGGAAAGGGTTTGGGCTACATTTCAGGTCAATGGGCACATACTCCAGAGACCTTGGAGGGGGACAAGCCTGGTGACTCCCACCTTGTTCACAGAGCCTAAAGAAACTTGAAGAAAGGTATTAACAAGGTAGAGATCACCTGTCAGTTTCCCAAAATCAGCCTGGGTGCATTTCCTCACTCAGCCACAGGGTGGCAGCCAGCTTGTCACTCCTGCCAATGCACCGCCCCATTCCTGTCCCAGGTACGACAATTACTGTTTAATCAACCCCAGTGCTTCCCACACCCCACATTAACAGGTGAATCTAACTGCTTGATTACTCTATAAGTTTGTTGCACCGAAGGTTATGGTTCAGCCTTGCCTACTCGTATAAAGTGCATCAGAGCATGATCCCACGAAGGTAGCTCATGGAGCCCAGTTATGTAATCTGATACTTATTTATCGCTTGTAAGCAAATACTGATCACTTGCATACGCAGTGCTTATTGGGTGTCTAATATGTGCCAGGCACTGCATGAGGTTCTTGGGACATATCAGTTTTACTAAACAGGTAAAGATTTTTTTTTTGGTGGTACTCCTATTCTAGCAATAAACATAAGAAATAGGGAAATTAGAAGGTAAAAAGTGTTCAGAGCAAAATAATAATGCAAGGTAATGCGGACTAGGAAGCTGGGGGTCAGAAGAGCAGGAAGCAATTTTATATAGGGTGGAACAGGTAGGCTTCATTGAGGAGGTGACCTTGAGTACAGACTTGAAGGTGAGGTGGTGAGCCATGTCTGCGCCTAGGGGAAGAACCATCTAGAAGAGGGGAATAGCCAGTGCAAAAGTGGGAGCATGACTGGCACGTCTGAGAACAGAAAGGAGGTCAGTGTGGTTGGAGTGGAGCAGGGAAAGGGAAGTGAGGTAATGGTGCGCTGACTTCCACAGGGTCTTGTAGGGACCATGGAATGCTGGCTTTGACCCTGAGGGGCAGCGTGATCCGATGTATGTTTTACAGAGATCGCTGTGTCTGCTAGAATGAGAATAGATTCCAGCTCTCCCGGACACATGCTTGGATTGCAGTCTGCCACTCCTTATTCAGAGTGGGTTATGAGACTTTCTTGGCCACTGAAATGTGAACCGAAGCAGTGTTTCACTTCCAGGAAGAAGGGTGAATAGGCAATTTCACCTCTACTCTGTTGCCTGGCAATGCTCCAGATTGTGGCTGCTCTGCCAGCTTGGGTCCCGCAAAGACCACGGTGATGCTATGGACCAAGACAAATGAGCAGAGCCCCTCTCCAGAACTGTGCTGAACGTGAGTGTGGAGCGAAACCATTGCTGGTTAAGTGGCTGGGCTTTTTGGAGTTATCTGTCACTGCAGCATAACCTGGCCTATCCTGACTGCTAGATGCAAGGGGAGAAGGGGAGGACCGCTGGGAGGTTACTCGAATCGTCCAGGGGAGAGATGATGGTGGCCCAGACCAGAGTATTGGCAGTAGAAATGCTGAGGGCGGTAGGTTCTAGATACGGTGAATTTTATCCTGTTGGGTGCTGGATATTCTTATATTCCTACAGACATTTTTGAGCTTTGTTCTGGAATGCAGTTATGTTATGTGGAAATAGTTTGGTCCTTTCAGATCTTATCTTTATGTTTTTTTATGAAGTACCAGAACTGCATTTAATCTAGGGCTAATTTTTCCCCACTTCTGAGGCAAGATCCTTCTTAGATACCTTAATGATGCCCTGAGGCCCTTTAGAAACAAGTGGGAACATCACTAGGAGGCTTTCTGCTCTTGCTGTTGGAGAAAGGCATGATTCCTGCCCCTGCGTGGGCTCTGTGCACACTTTCCTCTAATCTTTAAAGGTAGTTCTTTGCCTGGCCTTGGTAGTTTCCTCACATGCATGTGCTGATAAACTTTTAACTGAATACTCATACGGGACCCTCTGTAGATGTCTGGAATTCTCTCTGAGAATCCTTCTCCTCTCCAATACTCTGTTCTGCAAACTCTAGCTGCCTTGGCTTCCCTACACTCCCAACTTTTTCTCTGTTGGACTCAGGGAGGCTGCCAAGGTTTCTCTTCCTTGAGCTGTGTTTGGGGCACCCTAGGGCTCCCTTCAATTGTTCCATGGCTCCCTGGGGTCACCATCCTTTGTTGTTGGTGTGCAATATTGCGACTGCCATGGTTTCATACACCTTATCCTACTTTTTAGTTATTGCTGATGGAAAGGTAAATCTGGTCTCTGTTAGTTCATCTCGGCCGGAAGCCCTGTACTGCATTTTGATACTGAAACTCTGCAAAAGATTGCCCATGATTCACCAAGCGATGCTACTGAAGGCAAAATAAATTGCCTGATCTCTTCACATGGTTGAAATCCATTTCAAAGTCACGAGAGGCTCATGTGACCTATTGGCAGCCTAACCTTCTTCTTTTGGTAAGACATCAAATAATGCTATCTCTAATGATTAATGGCATTTTGGAGTTGATAAAATATAGCATTTCACAGTCTGTCTAAGGATTCAACATCCGGGATTCTATGGGTCTATTTCTGTGGCTGGTCGTTTCTGCTGTTTCTGGTTTATTTTTGTCTGGTCTCCTCATATCTTCCATTTTTTTCCCTAGACATTTTATTTGAGAAAGTATTTGTAGAAATAGTTTGAGGCCCAACATAATATTATCTTCCTTCATAAAGGATTTGGGGGTCCCTTAGCATAAGCTCTGGGCTTAATGCTACAAAGTTAGGCTATAGTCTATCCCATGGCTGGCTTCCTTCTGATCTATAATTATTTCTTGAAGATAGTCTATCAGTCTCAGACCAAATGTGTTGTACTAAGATCCCTGCCTTGATTCTATATTGTGCCCACCTAGCACTTGGAACCTGACAAAAGGGCAATTTAGCCTCTCAATTGATTGCATTGGCAAATACCTCTAGAATAAAACTGGCCTTGAGTTCTTTGGTCACCAATTTGGGTTCCTGGCCAGGGACACATATATTATTACATTTCTGATGCTTTGGGGAGATTTATTTAATTCTTTTAAAGTTTATTTAATTTGAGAGAGAGAGAGAGAGAGAGAGAGAGAGAGAGAGAACGTGAGCGTGAGTAGGAGAGGGGCAGAGAGAAAGGGAGAGAGAGAATCCCAGGATATGGGGCTCGAATTCACTAACCTTGAGATCATGACCAGAGCCAAAATCAAGAGTTGGACGCTTAACCAACCGAGCCACCCAGGTATGACATCTTTTGGGGAGATTTAAAAATACTTCCAGCTTAAAAAAAAAACAAAAACCTTCTATTACTATTAACCTGCCATTAATATCACATATGTATTTTTATTTATTTGCTTATTTACATAAACATTGTACTTACCTTGGGCCAGGCACTTCTAAGCCCTGTGTATATAACAAGTCAATCCTCACAGCAGGATTATGGGGTAGATACTATTTTTGTTCCCATTTTGCAGACAAAGAAATTGAAAAAGAATGACTTGTTCAAGGTCTCGCAGCTGATGAGTGGCAGAGCCAGAATTTGAACTGAAACAGTCTGTCTGCAGGTATCATGTGATTTATGTCCATGGCTGCGCGTGAACTTGTGGCCACAGCAGTGACTGGTGTACAAAGGGACCAGTTGTCTGCTGGCTGCCCTAAGGAAGTCATGTTTTGTTTTGTTTTTAATTTTTTTTTAACGTTTATTCATTTTGAGAGACAAAGAGAGCATGAGCAGGGGAGGGGCAGAGAGAGAGGGAGACACAGAATCCGAAGCAGGGTCCAGGCTCTGAGCCATCAGCACAGAACCCGACGCGGGGCTCGAACCCACGAACCGCGAGATCATGACCTGAGCTGAAGGCAGACGCTCAATCGACTGAGCCACCCAGGCGCCCCAAGGAAGTCATGTTTAAGTGGAGAACTGATGGATAAGTAGGACTCACCTAATCACGTTACTGGGTGGCAGGCCAGAGGTTCAGAGCTGGTACATTCCCTCTCTTCCCTCCGAAGGATGACTTCTCTGCTGAGCCTGTGGGATCGAGCAGCCAGTCCCCTGAAACCCTGGCCGCTGGGGGGCATTTTGAATGGCTCCCCCTCCTGCCCTTCCCTCCTGCTCCCTGAATCCCAGTCTTCAGCAAAAGGCTTTCCTTGGCCTCAAGCTCTGCTTTCTCAGGACCCCAGGCTGCACCGAGCCGGTGTACGGGATGGTGGGTCATGTGAAATGGCAGAAAAGGATCACACAGGTTTGTACAGAGAAAGCGGGATGGGAGGTGAACACGGAGTCCTCGCTTCCTTTCAAGCCTGGGTCCAGAGTCGTCTGGAGGCCCAGCTTCATCTCTGCCTTGTAGTTCATCAAGACACGTCAGTGTCCCTTTCATCCCCCTTTTGACTTAATCCTGTTGTAGTAGGTATGGAACTCAGGCCACAGATGTACGTATCCAAGAAAGACCTAATTTCTTAATTTTCTTAAATTAGCTAATTGTTGACTCTCTCTAACCTGCTGGTTATTGGATAAATTCATCTCAGCCACTCTCGAGGCAACCCTTCCCCTAGGCTCTAACAGGGCAACTTCTTTCTGGGTGTCGTGGCCAGCCATTCTTGTGGTGCTGCCCAGGGCTCTAGCCCACGTGGTCCTTTCACGTCCCCTGCCCAGAAGAACATCCACACCCTGCTAGGGGTGCAGGATCTCTGGGGAGGCTTAGGGGGCGCTCTAGGCCAGGATCCAGCCTCTCTGGTAATCCCCAGGATCTCTGCAGAACCCATCGCTCTTCAAGGTGCAGCTCAAGAGGGGACACAGATCCCTTCTACAGACCCTCTTGCTCCTCCCCAGCCTGGGGAGGGGGGGCTCTTTTTGTCTTGGGGGAAATCTTAGGTGATGGCCACCAGCCCAAGAGCTCAGGCACACACACCTGTGTGCAAACAGAGTTGGGTGTATCACCTGCTGCGTTGAGCAGGACACACACAATGGAGAGCTGAGGCATCTGGGTAAGAGAGGTTACGGGGGCTTATTAGAGCGTTGGGGTCTGTGTTAGGGGACATGGGGGTTTGTTTTGGATTGGGTGCTGTCAGGAAGTGGGGTAATTCAGTGATCGGGTGACACTTTGTGCCTGGGAGGTGGGAGGAACTGGGCAGTAATCACTCAGGTGAGGGGGGAGGGGATGTTTGCTAATTTAAGGGATTGCTCGAGGGTCTCTGTTTTTATCTCTGCTTGGGTGTGACTAAGGACTGGTCTTTTTTTGTTCTGTTCCATCACAATCACAGAACGTCCTCGTCTGACACTGGTGTTCTAGGAGGTTGTGTATGTTCAGGATAGACCAGCACAGTCTGGCCGGGAGCAAGAGACCATCATATTGCTTTTTTATTTTTCATCCCCTTCTTCAAGCTTGTTCTCATTAGGGGAACCCTGTTATTCCTTGGGTTTGGGAAGGGAAAGGTCTTGCTTCAAATCTCCCAAGAGGCAAGGAGGCCCGGAGCCTGCCACCTGCTTGAATTGGGAAAGGAGGCAGGTCTATAGAGAGGGGTAGGAATTCATTTGTAGACACATGTTTCTGGCCTTGTGGGCTTGAGGTTGCTGTGGAGTCTAACCAGGGTCCTGATGGTAGGAATGGGGGTCTTAACTTTATAGGACCAAAGTTCAGAGTAGGGAACTGTGGGGTCTAAGGTATATAGTCACCAAGGATTAGTAAACCTGGATTCTAAAAAACTAGTTATTTAGTTGTAGAGAGTCATTTTATGTTGAGAAAGAGATACAATTTCTTTTTTTAAATTTCATTTAAATTTTAGTTAGTTAACATGCAGTGCAATATTGGTTTCAGGAGTAGAATTCAGTGACTCATCACTTACATACAACACCCAGGGCTCATCACAAGGAGTGCCCTCCTTTTTAGAAAAAAAAAAAAAAAAATTTTTTTTTTTACATTTTATTTACTTTTGGGAGAGAGACAGAGCACAAGTGGGGGAGGGGCAGAGAGAGGGGGAGACACAGAATCCAAAGCAAGCTCCAGGCTCTGAGCTGTCAGCACAGAGCCTGATGCAGGGCTTGAACCCACGAACCGTGAGATCATGGCCTGAGCCAAAGTCAGTTGCTTAACCGACTGAGCCACCCAGGTGCCCCACAACAAGTGCCCTCCTTAGAGCCCATCACCTATCTAGCCCATCTCCCATCCACCTCCTTCTATTAACTTTCAGTTTGTTCTCTATCATTAAGAGTATCTTGTGGTTTGTTTCCCTCTCTCGAGAAAGCGGTACAGTTTGCACTGATGATATGAGTCCTAGGCATTGATGTACTGGAAAACATTGCAGCAAAATAGATAAAGCAGAATAGAAAGAAACAGAAAGAAACCCAAGACAGAAGGGGCATGTTAAAACACCCATCTCCATCTTTGACAGGTGAAATAGACAAAAAAAATATACATGGACACAGAACAGTGCTTTTTGACCTTTTTGGAGCATCTAATGTGCTCAATGAACCCTTGCTTCAGAAAAATGCACATCTGCAGGCATGCTGGTACTTTCGTAACTGGGATGGGGGCTGCTCATTATGTCCCCCAGGAGCTCCATGAGTCCCTGATATGGAAGACTTCAATCCTAAACTAGCCTGAGCTTAGCAATCACCTTAAATTTGAATCCCAGCTCCGTGCCTCTCATTGTGTGGCCTTACACAAGTTACTGGACCCCTCTAAGCCGTAGTTTTCTTGTCTGTAAGACGAGGATCACAGAGACATTTCTTGGAGGGTTGTGGGGGATTACATGAGAGAATGTGTGCAAAGGGCACGGCGCAGAGCCTGGCACACAGCAAGCCCTCAGTGGAGGCTGGCTCTTACTTGGTGCCCTGGACATACATGGAAATTTGTACTTTGCAAATAAAAAATGCACCTTCTTTATGTGCCCATACACAAGCTACCAAAATGGATCCTACCTGAAGCCACTAAGAACAGTTAAACACCAAAGGCAGAAAGCATATCGTCCGTATCCTTTGCCCACAAGGCAACTAAACAAAGACATAAATAACACTAATTTAAACTAAAAGAAAAAGCTCGAACTACTTAGAAATAGAAAAAACAAAAAATAAAAGCTGTTCTGAATAGATGTTGGACCCAAGAGAAAAATCAATGAAATGTGCCCTTGTTGTGATGGAGAAGCTATCAGAGATGCTGCTGCGGGTACCTCGTTTTCCCAGTGTCTGGTGGTCCCTAGGGCCATCTTCTTTTCTCAGCAGAATTAGGGACAGGTGCTGGAGGTTCCTGTGGGCACCAAGAGGTGTGGGAGGACCTGGGGACCAAGGCCAGGATAGATGAGCCTCCCGGGAGTGGAGTCAAGGCCCACATGGCTTTGACTGTGGCAATGGCTTCTGTTGTGGAGTTAATCACAAGGGAAATGGATTCAGGAAGATAGAAGCTTTACAAATGGATGCATTAAATGGCACCGGGGACAACTGAGAAGTGCCACATGGAATGGAGATCAATATTTGTTGCTTTAAACTATATAGGCAAGGAAGCTAGAGAGTAGAATATCAAGATTCTGAATGGCAAGCAAATAAAATAATAAAGAAAATGGGAGAAAAATAATTTTTTTTTTATAAATTTTTTTTTCAACGTTTATTTATTTTTGGGACAGAGAGAGACAGAGCATGAACGGGGGAGGGGCAGAGAGAGAGGGAGACACAGAATCGGAAACAGGCTCCAGGCTCCGAGCCATCAGCCCAGAGCCTGACGCGGGGCTCGAACTCACGGACCGCGAGATCGTGACCTGGCTGAAGTCGGACGCTTAACCGACTGCGCCACCCAGGCGCCCCGAAAAATAATTAATATGTTATGGAGTTAGAAAGGAAACAGGAACAATTCAATGAGAGAAAGATTAGTAATTGAGGGGTATTTAAAAGCTAGCTAGCACAGGGAGGGGCTGGACCAAGTAGAAGGAAGAGCTCAAAGGTGGATGGCTCTAGGTTGGAAGATGGTAAGGCAGGAGGGAGGCGGATCTGCCTGGCAATCCTGAGGTTTCTGCTTTGACAGGAGACGTTCAACGGAAGACAGTTTTTGTAAATGTCCTCTGTGAGTTAGTAGACCGAATGTGAAAAGGAAGCAAGATAATGAAGGCAATGATGGCAACCCTGTCCAGGGAGGGGTCCTGAAGCTTGGGAGAGTGTGCTGGGGGAAAAGGTAAGATGTGATCACGGACAGAGATGAATGGAGTTTTGCAAGAATGCAGAATTCTGAGTCTGAGTGAGGAACTTATCTTTCATAAAAGAAGTGAGATTACATTTAAAACAAATCATTGCAGGGCAAAGAGCGCCATTGGGCACCCTACATACTCCAGATGATTGTGGAAAAATCCTGCTTAATGTGAAGACTGTAAGAGGTGCCAAATTAAATATCAACCATACGCTATTGTAGTATTTACTTAATAGCCACCATTAACTGTGTGCTCCAAACTTCCTAGGCACTATGGTCATAATGACAGCTAATACTCACCTTACGCCTTCTGAGCTCTGGTCTAACCTCTGTATGTGTATTAGTTTATTTAATTCTTGCAGCAACACTGAGAGGGAGGTGTTACTGTTTTCCCCATTTTATAGATGAGAAAACTGAGGCACAAAGGGATGAAATAAATGCACGAGATGGGGCCAGGGCATTGGTGAGCTGAGTGAAGCACTCACTTCAGATGCAAAAATTTTAAATTAATTAAAAAAATTTTTTTAATGGTTATTTATTTTTGCGAGAGAGAGAGTGAGAGAGACTGTGTGTGTGTGTGGGGGGGGGGAGGACAGGGAAAGAGGGAGACACAGAATCCAAAGCAGGCTCCAGGCTCTGAGCTGTCAGCACAAAGCCCGATGTGGGGCTAGAACTCACGAACTGTGAGATCATGACCTGAGGCGAAGTCAGACACTTAACCGACTGAGACACGCAGGTGCCCCTCAGATGCAAAATTTAAAGGGGGTGCCAAAAACCGTCAGGTACCAAGAGAAAAAATATGTTAATGAAAGATTTATTAATAACAAAGTTAATGGTAAAAATATGATGAAGTAGCAGAATCTTTAAAACCTCTTTTTTAATGTTTATTTATTTCTGAGAGAGAAAGAGAGAAACAGAGCGCGAGCAGGAAGGGGCAAAGAGAGAGCGAGACACAGGATCTGAAGCAGGCTCCCGGCTCTGAGCTGTCAGCACAGAACCCAACGTGGGGCTCGAACCCATGAACCGCAAGATCATGACCTGAGCTGAAGTTGGACGCTTAACTGACAGAGCCACCCCGGCGCTCCAGCAGTAGCAGAATCGTAAATAAAGGCAGGATCAGCAAGGTCACACGGCTCCTAAGAAGCAGAGCCAGGATCTGAACCCAGGTAGCTGGCTGTAGAATTCATGCTGTTTACTACCCCATACTGCATTGACCAGCGGGCCACATCTGCCGTTTCCTCCACTCTATGCCCAGTGTCTTGCCCAGGCCCGGAAGGTAGTAGGTCTGCAATTAGTGTTTGTTGAAAGAATGTTAAATGAAGACATGGGCCCTGTTCTTCTCAAGAGCACCCATATTCACCCAGCACGTGCCAGTCCTCAGGTCATGCTAAGGGCCTGATGTGTGCCACAGACACTATCCATAACCTTACATAGTATTCCTGTTATGATTAAGATATCGGGATAAAGGCTGTACGCTCACTGGCAGCAGGATCATAGGAGTAAGGATGACGTCACTCCCACAATGCCTGCGGGCCTTAAAAGGTGGTTACATTTGGGCCGGGTCTTCAGGAGGTGAAGTATTTCTTCAGATAAGGGAAGGGGGGGACGTTACGGAGAGACACAAGTGAATCCTTATGCATTGTTCAGTCAAGAAAGCTGGTCTACAGAATCGTGTTTAAAATATGATACCATCTATGTAAAGAAACCTTTTCCAAGCGTGTGTATGCTATGTGCATTCATGGGGAGAGGTCTGGGAAGATGATCACCAAACCGTGGAGATGGCTTCACAAGGAGGCAGGAGACTGGGGAGATGTTGAGACAGGCTTCAGCCTTCCAGGCTCTGCTTTTATTTTTTTAATTAAAAAATTGTTTTTTTCAGTTTATTGATTTATTTTGAGAGAGAGTGTGGGTGAGCAGGGGAGGGGCTGAGAGAGAGGGGAGAGAGAGAGAGAGAGAGAGAGAGAGAGAGAGAGAACCCCAAGCAGGCTCTGCACTGTCCTCACAGAGCCCGACGTGGGGCTCGAACCCACGAACCATGAGATCGTGACCTGAGCCAAAACTGAGAGTTGGATGCTTAACTAACTGAGCCACCCAGGCGCCCTGGGTCTGCTTTTAAAGGACAAGCAGAGAGCTATTAGTGTTTGTGTAATTAAAAATTAAAATTTTCAAATAGATCGAGGAGGACCTCTAGGAACTCATCTGGAATAGTTTCTAAGATGTATCTTTAAGTGAGAAAAGGCAAAGCGCAAAAAAGTTCTTGTAACATGTGCTCTTTTTGTAGGAAAAAGAAATAAGAACACGCATACATGTGTACATGTATTTGTCCTTTGTTGTTTTGTAAAGATGGAACATGGGGAGAATAAGGTAGAAATAATGAACACAGTCACCTATGGGAGTAAGTATGAATAGGGCAAGAAAGATAGGGTTGGAAGAGTCCCTATCTTTTTATAGCTTTTGACTTTTCAGCCATCTAGTTTCCCTAATTAGAAACAAAAAAAACCCCTGAATAATGATGGAGAAAGCAACCTTAGGATTGAATACAGACAGAAACAAATGAACCTGGCCGTCAACTTGGGGACAGCCGTTCAGACCATGGAAGCATTTCCAGGGCTGTGACTCCATACTCTTAGCCGGATACGGCGAAGGGTGAGAAGAACCTCAAATAGATCACGATCTTTACTCAGTAGGGCTTTTGTGGTTGCTGCTGCGTGTCACGTTGGAGTAGCGATTTGTGCGTACTGTGGAATGGAGTTAATACATTGATGCTATTGTGAGCCAAAGTTCCTCCTCTGGAAGAAGGAAGATGTAGCTATGGAATGTGGGAAAGTGCAGAAGAAACCTATGGTGTTGAACTTGAATCAGAACAAGCATTATAGGGGCGCCTGGGTGGCTCAGTCGGTTAAGTGCTGACTCAGGCCATGATCTTGCTGTCTGTGGGTTCAAGCACCTCATTGGGCTCTGTGCTGACAGCACAGAGCCTGGAGCCTGCTTCGGATTCTGCGTCTCCCTCTCTCTCTGCTCCTTCCCCACTCGTGCTCAGTCTCTCAAAAATAAATAAACATAAAAAAAATTTTTTTAATTAAAAAAAAAAAAGCATTATAAACTAATGACTAACACTAAACTAGAGCAGTGGTGAGCACCTCTGGTGAGAAACCAGACCCTGGTTTCTAAATACATCACAAGGAGCTCTGTGGTGAAATAGCCGATTCCAGCGCGGGGGCAGGAAGAGTACAAGGTGAGTCTGGGGCACAAGCAAGTGCTCCAGGACCAATGGGGACAAGAGTAAAGGACAAGAAGGGCACATGAGTCTGCTTGAAAGGGCTCCCACCGGCCAATTTGGGTATGGTTTAAACACCAAAAGGATAGCATTGGGAATGGATCAATATATACTGAATTTTAAAGATGTATGAGGGGCGCCTGGGTGGCGCAGTCGGTTAAGCGTCCGACTTCAGCCAGGTCACGATCTCGCGGTCCGTGAGTTCGAGCCCCGCGTCGGGCTCTGGGCTGACGGCTCAGAGCCTGGAGCCTGTTTCCGATTCTGTGTCTCCCTCTCTCTCTGCCCCTCCCCTGTTCATGCTCTGTCTCTCTCTGTCCCAAAAATAAAAAAAAAAAAAAAAAAAAAAAAAAATAAAACGTTGAAAAATAAAGATGTATGAGCTTATAAAGGTGGTGAAGAAGAAAGGGGCTCTGTCTTACAATAGAGTGCCGAATAATAAATTTAGAAGGGATGAAAGAAGTAGAAAGCCACCATTTTGCAACCGACAATTGATTCAGGCACAGATCATGAGTGACTACTAAAATCAGTAGGTGAGACGTAGTAGGTGAACAGAATGTTCACACAGGCTTGAAGAACTGCTCCACAGGTTACTTATCAATTACAGGAATGGGGTGCAATGGGGCAATCTGGCAGACATCCCCTTCACTGCCTGTGACAGCCATTGAGTTTGCTCTGTTCAGATCTCCCTTCAAGAGGACCCGCTGTGGGGAGCATATTTGACTTATGGACTCACTTCTGGTCCACTCAGACCACACTTACCCTGGACTGAACACAGTGGGGGTCCAAGAACCAGGCCTTTGTTGCCCTCTGTGGGATGTTCCCCACTGGGCAACGTGGGCTTGGGAAGTCCCCTTAGGCCTGACCAAGAACTTTTTTTTTTTTTTTTAAAGAAACAGCAAAGAGAATCCTGAAATTGGTGTGAGCCACAAAAGACCCTGAATAACCAAAGCAATCTTGAGAAAGAAGAACAAAGCTGGAGGCACCACACTCCCTGATTTCAAACTATATGGCAAAGCTATAGTAATCAAAACAGTATGGTACATAGAAACAGACACCTAAACAGTGCAACAGCTCTGGGTCTAGAAATCAGCTAATGTTTGACAAGGGGGCCAAGAATACTCAATGCGGAAAAGATAGTCTCTGCAGTATATGGTGTTGGGAAAACTGGATATTCATATGCAAAAGAATGGAACTGGATGCCTATCTTATGTCACACACAAAAATTAACTACTTGAAATGGATTAAAGACTTACATGTAGGACCTAAAATCGTAAAACTCCTAGAAGAAAACATAAGGGGATATCTCTATGACATTGGTCTTGGCAGTAAGCTTTTGGATATGACACTAAAAGCAAAAGAAACCAAAAATAAACAAGTGGGTCTACATCAAACTAAAAAGTGTCTGTATAGCAGAAGAAATAATCAACAAAATGAAAAAGTAACCTACAAAATGGGAGAAAATACTTGCAAACCGTCTATCTGATAAGGGGTTAATATCCAAAAAATATAAGGAACTCATACAACTCAATAGCAAAAAATATATGATCCAATTTAAAAATGGGCACAGGGCTTGAATAGACATTTTCCCAAAGAATATAAACAAATGGCCACAGGTACACGAAAAGGTCTTAACATCACTAATTACCAGGGAAATGCAAATTTGAGGCATCACACTTGTTAGAATGTCCATTATCCAACAGACAAGGATGTGGAGAAAGGGAGGCCCTCGTATACTGTTGGTAGAGATGCATATTTAAAAAATTTTTTTTTAATTTAATTAAAAAATTTTATTTTATTTTTTTAACTTACATCCAAGTTAGTTAGCATATAGTGCAACAATGATTTCAGGAGTAGATTCCTTAATGTCCCTTACCCATTTAGCCCAACCCCCCTCCCACAACCCCTCCAGTAACCCTCTGTTTGTTCTTCATATTTAAGTCTCTCATGTAAAAAAAATTTTTTTTAACATTTATTTATTATTGAGAGATAGAGAGAGACAGGGCATGAGCATGGGAGGGGCAGAGAGAGAGGGAGACCCAGAATCCGAAGCAGGCTCCAGGCTCTGAGCTGTCAACACAGAGCCCGATGAGGGGCTCGAACTCACAAACCGCGAGATCATGACCTGAGCTGAAGTTGGACACTTAACCGACTGAGCCATCCAGGCGCCCTGGAATGCATATTGCCGTGGTCACTATGGAAAAGAGTATAGAGGGTTCCTCAAAAAATTAAAACTGGAACTACCACATGACCCAGCAATTCGACTTCTGGGTATACATCCAAAGGAAATGCAATCACTATCTTGAAGAGATATCTGTGCTCCCATGTTCACTGCAATATTATTCACAGTAGGCAAGACATGGAAACGATTCACAGTAGGCGAGACATGGAAACAACCTGCTTACTGATGGATGAATGGATAAAGAAAATGTGATATATATACACATATATACTTACATATACATATATACATAGACATGAATGGTGTGCATATGAGGTACGCACATACATATACACAGGAATGTTATTCAGCCATAAAAAGGAGATCCTGCCATTTGTGATAGCATGGATGGGCCTTGCGGGTATGATGCTAGGTGAGATAAGTCAGATAGAGAAAAACAAATACTGTATGATCTCACTTGTACACAGAATCTAAAAACCTGAATTCATGGAATCAGAGAATAGATTGGTGATTCTCGAGAGATTGCAGGTGGGGGAAATGGGCGTAGGTTATAAGGCACAAACTTCTGGTTATAAGATAAGTTCTGGGGATGTAATGTAGAACGTGGCAACTATAGCTAACAATACCGTTTTGTATGCTTGAGAGTTGCTGAGAGAGTAGATCTTACAAGTTCCTACCACACGCGCACACAAAGGGTAACTATGTAAGGTACTGGATGTGCTAACTAACCTAACTGTGGTAATCATTTTGCAGTATGGACATAAACCAAATCAGCACTTTGTGCACCAGAAACTCACACTGTGTTCTATGTCAGTTATACCTCACTGAAGCTGGGGGTGGGGGAAGAAAAGGGGCAATCTCTTCAGGCTGTTTAATTATGTGCAAGGTCTCACCTCGCCTTGTGAGGCAGGTGGCGTAAAGTGATACATTTCTGTTACTCTAAGCCCCCAGATCTGTGGTGGTTTGCTGCGGCAGCCACAGGACCCTAATGTAATTTCCCATTGTGGATGAGGAAATTGAGAGTAACTCACAAAGCTTACTCAATTTGCTCAGCCCGTGTAGATTGGTCAGAACAGGCTAAGCTCTGCCGTGGTACCCGTCGACCCCTAGATCTCTCGGACAAGTACTCATTCTTACTCAGGGAAGACTGGCTCTGCATCTCAGCGACCCTCCAGGGCTGCTCTTCTCCGTGTGGTGACTCAGTGACCAGGCAAATTGGATCCTAAGGCTTTTTTTTTTTTTTTTTTTTTTTTAATCCCCACATGAAGCTCCGTCTGTGGCCATGGAAGGAAAGGGGGCACCTAGAAAATTGCCTGTGTGCTTCTCACTGCTTTAGTCTGAAGGTTACATCTGACATTTCCAGTCGCAAGTCACTGGCTGTACTGGTCACGTGACCCTGCCTCGCGGCAGGGGGCTGCGGAATATAAGGAAACAAATGGAATATCTGGTGAGTAATCCTGCCCTCACCATAACCAGTAATGGTGGAACTGAAATTTAACTAAAATAACCATAGCTAGCACTGACCTAGCACTTTCAATGAGCTAGGCCCTATACTAAATGTTTGGCATGTATCATGTACATGTTATGTACAAATGTACAGTTGTCCCTATTTTAAAGGTGAGGAAAGCGAGGCCCAGAAAGCTTCCGTAATCAGACCAAGGCCACACAGCAGGTAAGTGGCAGAGCTGGGACTTGGACCCAGGGGGTCTGGCTTAGAACTGCGTGCTTAGCTCCCGTGCTATTCTGAGGCGAAGGGCGGCCTGGTTGCTAACAGTGAGGGATGTCTGGCATGGCCGGAGTAGGAGCAGTGAGATCAAGGGGCTGTGAGACGTGCAGGAGTCACATCATCAAGGCCCTGCACGGGGCTGGGACTTTGAGCTGAAGGCCCCCGTGGGGACCCTGAGGGCGCTGTGCAGGGAGGCAGACTTTGCATTTCGGCAGCTGCGGGATGGAAAGCAGATCTTCGATGACAGGGGGAGAGGAAGTGAAGCTGGTTGTTCAGGACGGGTTGGGGGCGCCTAGTGGCGCCGGTGGGGGCGTCCTGTGGGGGCGAAGGGAAAGGAAGAACTTCCGGGTCCAGGGCTGGAGTCTGCCGTTCTGAAACGAACTGAATTCAAGTGGAGTCAGAGGGGCTGGCCAAGCGCTTGGATGAGAGGGTGAGGGAGCGGTGCATGAACCTCTGGTGCCCACGCGTTCATCTCTAGAATGGGAGTGAGGAGCTGCGGCCCCGGGGGCGGTTGGACGTGGCAGTGAGCGCTCCTCCGAGAGGCCGCAGAGCCGGGAGGTTACAAGCACGGGCTTTGAGCCCCGCTTACCTCTGTGTGACCTGGGGAGGCTATTGATCCCCCACCCCCCCTCCTGCCTCATATATAAACTGGGAATACAAATAGTCCTTCAGGAGGTATCAGGAGGGTTAAATGAGTTGGTCTGGGGAACGCCCCTACAACAGCACAGCGCGTGACATGTGGGGAGCGCTTGGTAAGTGTTGGCAGCTCTTATTGTAAGGGAGCCATGCTGCCTGGGACACAGATGATGCTCAGGACATGTTTTTTTCATTCTTTTCCTCTCTCTTTTTTTCCATCTGGCAAACAGCCTGGGCTTTGGGACTCGTGGGTCTGGATGTGACCTTGGTTCTGCTGCTGAATAAATGGGGTGACCTTGGCCAGACCAGCAACCTTCTCGGAGCCTCAGTTTTCTCTTCCGTAAAATGGTAACCCGAAGGGTTACTGTGAGGATTAACTGAGACTGCTTATGAAAAGAGCTCGGCACATAGTAGGTGCTCATTAAAAGGTAGCTTTTCCTGACTGTTGTGTCAGCTTGGGCCCCTTTGGGCTCTCCGCTCTTAAATCATGAGTCCTGTATTCCTGACTCCCGCCAGATGGGGGCAGCCACGGCTTTGTTATTCCGTACATGCTCAAGGAGGGCCTCCTCCAGCGTCAGGCTGACTTGCCACCAGAGGGCTTTGTCACCTCTCTTAAAAGCATCTTCCGGTGGACAGGGTGCTGGACAATAGGCAAACCCATCAGATTCCAATCTGTTTCTCAATCGACTGTTTCCTCATCTAAAATGAGGGGCTAAGCAGCCCATCACTCTAAGCTCCGTATGGCTGAGACCAGCACTCACAACGCTGGGTCCCAGTCCTCTAGGGAGAACGTGCCCCGGGCACACAGGTGAGCCCCTGCTGTGTACTCCATGTGAAAGGGGAGTCTCCTGGTGGCGGTGCCGGTGCCGTGCTAGAGCTGCAGAGCCAACGATGTGTACTCAGCCCATTCATCTGCCTTCTGCCGCAGGAGCCCCCACAGATGCCGAAGGTGCAGGGAATGACTCAGCTCCAGCTTTTGTAAGTGGGTTCTTGCTCATTCACAACTTATTATGGCGTCACCCAGGGGGCTGGGTTGGTGCTTGATGTTACTCCGCAAGGCTCGCTCCTGCAAGAGAGAGAAGGCAGAGATGGGGGGGTTTACCTCTTCACTGGGTTCCTACCTGCCCAACGCAATGCTAAGGGCCTTGCGAGGGTCAGAGGGAGAGAGTAACTTGCCCATAGTCACACAGCTAGAGGGGGCAAACTGGATTCGAACCCTGGCCGTTGGGCTCTAGGGAACCGTGATGTGCCCCCATTCCCCATTCAGTTCCAAATTGGCAGCCTCTGTGGAGGGGTCGGCGCTGTGCCCAGGCCTCCGTGGGGGTCTCTGGAAGACCCAGGGATAGCGGCCAGTCCTGCTGGAACATAGGGCACATTTATGGCGGTTATTATTTATTTCCACCTTCTGAAACTCTGATCCTGAGAGAAAAGAGAACCAGGATGGAGGAAGAGGACCAGGGGTTCTTTCTCCTCCTACCCCTACCAAACTGATGATTCAAAAAAAAAAAAAAAAAAAAAAGTTTTCCTTCAATATTTCAGTTTAGGCCTCTTAAAACTGTTCTCTTCTCGTTGTTTAACTAAATATACCTTTCTGTGAACATTTGAACCCATTTTTGGTTGACTTGTCATTTTTTTCCCTAATGACTGGTGTGGCGGCCAGGGCCCGGGTTCTGGAGTTACGCTGACCTAGTTTTGAATTCTGACTCCGTTGCCAGACAAGCTGTGTGGCCTTGGACAAGTGACCTAACCTCTCTGTCTTATCTCCTTCATCTGTGCAACAGGAAAATTAGAGTTTCTTTTTCACAAGGTTCTTTGGGGAGCTTTCAAAATATACTTTTCATCATGAAGCACTTCAAACACAAATACGAACGTGGGGACTAATACCATCTGAAGTCCCACGTGCCGACCTGTCAGCACAGAGCCCGATGTGGGGCTCGAACCCAGGGACCGCGAGAGATCATGACCTGAGCCTGAAGTTGGATGCTTAACTGACTGAGCCACCCAGGCGTCCCCCCACTGGATTATTTGGAGGCACGTCTCTGTCATCATGGCATTTTATTTATAAATATTGCGGTATATGTCTGTAAAAGATAAGTACTCTCTGTTAAAACAACTTTGGTTTTGTGGAGCCTTTTCTCGGTGGCCAGGATTTTTGGTAAAGTTTCCTTGATGTGACGTAACTCCCATAACCTGCCATTAGAGCTCTTCACGAATAACTATGATAAACATTCCAAACACTTTTAGTTATTGGCTGTCGCTGGATTTTCTTAATGCAACCACATGCAATATTAGACCAGGAGTCTACTGTGTTGTATACTATTGGGATTATATCCCTGATGACCATTCGTGGAGGAACAATACTGAATGACATGTTTTTACAACCATTCAGGCAAGAATGACTCATTTTGGGGGCGCCTGGGTGGCTCAGTCGGTTGGGCGGCCGACTTCAGCTCAGGTCACGATCTCGCGGTCCTCCGTGAGTTCGAGCCCCGCGTCGGGCTCTGGGCTGATGGCTCAGAGCCTGGAGCCTG
>NW_024412377.1:62557192-62606693 GCF_014898765.1 Herpailurus yagouaroundi
TTTCGATTGTAAAGTCATGAAGGTAAGTGCTCTACCTTAGACTTCTATCCCCATAGTCCCCAGCTGTTTGATGACTGACTAATAGAAAGTCCCAAGCAGTCCCTCCAAATGGGCGTGCGAGTGCAAAGCTTATCATCACCACCCCCATTAACATTGGTTTGCACGAACAAGTGCTTGTCAAATACCTCCATATAGGACTGTACTCAGACCCCATGGAAGGTCGAAGTCACAGTCTCTGTCCTCAAAGTTACTTACACAATCTGCCAGGTATCAATTTGAACGTAATGGCAACAAGATGGGAAAATGGTTGGGTATCTTACTGCCTCTGAGAGTGATTTCTTATCTGTCTGGGTGGCCTCATACTCCACACGAAGGGAAAGATGTGAGTATGAGCTGAACAGATATTTATCTGTGCCCGCTTTGGGCCATGATAGTAGGACGTGTGACAATGGGGCAGACAGACAATAATATACAGACGGACAATATACAGCAAATGAATAAATGCACATGATATTTCAAGGTTGTGGTAAGTGCTAGAAGGAACTAAGGAGGTCAATGTAACAGAAAGTAACAGAAGCTAGGGAAACCTACTTTGGACGGGGGTGGTCAAGAAGACACTTCTGAGGAGGCGACATCTGAGCTACGACCTGAAGGTTGAGCTATATACAGCCGAGCAAAAAGCCACAGGAAGGCTCCTTCCAGGCAGAGGGAACTGCACATCCAAAGGCCCTGAGGTAGCATGTTCAAAGGGCCAGTGACTAGAGCATTCTGGGCAAGCAGAGGGGTATAAGGTGGAGCCAGAGATGTCGGTTGGCCAGGACTGGATCACATGGGGCCTGTGAGGCCAGTGGGGGGAGTTTGGAGTTTACCATCAGAGTGATGAGAAACCACAGGATGATTTTAGAGGAGGAAGGGGCATGATGTGATCTGACCTTGCCACTTTCCCGAGCAAAGCCCATCCCCTGAGCTCTGGGGGCTCTTGCAACCAGCCAGGGGCCTTGGTGCCACCCTGGTGCCCTTCTCTCCACAGGGAGCCACACGTCCATTGCAAGGTAGAACTCATTCTCCTGCTTCGTGCTGCCTCACTGCCTCCTCTACAGCCTCCATACTTCTCCCAGAGGGGACCTTCTAGAAAACGAAATCGTGTCTCTCCCCGCACTCCCATCGCCCTCTGGATAAAGTCTAGCCACTTGATCCTGACTGAGGGGGGCCACACAACGCACTTCCTGCTCCCCTCCAGCATTGCCTCTCACCTCTGCCCCTTACTCATGTGCCTCAGGAACCAAGGAACCAAGGGGCCCTGTTCTTTCAGACCTCTGGGCCACCGTCTGGAATGCTTTCTCTCTCTCTGCTTGATCTGGTGAACTCCTAGTCATTCAGCGAGGTGCAACTTAAAAGGCACTTCCTCTCAGAAGCCTGCCCTGATTTCCCTGATTTGGTGAAGTGCCTATTTTTATTGGTGTGCCTTTGGCAGAACATAACAGAATACTCAACTAAAAGAAGCTGAAGTGATGAGAAACTTATCATTTCATTTGACAAGGGCTCTGGAGGTAGGACAGTTCCAGTTAGCTAATTTGGACACAACCAGGTCTTTCCTCTTTGCCTCTTAGTAGACATTCTTGATGACTCTCCTCAGGGTTGCAAAATGGCTGCCACAGCTCCAGATAAACCTGCATGTGACACCCGGCGAGGATGTGGTAATTTCTTTCCTGTAGTGGGAGAAAAAGCTTTCTCAAGAGTCCCTAAGTTTCCCTTAGCCAGGATTGGGTCATCTGCACATTCTAAACCAATTCCAGATAAGGAATTTGGGGTTACCTGATTAACTCAAATCAATCAGATTCTCTCCTTGGAGCTATGGAGGGATCATCTGATTGAAATTTGAGTTTCAATAGCAGAGGAGGAGGATAGGGTATGACTCAGTGTGATAGCCTCCAAGATGGCCCCAGTGATTCTACCTGCTGGCATTCATTCTCTTGCGTAGTCTTCTCTTACACTGGGCTGGTTGGTCTGTGTGACCAATAGCATAGCGCAGAGGTGATGACGTCTCACTTCTAGGTTAGGTTATAGAAAGCTGTGATTCCTCTCTCGGCTGCTCTATTGGTCACTTGCACACTCTTTCCTTCTCCTGGATCACTGGCTCTGGGGAGGCCATGTCATGAACAGCCCTGTGTAGAGGCCCCCGTAACCATGAACTGAAGCCTCCAGCCAATAGCCGCATGAGTACGCTCAGAAGAAGACGCCCCAATCCCTTCAGAGACTGCAACCCCATGAAAGGCCTTGACCCACCAGCTAAGCTGCTCCTGACCCTAAGGATTCCTGACCCTTGGAAACTGTGAGATAATCAATGTTTGTTGTTTTAGGCTGCGAAGTTTTGGGGGAATTTGTTATGTCAGTGATAACTAACACAGCTGGGCTACCGCAGCACCCCCACCCAAGGGGTTCTCATCCTATGCCCTGTGAATCATGGTCAGAGAATCGTCTCCTAATCTGTGTATGTCTCCCCCATCCCCCATGTGCTTGTGAAAGCCTTGATTCATCACTTCCTTATGCTCTGGAGTCTAGAGTGTGAGTATGTGTGCAAATGTGTGTGTGTGTGTGTGTGTGTGTGTGTGTGTGCAGTTGAGTAGCCAATCTTCTCCTTCAAGGCTCCTTCCAATTGGGCTCTCCCTGGACTCAGGAGTGGCTTGTTTCCTCTGTATGTCCCCGGTCTGGCACGGGCCTGGGCACAGAGTGGCCTCAGAGAATACGGAGGGGATCCATGAAATTGACAGGATGCCGGGCAGGCGAGAACCCACTTGGCTGCCATGGCAACCACAGCACAGAAAACTCAGAGCAGCCTGGGCCCCCCCTGAGGAGCTGGGAGGTTTGGCAGCAATTCCTCTGTGAAGTGGTTTGGGGAGGTGGAAGGCAGTTTCCATTGTCACTGTCTTGGAAAGAGGGTACCCAGAGCATGGGGTGGGCTGGGGGAGGCAGATGAGTGCCCTTGACTGCTCAGTGTGCTCCTATAGGTACCAGGCCCTCTCACTTCCATGTCCTCAGCCGTACCTCACCATAACTCCTCCAAGTCTGCCTTGTGTTTACTGAAGACCTACTACGTGCTAGTCTCTTGGCTGCACGTTTTCTACCCAGCTCTGGTCTGTAAGCCTCACCATGGAAGACGCTGTGCCTTGTTGATAACACAGTGCCTGGCACACAGTAGGCATGTGATACATATTTTGTGAATGAATGAATGAGTAAACGAATGAGTAAGTGATTCTTGCTGACTCCTCACATAGAAGATAAAAGGTTAGTTATGGGAAGAGTTAGGCAAAGGAAGGATAGATGGAAGGATGGGTAGAATGGGAAGAATAGTCCAGGAATAGAAAATAGCATGTGCAAAGGTCCTGGGGTGAGAAAAAAGTTTGTGATTGGACCCATGCCTCCTCGCTGCATAAATAGCCCTTCCACCATATCCTATGGTCCTCTGAGGTAAGTCCTTTTGTTACCACCACTCTCAATTTGTAAAGATCTTCCCATTCCCTCCAAAAGGGTGAGGTCATGGGACGTATGTGGTCTCCAGTTTGAAGGACAGGCTGCCTGGGTCTGGCTCTGCCACTAAGTAGCTGTGCTTACCTGGGGTACTGGCCTCAGTCTCCTCATCTGCTAAATGGGGATAATAGCAGAACCTACCTCATAAGATTCTTCTGTCACTCAATGAGCTTATGGATGTAAAGTACTTGGAATATGTCAGGTGTTATCTTGTGGGGAACAGAGCTTTGCAGAGACAAACCCAAACCGGGTACTTAGGAGGGCAGTCCTTCTGGGGAGCAACCAAGACAAGAGAAGGATTGACTACCCCCTGCTGGAAGTGGAACATGCAGTTAGGCCCATCTGAGGCTCCCTCTTGTGCCTGAGTCCCCCACTCCTTTGCACTAATCAGAAAGGACCTTTGATGCAAAGGATTTGTCCTTGGCACGAGGCCCCTAGCTTCTGAGAGTTGGAGACAATGTGCAGGGCCCATTGTCTCCATTTCCAGACAGTTCCAGACAAAACCAAGCGTGACTGCTTTAGAAGAGCACAGGAGTGAGACGAACCTACTATTTTAAGGCAGTGGCGGGAGCTCCGGGTGTGCTGTGTGTATCCTCTTGTCACAGCCTTGTTGGAGGAGCTGGATCCAGCCTGAGAAGCCAGGCAGTCGGGGCAGGGCCCCCACTCTGCCTGGCTGACTCACAAACAGACCTGGAGAAAGCCAAGGTTGAAGAGGAAAGCAACATAGCAGGGGGGCTCTCAACAAGGGCAGAGGAAATGTTTAAAACCACAAGCTGTGCTATGGCCCTTAGACGTCATCGAAGCTAATGTCTGGGCTTTACAAATGAGGAAACTGAGGTGCAGAGGTGTGGGGGTGCAGGGTGAGAGGGGCAAGTTTCTTTTCTTTGCAAATTGATACAAGTTGTTTTGTTTTGTTTTAAATAGCGCCGTATTAAATAGTTAAATAATGCACAGCACTTCAATACTACGGTCCTCTGTGGCATTTAAAAATAACAAAACAGATTCGTGTGAGCAAGACTTGTTAACAGAAAAAAAAAGTTGCAGAAGAGTATGTACAGCATTATTCACGGAGAAACAAAGCCAAACCAGGATGACCTATTTCAATGCATCCATGTATTGAAAGTTCCCAAGAAAGTCCTGGAAGGATAATCGTCAAGTTGAGTAGGATGGCCGCTTTCCATGGGGAATGGATGCGGAGTGCGGGGCAGAGGGAACCTAATTTCATTGAGATTGTTTGAATTTTTAAGAGAATATATTCCTATATTTCTTGTCCAATTAAAACACAGAATACAAAATATTTTTCATTATTTATTATTTTTTTAACATTATTTTTGAGAGACAGAGCACAAGTGGGGGAGGGGCAGAGAGAGAAGGAGACACAGAATCCAAAGCAGGCTCCAGGCTCGGAGCCATCAGCACAGAGCCTGACGCGGGGCTCGAACTCATGAAACATGAGATCACGGCCTGAGCCAAGGTCAGAACGCTCAACCCACTGAGCCACCCAAGCGCCCCTGCAAAATAATTTTTAAAAAGTTGTCAAAGGCTTGGGGTGGCTGGGTGGCTCAGTCAGTTAAGCATCTGACTTTTGGTTTTGGCTCAGGTCACGATCTCATGGTTTTGTGAATTCAAGTCCTGCGTCCGGCTGTGTGCTGACAGTGTGGAGCCTGCTTGGGATTCTGTCCCTCTCTGTCTGCCCCTCCTCTCCCACTTGTGCTGTCTCTGTATCTCTCTAAATAAACAAACTTAAAAAAAAAATTGTCAAAGGCTTGTTTGGCCCTGGGCTTGGATTTATCCAGAAAACATCACTCTGCTGGGTATCGGACCTAATGAAACGCTGACCTCTCCTCTCTGAAGATTTAGTCCCCCCACACTCCACCATGTGTTAGATTTAGTAAAATACAGAAAAATGATGAAAACATTAATTAAAAGACACTTGTCCAAAGGCCGTGAGAAGATGGAAAGATGCTTTTTCTCAAGATGCCTCAGGCTTCCAGGAAATTCCCAAGCCCTGGGGGCAAGGCTGAAGGGGGTGTACCACTCCCATGCGGTGGTTAGAAGTGTGGGTAGGGGGAGCTCCTGTCTCTGTCTCCCGCCTGCTCTGTGTTTCCTGCACTCTTTGTCTTGAGACGGGCAGAGTCAGCACCCTGGACGCTCTAAGAAAAATGCAAGTTATGGTTTAACTATGGCCAGGTATTTGATTTTTGTTTTTAAAAGTTAATTTTTAGGAGCACAAACCAAACGAGTACATTCTCCTCTAGGCACAAGCACTGTAGACGAGGCTCAAGTCCCTTTGAACGACCGACCCCCCCATCTCTGAGGGGACGGTGGTTAGCAGTCAGACATGGATTCCTACAGAGCTTTCTCTCTGCATTCCTTTTTTCGTTTTTTTAATTTTTAATGTTTATTTATTTTTGAGAGAGAGAGAGAGAGAGAGGGAGGATGAGCAGGGGAGGGGCAGAGAGAGTGGGAGACACAGAATCCAAAGCAGGCTCCGGGTTCTGAGCTGTCAGCACAGAGCCCGGCACGGGGCTCGAACCCATGAACTGTGAGATGGTGACCTGAGCTGAAGTCGGACCCTTAACCGACGGAGCCACCCAGGCGCCCCGGGCTCTCTGCATTTCCATGGACTTATTTGTGCTTGTGAAATTCTATCTCGCCTTGTTGTTGTGTGGGTGCTGGTAGGTGGGCGGTTCTCAAGCGTGACCGGAGCAGGCTGTAGACGGTAGGTAGCTATTGTCTGATGTCACTAGACTGACACCAGGAGACGACACTGCTTCTGTCCTGTTCCTACTTTCCCCACTGCCTGGTATACAGTAGGGCCCCTTTACTTCAAACTCAGGTGCTGTGCCGTGCCAGGGCACTCGGGAGCCACCTCCAATGTCCCAGCTCAGCATCTGTTCCTAACGGTGCCTTGAGAGGGAGGCCCGTGGGGATCTAGACTGGGGAGTGGCCCGTCAGAGCCACACCGGTGCGAGGGACAGCTCTGGAGGTCTGAGCTTGCCCAAGGCCTCCCGGTGAACACTTAATGGTGGAGTGGGATCTGTGGAAAAGTGGGAAGGGAGAGAGAAGGGCTGGGGCTCCTCAGAGGGGCTTTGAGGGAAGCAGCAGTTTGGGTGTGGGGGTGCAGGCAGGCCCCTGAGGGCGCTTGGTGGGCAGGCCTGTGCTGGGGGCTCAGGTTGTGCCCACTGGCAGGCTGCGAGAGAAGGCATCCGATGTCTGGACTATGTCAAACAAGCTGATCTGGAGGTCGCTCTGGAGCCGAGACTCCGGGAGGGAAAGAGAGACCTTCTTTCTGTAGGAAGTGGGCCCTTGACCAGCAATGGGACAACCCACTTCCCTTCCTTCTGTGGAATTAATACTGAGATCAACTGGGGCTGGGTCCTGGCTGGGCCACTTTCCAACTCTGCATTTGGGGGCAAGGCTCTTCTTGGGGCTTCACGTTCCCTACCTGGGTGACCACATTCTGTCCCCGGCACATGCTGTGTTCTCCGCCAGCCTCAGGTTATATTTACTGACCCTAAGGGCACCACTGTGCGTAGGACCGTGGTGCTGAGCTCTGAAATAAACCTCAGTTTGGTAAACGTTTATTGATCGGCGGCTGGGTACCAGCTGGGCCAGGACCAGTTAGGATTCTTTGGATGCGAGTGACAGAAGAGAGGCTGGTGTAACGGAACAGCCCCAGGGTAGCTCCATCCAAGACTTCTTGGTTTCTCTCCATGGATTCTGGGGGTCGGCTTCTTCCGTGAGGCCTCTGTTCTCAGGCAGCCCTTCCATCTGTGGTCCCACAGTGGCTGCCAGCAGGGCCCAGAGACACAGCTTCATTCACGTCGCACGGAGAGGGACAAGCGTTTTCCAGCATTTTCCGGAAAACCTTGAAATTCATTCCCACAGGTCATCTTGGGTTCCAGGCCCTCCCTGAACAAGTCAGGTCTGTGGACACTTGAAGTGGACAGGTCTGTCACAGGTCAACCCCGGGGTGGGGTCAGTCAGCTTCTCTGACTGCCCCATGGACTGAGGGTTGGGAAGGATGCTGGGTGGCAAAACCCTCGTGCTCTTGAGGCAACAGGAACATTGAACCTTGGCTCTGGGCTGTCAAGGTTGGAAGATGGAGGGTATTTCGGTAGAATGTAGGCAAGGGTGGAGGTGTCTGTGTCCCCACACTTAGGAGCTGGGCCACCTGTCTCGAAAGAAGAGGTGCAAAACCACAGTGCTTTAAAGATCTCCCCGTGGCTTCTAGAACCTGAATTTCCCAACAGAGAACAGCAGGATCTATTATTTCATGAACGAGGCAATGGGAAAGTCATGACCTGCCCGATCACACAGAAGTTCTGTGACAGAGCTGATGATAGAATTTAGGAGTTTTGACTCCCAGGGGAGTGCTCAGTCAGGGGTGTGATTCACTGCACCAAAGGTCACATCCCTGGGTTTCGGGGTCGTGAATAAATGCTCCTAAGTGGAGGTGAGTAGGGGGTATGCTATGGGGGATCACCCTGGGCTGTCTTTTCATCGTCCTGGTGGATTAGGGGAGGGAGGGTGCCTGGAACAGGCCGGGCCCTCTCTAGTCTCATGTGTCTCTAGGCCCTGGTTTGATAGACTTCTGGTTACTTCCAGAAGCTACCCCTAAATTCTTGGCGTGGTTTCTCTGCCATCATAGAGAGAATGTGGACACAGGGCCAGACGTACCTGTCACTTGCTAGTCTGTGTGACCTTGGGTAAGTTACTTTACTTCCCTGTTGTCTCCTCGGCTGTGTAATGAGTTCGACCACCCCTAGCTCTCCAGAGGGATGAATGAGATACGACTCATGACATGTCCAGCATAATGCCTGCCCATGGCCAGTGCCCAACAAGTGTGCATGGCTCCCAGTGGGGCATAGCTGGTCCACCCCTGGGCACATGCTTGCCCTCAGGGTAGCTCTAGACTTAATATTAGGGTTGGGTCTAAAGATACGGTGGGAGGAATAGGCGTTCTGCCTATCATTTGCAGGTGAGCTGAGATTGCTTCTAGAATGATCTAGACCAGCTTGGGTGCACCAGTCCTGCCCACTGACCGCCCACACTCCAGGGAGGCTCTTTTCCCCAGCCCTGCCTCTGGGGCTCCGAGGGGAGGCCTCCAGCCACCTGCCAAGATGAGCTGTAGGATTAAGATTGGGTGACTCATCCACAGAGAGGGAGGCCAAGTCTGGGGATCTAAACAAGACAGAGAAAGACTTCTTTCTCCCCCAGTGATTATGAGGAGCGCCGAGAGGGGCCCACGCATCATCAATTATTCATGGGGCCTGAAGGAACCCATGCACAGAGCCCAGCTGGGAAGCGGGGTGGGGCGATGGAGTAAGAGGTGGGAGACGCTTCACCCCGCCGCAGCCTTGAATAAGCGAAGCTGAAGCTTTCTGGGGTGACGCGTGTCACAGCTCCCTAGAGGATGTGCCCTGGGAGGGGGACGAGCACCAGCAGGTCTTAAACAACTGCCGTGTTGTGGCGATCCCGCTGTGCCGCGTATCAGGGGTGCTTAACCCCACTGTGTGGCTGAGCAAGTGGGGGGCAGAGAGATGAAGTGACTTGCCCAAGGTCACACTGCCGTGAAGCGACCCACCTGGCAACGAAAGAAAGGGACCTGCTTCTATGAAAAGGGGATCAGTGGTTTTTCTTCAGTATCTGCTGTGTGCCAGGCACTGTGCTGGATGCTGGGGGTACAGCAGTGAGCAAAGCAAAATCTCTACCCACGGGGCTTGTGTTTTATTGAGGTGACATGCGATAAGCAAGCAATAAAGGAGCGTATGAAATAATTTTAAGTAAGGTACGTGCTATGAAAAAAAAACAAGCAGGTGAGGGAATAGGGAGAACAAGAGACAGGATGGTGTGCAGGGACAGCCTGCCATTTCAGGTGGAGTGACCAGGGAAGGCCTTTCTGAGGAAGTGACACTGAAGCTGAGGCCTGAAAAAAGCAAGGAAATGAACTCTGAAAAGATCCAGAAAAGCATGTCAGGTAGGGAGAACAGCAGGTGCAAAGGCCCTGGGGCTGGGAACTGGATGTGTTCAAAACACCGCAAGAAGGCTGGTGTGGTGTAGCAAGGGAAGGGTTGTAGGAGATGGGGGCAGAGGGGGAACAGGGGCCAGAACACGGAGGACCTCAGAGGTCACGGTAGGGAGAGATCCTTTTGGAGGAACATGAGGTGCTGTGGCCAAGTGGGCAAATTCCTGCTGTGCACATCTGGTTTCTTCTCCTTCTGGGTCAGGTCAGTCCAGGTTTCCTGACCTCCTTCCCTTTGGAAGCACCACAAAGGGACGGGGAACACTCAGCCTGCAGAAGAGAATTAGGAGCGCCCAGTGTGTCCTCACACAGGAAGAGCTCCTCCCACCGCCTCATCCTTACCATCCTTGAAGCGCGGCTGCCCGGTGCCTGAAAGATGTGCACATTATCTTGTGGAACGTATGCTTCAAGGCAACCCTGGGAGGAGGTGTCCCTATGTTACAGATGAGGAAACTGAGGCTCAGTGAGGACGGATTTACTCAAGGTCACACAGCTGGAAATGGAGCTGATTGGAACCCAGGCTTCAGACATGATGCACTTAACCCAGGGCAGGTCTTTGAAGATCCTGACTCCTCTGCTGCTGGGAACCCCTCCAGGCCACAAGCCCCGCCACCCCTCCCTGTGGGGACAGAGGTACACTTACTCACGTCTCTAACTTCCTTGCCTAGGCTTCCTCCAGGGACCCTGGACACTCCATTAGTCATTAGCATGATCACCCTCTGACAGCAAACTACAAACCCCGTGACCAGGGAATTTCTGGTGAGAAATGCCATCCCAGCGCCTATCTTGACCCGTTACTAAGTGAACAGCTGTGCCAATGGAAAGCTGGGATTCTCTCAGAGTGGGAATGAGGCCAGAGCCTTGTAGAAGCAGGTGCAAAAGTCTCTAAATGTTTGCTTATCCTTTGGGCCACCCAGAAATCCCACTTCTTGAAATGTATCCAGGGGCAATCACAGGATGTGTGCAAAGATAAATGTATACATGGTGGGGACACATGGTACAGACAAACCAGCCGTTTATGACCACTGCCTGTTCCAGCTGGTCGGTGTCCAAACCCAGACCATCCCAGTTGTTAGATATTTGCAAGCCACTCCTGAATATAAGGATGTTGCATCCCTAATGTCAATAGGGAGAAACTGGAAACAATCTAGGTGTCCAACAAGAGGGGATTGGTTAAATGAGTGGTACATTCATTCACACACTACTGTGTAGCAATTAAGTTATGCTTCGGAAGAATATACAAGGTACAGGAAAATAATTATAACCCATAGTTAAAAGAAAAAGCATTACAAAACCACGTGTTCCCAGTGTAAAAGACACAATATACATTTTTCCGATTTGGGCAACATGGCAAACGGAGCTGACACTTCTCCTTCCTCACCGCAACCAAAGAGACGTCTAGAAGTTCTGGGTAAAATAAAACAAAAGTATTGGAAACACTTAGCTGAACTTCAAATAAGTAAAGAGAAATCCCCATTGGGACAGGAGACATGGCCTTGGCATGCATGTGGTAGACAGGAAGAACTGGGATACTTAAATGGAGCAGGGACCTCAGCAAGGCATTTCCTGTGGAATAGCTGCTCCTGTTGTTGCCCAAATATTTCCAGAATATTTAAATGTGTGTGCTCATTGTCCAGACAGGGAATGTTCCAGAGAATGGCTGCTCCATCAGCCCGGGTCCCTGAGTGAAGATGCACGGAACAGAATTCTCAACCGATCCCTGATGGACGTAGAGTATAAGAAATAAACCTTTGCTGTGTTCAGCTGCTGAAAATTGGGGCTTATTACCATGAAATAACTTTGCCTATCCCGACTGCCATAGCCCTCCATGAAAGGTGGGGGGAGGGAAATCTTCACCCAAAACACGGTCTCAGATTCAGATTCCGGGTGGACATGGAAAAGTACCTTCTTGAAAATTTGAATCTCAAGCCTGCACCATATGAGTGAGTGGAGATGAATTTACACCGTCCAACTGATACAGGAGACCCAGACCAAGAAAACATTGTAAAAACCGGTCATGTTTGGCAAAAACTCAGGTGTGTCAGAAAGACCAAATGTTAAGCTGGTTTTTGGAGACATTTCTCCAAGTCAGGGCACATGGGATCCCCATAGAAATCACAGCCCTTGGGAAAGATGAGGTAGGTTACCATAAAAAACAACAACAACAAAAACCCCCCAAAACAAAAAAACTACAAATACACAAGAAAATGGTCAATCATAGGGCAGAGTCAGCAAATAGAACAGGTTAGGAGGATGTATATTTCAATACCATAGGCCAGCCAGAAAGAGATCAACATATTACTTCCTTTTACAAAGAAGATTGAAAAATGTAGCCTTCAATCATTTATGTAATGGAATTAAGAAAATGAAGTTAAAGACATGGTCAACTCCTTTGATCAACTTCTTGGCCTAAAAACATTCATCCACCTCCCTATGATTCATACATTACCAGGGGCCTGTAAGTTCCTGACATTCTATTTAAGGTTTCAGATTTGTACTACTCATAATATTCTTTTCATATCCATGTAAAAATATCTCTTGATTGTGAGAACAAACCAAATAAATATATGAGTGTTATATGTGTTTGCAAGTATCTAGCAAATATCTAGATATACAAACATATAACTATATACACATAAGTGGGTATATATGTAAATATGTGCATATGTATACTGATAAGTAATACTTGCACAATATTGTGACATTTAATAATCATAAATGTGTAGCTAATACACACTTTTAAAATGATTTAAAATGGTGACCTTAAGAATGAAAGAGAAACTAGGGTTCCTGGGTGGCTCAGTTCGTTGAGTGTAAATCTCTTGATTTTGGCTCAGGTTATCATCTCACGGTTTGTGAGATCGAGCCCTGCATCGGGCTCTGTGCTGATGGTGATGAACCTGCTTCGGATTCTCTCTCTTTATCTCCTTCTCTCTCTGCCTGTTTCCTGCTCTCTCTCTCTCTTACTCTCTAAATAAATAAATAAACTTAAAAAAAAAAAGAACAAAAGAGAAACCACGAAGGAGGAAAAAACAAACAAGACAGCCTAAAAGCAACATCATTCGGCATAGAAAAAAGACTGGAAAGAACTCTATTTTAACTCTAATATTATCTCTGAATGGTGGGAAAACAGGTGATTTTAATTTTCTTCTTTATCACTCAAGATTTCTATTATGACTAAAAATGATTTTTTTTCAGTTTGCATTAAAAACTAACCTTTTTTTTAACCATGCAGGTAATACATAGGTACAATTAAAATCATACAATTAAAAAGAAGTTAAAGTAAAATATAGACAAGAAAACAAATTACTTCTGTGCTTAGGACAAATATCTTTTTAAAATCCAGGAACATTACCTTTTCATTTTCCAGCGGATATACTGTAATTTTGGGAAAGAGATTAAGGGAGATTCTCCTTGGCTTAAGCCAGTCTCAGGTTTCTAAACTGTTTTGGGGGCTCCGGAGAGTGGGCCGTTGAGGGACCCAAAGTGGGAGACTTGCCTATGGAACCCCACACATTCTGCACATTCCAGGGGAACAGAGGATTTGGGAATCAGCAGTCACTTCATTTTTTTTTTTTTTTTTTTTTGAGGGCTCTTTAGCTCACTTATTTAGGAAAAAACCAAGCAAGGTAGGTTTAATGTAGAAAATGTGGAAATTGACAAGATCCGGTAAAGACGACACTAAGAATGGCTGAGGGTCGTGCCCTCCGGGGGCTCCAGTGTTGCTCAATTTCTCAAACGTGTACGTGGAGCCCTTCTCCGCGCCTAGCACAAGGAGACGATGAAAGGAGTGTGAGACAAAGTTCTGGCTTCCAGGATCTTATCATCAGCTTGGGAGCAGCAGTCTGTTCATCTGGTTGAAAGCAACAGAAACAGACTGTCCAACTTCAGCACAAAGAAATACACTGGAAGAATACTGTCTGGCTCCCAGACCTCATCCAGGAGCCAGAGGCTTCAGAAAGGGCAGGGGCTCTGGGGATCCAGGCGGCAGGACTAAATGGGCACTCTTCCAGGAACGAGTCAGCCACAGCGGTCACGTGTAGTGTCCCTCTGCTTGCTAGAGATTCGGGTGTGAGTGGCCTGGCTGGGTCAGGGGAGGGTGAGGCATGTGATCGATAGCCCCATTGGACTGTATGCATGGGGGTGATGCCCCCGCAGAAACCAGGCTGCTGGTTCCAGGAGGAGCGAAGTAAAGGCAGGAAGATCATACCACAGCTCCCTCCACATGGATCTGAATCCAGGCTCCGTGCCTCAGTAGCTGTGTGGTCTGGGCAGCCTGCTCTGTCCTGTGGGTCCTTCTCTTATCTCTTAAAACGGGAATGATGGCACCGGGGGTTGCAATGAGGTAAAGTACAGTTAAGCAGTCGGTGCAATGAGTTGAGCCCAAGACGAACTAGAATCCTAGAGCGGGGATGGAAGAAGACTGACAGAGGATCCCCTAAACCCAAGCTGAGTTTCAAACTAGAAGCCTGAAGACCACAGTTGCCTCAAGGTCTAGCCATTTCTCTGCTGTGGGAGCTCAGACAAGTCATGTTCCCTCCTTGGGCCTCCTAGTTTCTGTAGCTAAAATGTAATCATCTGTGCTGCCTGCCTCACAAGGTGGCTGTGAGGATCCGAAGAGAAAAACGGCCTTGTAAATGGTGCCGGATGGGGGTGGGTATCTTAGGGGAGAGGAAACAGAAGGACATGCCCTGTAGGGGCATCAGCAGAAGCAAGGAATGGAGGGGAGAATGCACCGGCTCCTCCCCCCCAGGTTGGTGGGTGCTAATATTCTAATAGCAGCATCCTTTCCTGAGCTCTTGCCTGGGGCCAGGCTCTGGTGAAGTGCTGGGGCCACAGGGACAACAGAGGGACATAGCTCCTGGCCATGTGCGGCCTAGGCGTGGGACTAGAGCTCGAATAATCAGAGAGGTGCTCTGAGGAGGCACTTGTTTCTGCCAGGGCAGTAACAGGGGCCTGAGCTGGTGTGAAGTCAGGGAAGGCTTCCTGGAGGAGGTGACCCTGAATTGACAGCTGACCACAGGGAGGGGAGACTAATACAGACTGAAAACACGCATGTAAGATTGCTGAAGGAGCGCAGCTGTCCTTAGGAACCCATTGGGAGGCAGGAACAGTGCTGCCTGAGGACATTCTGCGGTCAGGGGCCCAATGACAAGCCAATGAAATGGAGATTCTTGCTTTCCTGGGGCTCTGGGTCTCAGGGACTTTGAATGCCTTGCCCAAGGGTATCCAGCCTAGAGTACAGCCGAAAGAGGATTCAGATTCCAGGGAAAGTGGCAGAGAATGTACCTGAGAATGAGGAGAATGCCGCTGGAAGGCTGAGGAAGACATATTCTTTTGGGCAATAAGGAGCCATAGAGGTCTTAGAGCACAGCAGGTGCTCAGCAGGTGCACAGCAGGCTCAAAACAATTGCCGGGGACGATGTGCCGTGGCCTGCCACACCACATGCCGTGTTTAGTCACGGTCAGCAGCAAACCTCAGTGCTCTTTCGAGGCAGTAAGTGGTGGTGGTGAGGGAGTAGGAGTTTGGCTGGAGGCTGCTGCTGTGGCCCCTTTGTGTTTTGAAGGGAGAAGGCCAGTTTCTTCCCGTGAGATGTCTGTTCCTGGGAGAGTGAGGCCAAAGAGAGGAGCTCAGGTTTCTGAGCACCTACTGTGCACCACCCCAGGACATCCCTTGTGGGCTTGAAAGAAGGTGACAAGATGCCCTGACGTCCCCGACCTGGCCTCACAGAACCCGGCCCTGCGTCAGGAAGGAGCAGGAAATGCACTGGAGGCAGGCAGACTGGTGGAGGTGCGTCTAACACGCTGACACCGTGTGCAGGTGCAAAGCCTTGCCTTGGCTTCACCGTCTAAATACCTTCTATTTATGGCACATGTGCCCCGTCTTCTTTTTCAGGTGTGATATGAAATTGGTTTCAATAAATTTCCAAAAAATACATTTGGATAATATATTGCAATCCATTTAAAGGAAAAAAGAAAAAACCTATTCATGAATAGGGCAGGGGGATGTGAGTGTGTTAAAAACCAGCTCTGCGACGTAGGAATGGTGGAGGTGTGAACTCTTTCACTCTGTGATCCTTACGATAGCTCTGCGGTGCGGCCTGCCAGCCCCATTTACAGCTGGGAAAGCTGAGTCCTGAGAAATTAACTTGCGCCCGCCCCACAGCCAAGGAGGGCCAAGCCAGTTCTGGAAGCTCGGCGTCCCTGACACCTTGCCTCACTTCACCCAAGCCCCAAGTTCAGCAAGTCTAGTTGTGGGAAGCCTTCCCCACCTCTCCGGGTTGCTCTTTGGCAGGTCAGAGCAACACTGACCACAGGGGTTCTAATCCAGGCCCTGGCGCCACTGTTTACTAACCAGTGGCCTTGAGCAAACGTCTAACTTTCCCTAGGCCTGGCTACTCATCTGTGACGTGGGGACATTGCTTATGCCTCAGAGGACTGTTGAAGAGATTTAATGAGATGATGTCTTGTATGATTCCCAATGCAAAGTGAGACAATAGAATCCCAGAGCTGGGAAGCTCCTTGTCCAAGTCCACACAGGTGGAAAGGGGAGGAGTTAGACATGAATTTAGGTCGATCGGGTTCCCAGACTGCTGGTTTTAATGATCTCATGGTGTTGCCTCCCTTCCGCGGAAAGCCACTGTGTACCCACGTTGGAAGAAGCTGAGAGGGTCTATGGTGGATAAAAAGATGCCTGAATGGCACGTCCATGTGGAGGGGGCTCAGTTTACTGCAGGCAGGAGCAGGAGGATCTGCCAAGATCCCCAGAAGCATTGCAGGGTCAGGAGTGAGGGAGGCCTTTCCTGTGGGAAAATGTAGGGCGTTTCCACTTATAGCCTGATAATTGGGCCCCGCAAGGTCCAGAACACAGATGATGTCATTCATCCTCTGTGGCCTTTGGGGCTTAGGAAGCCTCTAGGGAAAGCGGGTGGCGGGGAGGAAGGGCTGGAGGGCAGAGAATCTAGAATGAATGACAGATAAAAACAGGAATCGGGGTCTTGGGTGCAGGGATCATGGCCAAGGGAGCTTTAGAGCCATTGCAGCAGGAAGTGGGGGACACGCACGGGAACCAGAGGCAGATCCTGGGGCTGACGGAATGAATGAATGATGCCTGCGTGGATTTAAAGGGATGCCTCTTGCAGAACACACAGTCTGGCATGTGCCCCATGAACACTGCTGAGGGTGGGTGCAAGGTCCCGTCTTCAGCCCCCCTGTGGCTATGTGCTCCTGATCTCCACTTGACTCTCCACATCACCTCAGATGTAACAAACCCAACCTGCCCCCTCCCCCTAGCCATCTCAGCAGCTCTTTCGGGTCTCCCTGTGGCTATGTCACCCCCTTGTGGGCTCTGGAGCCAGCTGTCTGGACTCGCGGCTCAGCCAACCACTTCCGCTGTGTGACTGAAAATTACCTAACCCGGTAATAGCACCTGCCTCCTCTGAGAGCTGGGAGGGTACACATCAGTAATTCATGCACAGTGCCTGGCACATAGCAGGTGCTCACCCAAGTCATCCTGATGGGAGGAAGGCCCACCACGCCCCTTGTGATGGGTCCGGCTCCCTCTCCCACCCAGCACTGGGGCCCCTGCCCAGTACCGGTTCCTGCCTCTCTCACACCTCTGTGCCTTTGTTTGTTGTTGTTTTTTTTAATACTTATTTATTTACTTTTGATAGAGCACAAGTGGGGGAAGGAGAGAGAGAGAGAGAGAGAGACTGAATCTGAAGCTCCAGGCTCTGAGATGTCAGTGCAGAGACTGACATGGGGCTCGAACTCACAAATGGAGAGATCATGACCTGAGCTGAAGTCAGTTAACCAACTGAGCCACCCAGGCTCCCCGCTCTGTGCCTTTGTGCTGACTGATACTTTGCCTGGGATGTTCCTTTGCCCTTTTGCCTGCTCTTCTTTTCTCACTTGGCTAATTTTGCTTTAACCTTTAAGATGAATTACTTTTGTCACCTTCTCCAGGAAGCCTTCCCTTCCTTGCCCCTGGGCTTCCACAGCCTTCTGTGTTCCATCTGGCAGAGGCATTTTTGCAGTCCTGTCATTGTCTGCATTTCTGTCTCCACAGGCCCTGGTCTTCGAGCTCCTTAAGAGTGCCTCATCCTCTTTATGTCCCCAGGGCCTGGCCCAGGTGGCCCCACACCAAGGGTTCTGATGCATCTTCTAACACCTGCAGCCACTCAGCTCACAATACCCACAGCTAACCCTTATTTGGCATTTACGCATCAAGTTTTCTCGCAGTTTTCTCTCATGTGGGCTTTCATCTAATGTTGGGGTGATTACTTTCATGGATCCACTCGGCTAGACTGGGGTGCCCCGTTGTTAGGCAAGCAGGAACTAGAGAGTGCTGTGATGGTTATCACCTATAACCAATTGCCTTTAAGGAAAAGAGATTACCCTCCCTAAATGGGTGGGCCCCGGCCAATCAATTGAAGGCCTTAAGAGCAAAAACTGAGATTTCTCGGGGCGCCTAAGTGGCTCAGTCGCTTGAGCATCCGACTTCGGCTCAGGTCATGATCTCACAGCTCGTGAGTTCGAGCCCTGCGTCCGGCTCTGTGCTGACAGCTCAATGCCTGGAGCCTGCTTCGGATTCCATGTCTCCCTCTCTCTCTGCCCCTAACCACTCGCATTCTGTCTCTGTCTCTCTCGAAAAGAAATCAACATTAAAAAACAAACAGATTTCTCAAAGAAAAGTAGGAATTTGCCATGACTGTAGTATAGGAATCCTGCCCAAGTTTCCAGCCTATTTTTGGCCTGCCTTATGGATTCTGGCATATATAGATCTCTCTCTCTCTCTCTTTCTGATATATATGTCTCCTATTGGTTCTATTCTTCTGGAGAACCTTGACTAATATGACTATTATCCCCGTTTTACAGATAGGGAAGCTGAGGCTCAGAGAAGTTAAGTCTTATGGTCAAGCTCATATACCTGCTCAATGACAGGGCCAGAACTGGGGCCCAGGCAGCCTCTCCAGGACCAACATTTCTGACCACTGAGGTGATGCCGGGATCCAGGGTTTTTAATCCTCCTTCAGATGTTTCTGGGTGCCCGCAGCCAGCTTCCTGAGCCAGGGGAATTGCTCAGTAAATGGGAACAGTTTACAAGACAGTTTACAACTCTTCTCTACTTTCTGTTTTCCAGGGAGACGTAGTGAAGCTTCTCTAGGTTGGGGAACAACCCTTGCTTTTTTTCTCATACCCTTGCTTTTACTTCCTGGCTGTGCGACCTGGGGGAAATACCTTCCCACTCTGGGCTTTGATTTCCACGACCTGAAATTCTCTTGACAGGGGACTGGATAGATACATTATGATACCCCCATCCAATAGAACAAAGTCAGGAAATTCTCTGTGTGTCGTATAGAAAAATCTTCAAGGAGGGGCGCCTGGGTGGTGCAGTCGGTTAAGCGTCTGACTTCAGCCAGGTCACGATCTCGCGGTCCGTGAGTTCGAGCCCCGCGTCAGGCTCTGGGCTGATGGCTCGGAGCCTGGAGCCTGCTTCCGATTCTGTGTCTCCCTCTCTCTCTGCCCCTCCCCCCTTCATGCTCTGTCTCTCTCTGTCCTAAAAATAAATAAACGTTGAAAAAAAAATTAAAAAAAAAAAACTGATAAAAGAAAAATCTTCAAGGTAAATTGTAGGGTAAAAAGAACAAAGTGTAGGACAGTATGAGATACATGTTTTTTGTACAAGAAAAGGGAGATTTAAGAATATGTTCTTGTATTTACAGAAATAAACTCAGGAGAGATACACCAGGCACTATTACAAATGCTTCTTTAAGGGAGGGGGGTTTAGGAATAGAAATGGAATAAGACATCTCACTTATTTAAAAAATAAATACTTTTTATGATTATATAAATAATAATTTTTGAAATATTAAAAAATATTAAAATAGCGATTATGAGGACATTTCCTTTTAAAAGTTCTAGTTCGGATTAAATTAGAAAATATATGTAAAATAGGGATGCCTGAGTGGCTCAGTCAGTTAAGCCTCTGACTCCTGATCTCAGTTCGGGTCTTGATCTCAGGGTTGTGAGTTCAAGCCCTGGACTGGGTATGAAGCCTAGGTAAAAAGAAAAGAAAGGAAGGAAAAAGAAAAAAATATGTAAAATGCAAAGCATACAGGGGGTGCTCCAAAGTGGTAGCTGGTTGTCTCTTTACCCTGAACCTTTGGGGCATTCCTCAGGAAAGGGGGAAATGATCCTAATAATAGCTCTACCTCCCACTGGAGCTCCCTCTGTGTGTTTTTTGTTGAATGGAGTGCTTCGGGTGCTTTCCAGGATTTAGCAATCTACCCCAGGAACATGGGCTAACATCCGTGAACAATGTGGTGCTCACCATTCATTCACTAGCATCAAAGGGGAACTCAGCATTGCTGGCGGGAGTGCAAAATGGTACAGCCACTTTGAAAGACAGTTTCGCAGTTTCTTTCAAAACTACACTTACTCTTACCCATCCACCAATTGAGCTCCTTGGAATTTGCCCAAAGAGTGGAAAATGCATGTCTGCCCCAAAATCTGAACGTGGATGTTTATAGTGGCTTTATTCATAATTGCCCAAACCCAGAAGGACCCAGAATGTTCTTCATCAGTAAGTGAATGGATAAATGAATGGTGGTACATCCCCACAATGAAATATTATTCGGCACTAAAAAGAAATGAGTTATCAAACTGCAAAAAGACATAGAAGAAACTTAAATACATGTTACTAAGTCAACGAAACCAGTCTGAGAAGTCTACAGACTGTAAGAGTCTAACCACACGGCATTCTGGAAAAGGCAGAACACCAGCGACAGTAAAAAGATCACTGGTTGACAGGAGTGGGCCCAGGTGAGGACAAATGAATAGGCAGAGGGCAGAGGATTTTAAGGGCAGTGAAAATATTCTGTAGAATATTATAATGATGGGTACGTTACATTTGTTCAAGCCCGCAGGATGTACAATTCCACTAAGGTCAACTATGGATTTAGGATGATAATGATGTGCCAGTGTAGGCTCATTCCTGGCAGAAATGTCATTCTGGTGAATGACGTTAATAACGGGGGAGGCTATGCATCTATGGGAAATCTCTGTATTTCCCTCTCAATTTTATTGTAAACCTAAAACTGCTCTAAAAAAACACAAGTCTTTAAAAAAAAATCCAAAGGGAAAGAAGGTCCCATCTGAGGGAGGGCTTTATGGGATGGAAACAAACATTCATTGAGCTACACCAGGCATTCTTACATAGTCTTTTTGTAATCCTATCAACCCTGGGGGGAGAGGTGATTTTACAGAAGAAACTAAGCCTCAGAGAATTGAGCTAATCTGTCCAAGAACACATAGCTAGAAGTTGACACTCAGACTCTGACCCATGTCTCTCTAATTGCAAGTATCCTTGTCTTCCCCTGTAGTATGATGCCTGGCCAGGACCTAGAAGGTTCTGTTGGGTTGACTAAATGAAGCAGGGGGTAGGTGGAGGGATGGGGGGAAGTCAGGGAGAATAGTCATCAGCATGAGAGTGATCCCTAGGCCCATTTCAAAAACACTTTAAACTTGACAACCATCTCAGTGGACAAGCAGAGGTCATAGTGTTATCTTCCTCCGTCTCTTCTTTTATTCATTGTTTCTCCATTTAGCCAACCATGAACACTTTAGGGAGAACTAGTCCTTGCCAGGCCTTATACTGGGAACTAGGGGCATCAAAGTGAATTATCCATGGTATTGGCATCCAAGGAGATTACAGTCCGGCGAGGGAGAAAGACCCACAAACTAATGTGCACAATTGAATTCTGAGTTTAGGATGTACACAAAGGGGCAGAGGTCTTGGAAAATGTGTATGAGTTTACCATGTGTGAGGTGGGGCTCAAAGGGATAGCATAGGATAAGAGCCAAGGGAGCACAGTGAGTTTGGAAAACAACTAAGGGCTCAGAGTGATTGAGGTGCGTGTGGGGGGAGGGGAGGAGAGAAGAGGATGAAGACAGAGAAATGGTTTGGGAAGGGGTTGGACCCTGATACACTGTGATCGAGACTGGATGAATCCTACAGGCCTCAGAGAGTTAAGCAGGACAGCAGAGGAGCCAGGCAGATTGGGACTTTGGAGCAACCACTTGGGGGGACTGGGAGAGGGGCAGAGACTGGAGATAGGGGCCCTGGGTCCATCCTGGGCCATCTTCCAGTGCCTTAGGGTCCTCTAGTGTCTCTCCTTTGCCACTGCCCCGTTTTATTGATATTTTTATTGAAATAATAATAGATTCATGTGCAATTGCAGGAAATAATTCAGAAATCCCTTGTAGATTTGCCCATTCTCTCTCAATGGTAACATTTTGCAAAATGATTCCTTTGCCACATTTGATATGGAAGGGGAATATCATGATGGGGGCACCAGCGTGTTGAAGGACAGATGCCCACAGAGCTCTGGTGACGGTGTGCCGTCTTTCCCAACACCTTCCCTCGTTCCATGAACCAAGATAATTTTATAGATACGTCATGGGACTGGCTTGGGAAGCCTTGCAGCAAAACTCACAAGTTCATCTTTACAAACCTCTTACAGATCCCTTTTTTTATCTCCTCAAGGGAGACCAGCCACCTCCTTGGACATCACCATTGACATGCCCACACCCAACACACAGTGGGTGTAGCTGAGATGATCAGCTGACCAACCAGTACCCCTTACATTATGCGGTGCGGTGCTGGGAAGTACCTGGAACTATATCTCCCAGCATCCCTTGCTGGTCATGTGACCAGCTCCCACCAATGCCGTGAGAGCAGAAGGGAGGCACAGCGCTTCAGGACGAGGTGCTAAGTAGCAGCCATGCCATTTTTTTTTTTTTTTCCTTCTCCCAGTCTGCTGTTTGGGATGCCTCCAGAATGATCTTCAGACCACAAGATGGCACAGGAGCCACAAGATGGAACAGCCTGTGTCCTGGAGCAACCATGGCAGTGAAGCCACCCTGGAGAGCCAGGGGCCACGAGCATGAACATTAGACTCTATATGAGTGAGAAATAGACACGCATAAGTATTTCAAATATACCAAAGAAGTAGAGAGCATAGTACAACAGCCCACTTTCGCCACCCATCATTCAGCCTCAAAAATCATCAACATTTTTTTTCTCTCTTTTCATTCACCTGCCCCACCCTACTTTTAAATTGTTTGCTGGAGTTTTTAAAAGTACTTCCCAGGCAGCGTGCCGAAAGACAGAACAGAACACAAAACAAACTCCAAACACACTTTATCGTGTTAAGCCACCAAGATGAGGGGTCGTTTGTCCCATTGTTAGCCAGCCCGGACTAAGCGGTGGGCACTGGGTACCTAGCTATTGAATTGAACACAAGTGACCTGTTTTTCTAGGCTTCGCAGGGTGAGGAGGAATGTGTCTGGGCCTAAAGCAGTAAGAATGCCAAGCCTTCTAGCTCTCTGAGAAGCAGTTTTCTCTGTTCTTCTGGCCAAGCTGCACCCAGCCGCACCCAGCCGCACCCACCCACCCTACTGGCCCCTACCTCCTACTTCTTCCTTTCTCCAGGCCCTGGGCTGCTGAAGGAAGAAGTAGACCTAAGGTGGAATGGGGAATAGAGGGTTTCTGGGGCCCTGTCTCAGCTTGAGCTGGGCCAGTTGTGGGAGGGCGAGGCTGGAACAGAGAGAGCGGGCACGAGGGGCGGATGTTGGAAACCTACAGCTTAGCAGCAGGGTCTGGGGCCAGGGGAGCAAAACCTTTTGTGCCTTTCAGCTTGGCCTGTGTTCATGACCCTGAAGCACAGGAGCAGGAGGAAGTTTTGTGGTCAGACCCCAAGGGTGGACTGGAGTCCACTCAAAAAGTCATTGTTATCGAGCACAGGTTGGGTAGCCCTGTGCCCGGCGCTGGGATGCATGGTGGGCCAGATCCTGGCTTAGCTGCTCCCCAGCTGTGTCACCTTGGGCAGGTTCCTTCACCCCAATGAGCCTCAGACTCCTCATTTTACAAACGAGGACGGAAATATCAGTCTTACCAGGGAAATTGGCCATGATGTATGGAGAGAGCCTGGCACCCAGTAGGCTCTTGATGACTCACAGAGATTGCTACTGATTTCTGTTAACAGCAGCTATGAGCATGGAAAGCGCGCGTGGGCACCCTTCCAGGGAGTGGATCAGGGCCGGAAGATACTGAACCCCATCCTGTTGGGAGCTGTTTTCAGAGAAGGAGAAATGGGGGATCTCTGGGAGCGGCCAGGTCTAATTTTGCATGTCAGAGGAGGTGGGTGGGTGGAATCCTGCAATTCAGGGGCTCTTTCCTGGAAGGGGCTGGATAGGCAACAAAATGCTTCCTCCCTTGGAGACAGCCTCACAGCTGTCAGGAAAAAACAGCTGCATGGCTTCCCTTCAAAGAGGGGAGACCTCAGTCTGTGGGGGAGCGGGGCAAGATGTGACAGCAAACAGGAACTCCCCGGCAGATTTTCTCAGGGGCGGGGGTTAGAGGGGAGGATGGACCAGGTTCAAAAGCCAGTCGTCCTACTTCCTGGCTGTGTGACCTTGGGCAAGTCACTTCACCTCTCCCGAGCCCTCGTGGTGTCGTGCTTTAAACGATGCTCATCTCACAAGGCTATTATGAGAAGAAATGATAGTGCGTCTAAAATGCCTTGTGTGGTGCCTGGTACACCAGAAGCACTCAATAAAAGGTCAGTGTAAATCACTCACCCCTCCGGCTAAAATGAAACTGAACTTCCTCTCTTCTCCCAAGCAACTTCTAAATACCGGAGGCACCCGTCGCCTCTACTCTCTCCCTACACTGACTCCCTGCTCGTTCACTTCCGCAGCATTAAACCCCATTTCCATGACGTCAGCTCTGTAGATGGCATTTGAAGCTACGGTGCCCTTGCTACTGTGGCTCACAGGTTCTTGATCTTCCCCCGAAGCTGCACCCCACCCCCAGCCCTTCCCATCCATGCAGCAGGGAGATCTCAATGATGTTCTCTCCCTCAGCGCCCGAGTCCAAAGCATCAGCAGGTCTTGACGCCCCTGCTTTCAGAATGTCTCCTTACTCCCCGCCCCCTCCTCTGCAGCCACCGAAGTCCATGCCACCATCTGGCTCTGCGGACAGCCCGTCCTCACGCTCCCTGCTCCCACCTGCCTTTCTTGCAGCCCGCTGTCTACACCGCAGCCTTACCCTTCTTTTAACTGCATAGTCCGACATAAATCCTGGACTTACAGAAAAACTGTAAGGGCAGTACAAAGACTTTCTGTACATTCTTCGCTTGAGTCCCTACATTAACACACATTTTTTGTAAAACATTTGAGAGTAAGTTGCAGATATGATGCCCCCTGACCCTAAGTATCCCAGTGGTATTTCCTGTAAAAGGGCACTCTCTTACATAACCACAGCATGATGATTAAAAACAGTACTATTAGCTAATCTATAGACTTTATTCCCATTCTGCCTTACTGTCCCCAAACAAAAGTCTGGAGTACGCCATCACATTCCGTTGTTGTGCCCCTTTAGTCTTTTTTTTTTTTTTTGGGACAGAGAGAGACAGAGCATGAACGGGGGAGGGGCAGAGAGAGAGGGAGACACAGAATCGGAAACAGGCTCCAGGCTCTGAGCCATCAGCCCAGAGCCTGATGCGGGGCTCGAACTCACGGACCGCGAGATCGTGACCTGGCTGAAGTCGGACGCTTAACCGACTGCGCCACCCAGGCGCCCCTAGTCTTTTTTAAGTTGGAACTGTTCCTTCTGGAACAGTCCTGTCTTCTGTCATGATGGTGGCATGCTGAGTGCCGCCCGGTTATTCTCTATATTCTGTATATCTGATATTCCCTCTCCCAGCGAACCTTTTAAGAAGCCAAGGCCATCTCTCCACGATGGGCTCTCAACCCCGCAACGGCTGTCCATGCCCCACAGAGAAAGTGCAGACCGACCCACGGCTCTTCCTCCGCCTGCTCTCCTCCAGCACTGTGACCTCTGTCCTCAGACACATCTCGTTCTAGGCGCCCCCCACCCCCACCGCCTCATTCTCTGCCCCTCATTATGCCACCTGCCATGAGGTTACACACTGGGTCTCCTGCTACTGAGTGGAGGTTCTGGGAGGGCAGAGATCTGGTTTGTTTGTTTTCCTGCCTCTGTGTAACCCAGCACCACGCAGTACTCTGGTCCTGGCACTCCTCTCTAAGGGCTTTGGGAAGGCTTAGAGGCTCTCTGTCTCCTTGCTTCTTGCTGACCCTTGGCCCATGTGCGTGCCCCCTTTCTCCAATAAAGCATTCTCCTTACCCCACCCCATGTGACATGGGAGGATTTGTCCCAAGCCCTGGTGACAGGGGGAGACCCGGGAGGGCTCCCTTTGCATGACACAGACACAGGGTCCCATCCCCCCTGTGCTACTTCCTAGCTGTGTGGCTTTGGGCAAGTTGCTGAACGTCTCTGAAACTCTACTTTTCCATCTGGAAAGAAGAGTAAGAAGTGAGAATACTTCACTTGGTGAGATGTTGGATAAAGAATTGAGATATGAGGGGCGCCTGGGTGCCTCGGTTGGTTGAGCGTCCGACTTGGGCCCAGGTTCATGATCTCGAGGTTCCCGAGTTCGAGCCCCGCGTCGAGCTCTGTGCTGACAGCTCGGATCCTGGAGCCTGCTTGAGATCCTGGGTCTCCCCCTCTCTCTGCCCCTCCCCCACTCGTGCTCGGTCTCTCTCTCTCTAAAATATAATAAAAGTATTAAAAAAAAAAAAAAAGAATGGAGATATGAATGTGTAAGTACCGGGCACATGTTCTCGCCTACCTCTCTCATGTGGGTGAAGTCATAAGACCGGTTTTATCTTCTGGAGAAATCGGAAGGGGATTGCAGGGATTGAATGGTAGCTCCCAAAAGAACTGTCCGTGTGCTGTGTCCTCAGAACCTGTGAATGCGACCTTATTTGGAAAAAGCACCTTTGCCAATGTAAGTACCTTGAGAAGGGATCATCCCGGATTATCTGGTGGGCCCTAAATCCAATGACAAGTGTCGTATTTATAAGAGGCACACAGAGCAGGAGACAGACGCCCAGAGGAGGTCACGCGAAGATGAAGGCAGAGATTGGAGTGATATGGCCACGAGCCACCGAACACCAGGGCTTGCTGGCTGCTCGGGAAGCTAGGAAAGAGGCACGGGGTGGACTCTCCCCGAAGCCTCAGGAGGGAGCCCAGCCCTGCCAACGCTGGGTTTGGTGTTGTGGTCTCCCGAATCAACTTCTGTTGTTTGCAGCCACGGCGTTTGTTACAACAGTTACAACAGTTCCAGGAAACGAACACAGGAATGAACTTTGGCAAAACAACAGATGGAAGTTCCTGGCCCCCTTGGAGCCCCTTCTAGATGGGACTTTCCGCACGCAGGGTTTCATTCCCTTTTCACCTAAGATAGGAGGAAAGGGGAGCGAGATTCTCCTGGTGGGGCAGGGGCAGCACGGAGGGCTCAGAGTGGGAAGGGGTCCTGCCCAAGGCCTCTTGAGCCAGAGGTCTCCTCATGTCCCCGTCCTTAGTGGCGTGGAGGGCCCTCCCCGCGCTCCCCTTGGAAGGGCAAACGTGAGAGGGTGGCCTCATCAGTGGGCAACGGTAGGCTATTTGGAATCGGGCGAGCGGAGTGGGGGTGCCGGCTGTTTACACGGGGATGCTGACTGCCAGGACCCGAACATCCTGGGGCCTTTGGGGGCCAACAGGATATTACAGTTCCCCTTGGTGGTGGTGGGGATGGGAAGGAGCTGTTGGCCTGTGGGAGCAGGCTGCCCCCTGATAGCTCAGGGCTTGGACAACACAGAACAAGATTCTGGGGTCCTTTTCAGACAGCCTTGCCCACCGTACCAGTCTGTCTCCAGATCCACACCATTTCTACCGCATCACACGCTTCTCTGGGGAACCTGGCATCCTTAGCTTGGATCTAACATTTAATGGTACAGCTCCTCTCTCGGCTCAGTCATTTCCATGACAGCTCCGGGAAGCAGGTGCAGGCAGCACAGAGCCCACGACCGCAGGTCCCCAGTGTGTGACTGGACACCAGGCTTAGGCTTACTCTCATGCAGAGACATCCCCAGAGTCTCTGGAGCCCCCAAAGGAAGGCCAGAGCTCCATGGGTGTGAGCAGATCCAAAGGCGGAGCTTGGATAACACTTCCTTGCAAGGTTCCTGGCCGGAGCTTTTTGGTGGGGAAAGCCACCTCCCAGTTGCTATGAGTCAGCTGTGCCCCAGGGCAGGCTGGGGTGCTCACGCAAGCCACGGGCTCTCCCCACCCCGCCCTCACCTCTGTTAGGACGGGCTCTAGGGCTGCTGCTGAATTCTGTGTAGCTCACACACCCAGCAGGAAGAGCAACTCTGCTCTGGGAATGGCAGACCCCAGGGAGCGGCAGACCCCCAGGAGGCAGCGGAGGTGGTGGCTCCACACCCTGTCACAACAGAGGTGGCAGGTTCCCTTTTGGGGACTGGAAATGTGACCTACTTCCTGGTAACGAGAATGCTACTTCAGCACTTGGATGGAAAACGCAGGGGAAGGATGCGTTCCTCCCCAGACAGAGAAAGAGCGAGAGAGGTCTGTGCCCTGAAGGGCTCCACACGTTGTTCCCTCTGCCTGAGACACCCTCACTCAGGTTTTCTATCTGGAAAAGACTTCCCTGTGCTTTGTAAGTCAGAGGAGGGGCTCCCTCCGGGGCAGTCTTCCACCACCTCTCCATGGTGAGCTGCCCACGCTGGGGGTCAAGTCACAGCCTTTTGAGGTGGATTCAGGGCTTTTTTAGGCTATCTGAGAAAGTGGCCATGTCTGCCCTGCGTATGACTGCATTTTCCGCCTCTAGCATGGACGTCGGTACACAGGAGATGCTCCGGACTGTGTGCTGTCGTCTGCGGGATGTGGACATGTGCAATCGACTCCCAGAGTCTTAGTGTTCTCACCTGACAACTGCCTTTGTTGAGTCCTTCATATCCACAGACTCAGGAGGTGGATACTATTATTAGTCTCATTGCCCAAAGATATAGATTGACTTGCCCAAGGTCTCACAGCTGGTATGTGGCCAGTTCGTGACACCTGATAGACTTCTTTTAAGGACCAGGTAATATATGTGTGTATGTAATGTAAATAATCCTATGTACTGAATGTGAAGCTTGTGTGAGGCACTGTTTAGGGAGACAGTTAATTCGGATCAAATCTTCCACAGAGGATGACTGAAAATAAATATAAAATGTATTTATAAATATAAAACTATATAACTATATATAAATATAAATATAAAACTATCTCAAAAGCACCAAAAAGCCAAGAAGAGAGAGAAGAATTGGCTGACCACTATATACTAAAAAATGAGAACCCAGAGAAACAAATCTAGGACCCCATGCTGCATTTTCCCTAATGGCGTTTACTGATCCAGAACAGTTCTGGTTTCGGTGGCCTCGGGACAAAATTTAAAGCCCAGGGTCTATCAAAAGTAGGGACCTGGACAAATCCTCCTCTCTGCTTATTTTAAGCTGGAATCCCAAATGGTTATACTGAAAGTTATGACGACTCACAAGTAAACCAACTTTCTCGTGGACTCTCCAGTTCTAGTCATCTGGGTGATCCAGGTAACCTCAAGCCCTGAACTTGGGCTAAGGTGGTTCCATACTGGTAGAGTTCCCAGACTCCTGGCAGAAACAAACAAAAATATCCTCTTTGAAGAAAATACCACCATCTTAGGTGACAAATCATTCTTACAAATAAGTTTTCAAATAAAATATCTGGAACACAGTGCACAGTGAAAAAATTAGAGACTCAAGGAAATAATAAACCTGAACGAGAACCAGCAGACATTACAGACAACAGAAATACTCAAAAACTTCAGTTATTAGAATGATCAGACACACAGTATAAGGTAACAATGTTTACTGTTTAAAGAAACACAAAGGGACAAGAAACTATTTAAAAATCGCAGATTTTTAAAAAAAAATTTTTTTTAACATTTATTTATTTTTGAGACAGAGAGAGACAGAACATGAACGGGGGAGGGGCAGAGAGAGAGGGAGACACAGAATCGGAAGCAGGCTCCAGGCTCTGAGCCATCAGCCCAGAGCCTGACGCGGGGCTTGAACTCACGGACCGCGAGATCGTGACCTGAGCTGAAGTCGGACACTCAACCGACTGAGCCACCCAGGCGCCCCTAAAAATCGCAGATTTTTAAAAGAACAAAATAAACTTTGAGAACTGAAAAATTAAGAACTCAGAGTTAGTTTGTTGGCAGATTAGATACAGCTAAAGAGAAAATTAATGGACTGAAAGACAGACTGGAAGAAGGATCCAGAATACAGCAGGAGAGACAAAAAGACCAAAAATGCTGAAGAAAGGATGAGAGAATACAGTGAGAACATCTAACTTATATGAAATCGGGGTGGAGTTCTAGAAGGAAAGAGAGATATAAAGAAATAATAATGGCTGAGAATGTTTTCAGATGTGTTAAAGGACACCAATTCCAATATTCATGAATTCAAGAAGTCCAAGTACTAGATACATCATAGTGAATCTGAAGAAAGCCACAAAGTGAGAGAAAAGGAGTAGTACAGAAGGACAACTGACTTTTCGATAGCAATGGTGGAAGACAGTGAAGTGATACCTTTAATGCACTGAAAGAAAATAATCCCAACATAGTATTCTAGTATCCAGAGAAATATTCTTTCAGAATGGATGTGAGGGGCGCCTGGGTGGCTCAGTCGGTTAAGCATCCAACTCTTGATTTCGGCTCAGGTCATTATCTCACAGTGTGTGAGTTTGAGCCCCGCATCAGGGCCTGTGCTGACAGCATGGAGCCTACTTGGGATTCTCGCTCTCCCTTTCTCCCTGACTCTCCCCTGCTCACGTGTGTGGTCTCTCTCTCTCTCTCTCTCTCAATAAGTAAACTAAAAAAAAAAAAAAAAATGGATGTGAAATAAATACAATTTTTGATGAACAAAAGGTCACCAGTAGACTTGCACTAAGGTATTCTTCAGAAGCAGATTATCTCAGACAGAAGTTCAGAAATAACAGAAGACAAGCAAAAAAAGAAAAAATAGATGAATCAGACTTCAGAAAAATTATAAACTGTTGTGTTTTAAGAAACACCATCAAGAAAGCAATAAGACAACCCATAGAATGGGAGAAAATATTTCCAAATCATATATCTTATAAGGAATTTGCATCAAGGATGTATTTCAAAAACTAATACATTTCAGTAATACCCAATTAAACAATGGGCAAAGAATCTGAATAGTCTTTTCTGCAGGAAAGATATAAAAGTGGCCAATAAACACATGAAAAGATGCTCAACACCATTAGTCATCAGGGAAATAAAGATCAAAACCACTTAGATAACACTTCACACCTACTAGAATGTCTACTAGAATGAAGTCAGATAACAACAAGTGTTGGGGAGTATGTGGAGAAATGGGAATTCTCATACACTACCGGTGGAAATGTAAAATGATGCAGCCACTTTGAAAAACATTCTGGTAGTTTCTCAAATGATTAAACACAGTTATCATATGAGCCAACAGTTTTACTCAAAGGTATTTACCCAAGAAATGAAAACATAGGTACACACAAAAAGTTGTACATTCATGTTTATAGTAGCATCATTCATAACATAAAGGTGGAAACAACCCAAATGTCCAGCAACAGATGAATGGATAAACAAAATGTGGTATGTCCATATAATGGCATATTATTTGGCATAAAAAGGAATGAAGGGGACTTCAGTTTTCTGGCCCATTATATAGGAGCTTAGAAGTTGTCACTTCATCCTAACAAATTAAAAGCTGAACAAACTAAGAAATCAACTCTTTTATATTTGTCAGAGGAGTGAGGTCACAGGGCAAACCACTGCTCTCCAGATTGGAGAGACCGGAAAATACAGAGAATCATGATTTATCAGAGTAGAAACCCACAAGCAGAAGCCTCTACAGGAACTAGTGCCAGGGTAGGAAAACCTGAACTGTAATTGGTGAATCAACAGAGACTGAACAGACATATTTGAGTGTTAAAAACTCCAGAGGGATCCAGTCATGGGGGAGCCCCTCCTTACACTTTTGTGCGTTTTACCTCCAGGAGTTCTATCAGGTCCTTGCGATGTTTTTACCCCTTATACTCCCAGCAGGGGAGGAAGAATGGGACCGTTTTGAAACATGCCAGACCATTCTGTTATTAACAAGGTTTTCCTTCAGAAGAAACTATTTTACCAGACCCTAATCTGCTAGGGTTTTATTAGAGCCTAACTCACTTCACTAAGGGTAAATACCCAATTTCAGCCAGCTCTAGCCTTCCAAGGAGGTGATGGGGGGAAGAGAAATACCCAGCTCCAGCCCCCTGTAGCCATTCTGTCTCCTAAGAATACATAGCAATACTTAATATATATGTGCCTAACAACAGAAGGTCAAATTATATTAGGTAAAAGTGGATAGAATTTCAAGGAGAAATAGATGAATCCACTATTATAGTTGGAGACTTTAACATCCTTCTGTGAGGAATAGATCCAGCAGGCAGAAAATCAGTAAGGACATAGTTGAAGGCAACAGCACCATCCATCAACTGGATGTATTTGACATCTATAGACTACTTCATCCAATAACTTCAGATTACACATTCTCTTCCAGCTCACATTCACCAAGATGGACCATATTCTAGGCCATAAAACACACCTTAACAAATTTAAAAACATTTAAATCACACAACATCTGTTTTCATACATAATGGAATTAAACTAGAAATTGATATCAGAAAGATAGCTGGAAAATCCCCCAAGTGCTTGGAGACTAAGCAACACATTTATCAATAGCATATGGGTCAAAGAAGAAATCTTAAGAGAAATTAAAAAAAATATTTTGAACTAAGTGAAGATGAAAATATAACTTAAAATTTGTGGAATGCAGTGAAAGCAATGCTTAGAAGGAAATTTATAGCATTGAATGCATATATTAGAAAAGGAGGTCTAAAATCAATAATTCAAGCTTTCACCTTAGGAAACTAGGGGAAAAAAGAACAAATTAAATTCCAAGTAAGAAGAAGAAAATAAATAATAAAAAGTAGGGTAGAAATCAATGACATTGAAAATAAGAAATCAATGGAGATCATCAACAAATCTAAAAGCTGGTTTTCTGAAAAATAAAATCAATAGAACCGATAAGCCTTTAGTCAGGCTAACTAAGAAAGAAGGGAGAAGACAAGATTGCAAACATTGGAAGTGAAAAATAGGACATCACTACAGATCCCATGGACATTAAAAGCACAATAAAGGAATATTACGAACAATTCTATGCCCACAAATGTGATAGCCTAGATGAAATGGATCAATTCCTTGAAAGATACATTCTGCCAAAACTCACACAAGAAGAAAACAGACAACCTGAATAGACCTATATCTATTAAAGAATTCAAATCAGTAATTAATAAACTTGCAAAAGAGAGAGCATCAGGCTCAGATGGGCTCACTGGTGAATTCTAAACATTTAGGGAAAAAAATTATATCAATTCTTTATGGTCCTTTCCAGAAGATAGAAGCAGAGCAAATACTTCCTAATTCCTTCTATGATGCTACTATTTTTTTTTTAATTTTTTTTTTCAACGTTTATTTATTTTTGGGACAGAGAGAAACAGAGCATGAACAGGGGAGGGGCAGAGTGAGAGGGAGACACAGAATCGGAAACAGGCTCCAGGCTCTGAGCCATCAGCCCAGAGCCCGACGTGGGGCTCGAACTCACGGACCGCGAGATCGTGACCTGGCTGAGGTCGGACGCTTAACCGACTGCGCCACCCAGGCGCCCCACTATGATGCTACTATTACCCTAATACCAAAACCAGACACAGACATTAGAAGAAAATAAAACCACAGACCAATGTCTCTCATGAACATAGATATTAAAATCCTCAACAAAATATTAGCAAGTTGAATTCAACAATGCCTAAAAATAATTATGCACTATGACCAAGTGGGGTTTGTCCCAGATAGGCAAGGCTGGTTTGACACCCAAAAATCAATTAATGTAATCCATCCACTCAGCAGGCTAAAGAAGAAAAATCACATGATCATATTAATTGATGCAGAAAAAGTATTTGACAAAATCTAGCATGTATGTATGATAAAAACACTCAATAAACTATAGAGATGAACTTCCTCAACTTGATAAAGAGCATCTACAGAAACAATATACCTGATATCATACTTAATGGTGAGAAACTAGAAGCTTTCCTGCTAAAATAAAGAAAAGGCAAGGATGTTTGTCCTGCCACTCCTTTTCAGCATCATTCTGGAAGTCCTAGTTAATGCACTAAGACAAGAAAAGGCAATAAAAACTATCCATATTGTGAGGGGGGGGGGGAACACTCTGTTTTTCAACAGATGACATGATTGTCTTTATAAAAAGTATGAAAGCATTGGGGTTCCTGGGTGGCTCATTTGGTTGAGCATCCTACTCTTGATTTCAGCTCAGTTCATGATCCCAAGGGGGGATTGAGCCCTGCATCAGGCTCCACACTGAGCACAGAGGCTGCTTAAGGTTCTCTCTTTTTCAAGGTATCTGGGTGGTTCAGTCAGTTAAGTGTCTGACTTTGGTTCAGGTCACAATCTCACTGTTCGTGAGTTCAAGCCTCACATTGGGCTCTGGGCTCTGTGCTGACAGCCTGGAGCCTGCTTTGGATTCTGTGTCTTCCTCTCTTTCTGCCCCTCCCTCACTCGTGCTATCTCTCTCTCTTTCAAAAATAAATAAACGTTAAAAAAATTTTTTTTAAAGATTCTCTCTTCTTTTCCCTCTGCCCCTTCCCGTTTGTGCACCTGCGCTCTCTCTCTAAAAAAAAAAAAAAAAGAAAAAGAAAAAATCTGAAAGAACCAACAAAAAACTCCTGGAACTAATGAGCAATTATAGCAAGATTGCAGGACACAAGGCTAATATATAAAAGTTAATTGCTTTCCTATATATCAGAAATGAAAAAGTGGAATTTGAAATTAAAAACAATATTATTTGCATTACTATTCAAAAAATGAGGTCTAAATCTTACAAAATATATACAGAATCTATATGAAAAAATCTATAAATATCTAATGAGAGATATCAACGAACTAAATAAATGGAGAAATATTCCATGTTTATGAATAGGAAGACTCAATATTGTGACAGCACTCCACCCAGTCTTAACGATTAACTTGCTTCAAGCTTATGCTATCCTTGCATAAATAAACTATTTTCCTGAGATCCTACAGATTGCTGGCCTTGAGGAACAAAGGCCTGACCACATTTGAAAACAGTTGCCACTGACCATGGTATTCCCAATAAGAGACACCTGGGAGTCTTGATTCCTGGTACAGGAAGAGGAGTCTGGACCGCCTTGTCAGTATGTGACTTGTTGGGCTGTTGGGGAACCTCTTACTGACAGACATCTGGGAGCCTCGATTCCTGGTAGAACAGAGGAATCTGGAAGCCTTGCAAGGGCAAATGATTAATTGCTGAGCACTAGCTTCTCTTGCATATAGTCCTCTCACCATTTCCCACGTCTTCCCCTTTAAAAATCTGCTTTGGGGCGCCTGGGTGGCTCAGTGGGTTGAGCGTCCGACTTCAGCTCAGGTCATGATCTCACACTCCGTGAGTTCGTGCCCCGTGTCTGGCTCCGTGCTGTCAGCTGGAGAGCTGGAGCCTGGAGCCTACTTCAGATTCTGTGTCTCCCTCTCTCTCTGTCCCTCCCCTGCTCATGCTCTTTCTCTGTCTCAAAAATAAATTGATAAAAACATAAAAAAAATTTTTTTTAAATCTCCTGCTTCACCCGGACTGGGAAGATGGTCTGTGGGATGATAGTCCGCCATCTTCCCAGGTTGCTGGCTTCCTGAATAAAGCAACCTTCCCTTTTCCATCAGTGTTTCTCTCTTGAGTATTGGCTTTTGAGTGGTGAGCAGCAGAACTTGAGTTTGGAACCCATCCTCTGTCTGGTAACAATATTGTCAAGACATAATTTCTTCCCAATTTGATCTATAAGTTCAGTGCAATCCCAATCAAAATCCTATCAAGTTTTTTGGTGGATATTGACAAACTGATTCTAAAATTTTTATGGAGGGGCAAAAGACCCAAAATAGCCAATTCAATTTTGAAGGAGAAAGAGCAAAGTTGGAGGACTGACACTAGCTGACTTCAAGACTTATTATAAAGCTATAGTATTCAAGACAGTGTGGTATTGGCAAAAGAATAGACAAATAGATCAATGGAATGAAATATCTCAGAAATAGACCCTCACATACATAGTAAACTAAACTTTGACAAAGGAGCCAAGGGAATCCAAAAGAGCAAAGACACTCTTTTCAACAAATGGAACACCTGGATATCCACATGCAAAGCAATGAATATAGACACAGAACTTACACCCTTCACTTCACAAAAATTAACTCAAAATGGATCAGAGACCTAAATGTAATACACAAAATTGTAAAACTCCAACAACAGGAGAAAATCTAGGTGACTTTGGATATGGTGATGACTTTTCAGACACAACACCGTCTGTGAAAGAAATCATTGATAAGCTGTATTTCATTAAAATTAAAAATTTCTGCCATGTGAAATATAATGTCAAAAGAATGAGAAGACAAGCCACAGACTGGGAGAAAATATTTGCAAAAGACATCTGATAAAAGGACTGTTATCTAAATATACAAAGAACTCTTGAAACTCAACAGTAAGAGAACAAACAACCCCATTAAAAAAAACTGGTCTAAAGACCTTGACAGACACCTCCCCAAGGAAGATATACAATGGTAAGTAAGCATATGAAAAGATGTTCGACAGCATATGTCATCAGAGAATTGCAAATTAAAACAACAATGAGATACCACTATTCATCTGTTAGAATGGCCAAAATCCAACACACAGACAACATCAAATGCCAAGAATGAGGAGCAACAGGAACTCTCATTCACTGCTGGTGGGAAGGCAAAATGGCACAGTCACGTTGGAAGCCACTTTGACAGTTTCTTACAGAACTAAATATACACATGCTGTATGATCTAGCAATCTTACTCCTTGATATTTACCCAAATTAACTGAAGATGTATGTTCACACAAAACTCTGCACACCGATATTTAAAACAACTTCATTCATAATTGCTAAGATTTGGAAACAAACAAAATGTCTGTCGGTAGGTAAATGGATAAATAAATTGGGTACATCTATGGGGCACCTGGGTGGCTTGGTTGGTTAAGCATCTGACTCTTGATGTTGGCTCAGGTCATGACTCAGTTCATGAGTTCAAGTCCCGAGTTGGGCTCTACGCTGGTAGTGTGCAAAGCCTGCTTGAGATTCTCTCTCTTCCTCTCTCTCTGCCCCTCCCCCAATCTCTCTCTCTCTCTCTCTCTCTCTCTCTCTCTCTCTCTCTCATAAATAAATAAATAAACATTTAAAAATTGTGGTACATCTAGATAGTGGAATACTGTTTACCACTAAAAAGAAATGAGGATACCAAACCATGAAAAGACATGGAGGAACCTTAAATGCATATAATTAAGTGAAAGGAATCCCATCTGAAGATTCCATAAGATTCCAACTTTATGACAGTCTGGGAAAGGTAAGACTACAAAAGATTAGTGGTTGCCATGAGTTAGGGAAGACAGAGGGATGAATATGCAAAGCTCAGAGGATTTTTAGGGCGGTGAACCCTAATGTGACTTTGGGTGACAATGATGGATCAATGTCATTTCATCAACTATAACAAATGCTCCATGCTGGTGCAGGGTGTCAACAGTGGGACAGGTTGTGTATGTGTGGGACAAGACGTATACAGGAATTCTGAGTTATAAATTCTGTTCAATGTTGCTGTGAACCTAAAACTGCTCTGAAAAAGAGAATTTATTAATAGCAACAAAAAGAATGAAGTACTGAGATGTGCTACAGCATGGGTGTCCTTGAAATCATTCTCCCAAGTGATTTGGGGAAAGATCTCCCATCTTTCACAAAAGTCCATATATTATATGATTCCTTTAATATAACAGCCCAGCACAGGGAAATCTATAGAGACAGTATATTAGTGGTTGCTTAGTGCTGAGGAGGGGAAGATGATGAAGGGGGTAGGGGGTGATAGCTAAAACGTTTGGGATTTCCTTTTAAGGTGACGAAAATATGCTAAAATCGGCTGTGATGATGGTTGCATACTAAAATCCACAGAAGTGTACGTTTTCAATGGGTGAATTGTACAGTATGTAAATTACAACTAAAGCTGTTTCTAAAACGATGATTGTAACCTTAGCACTGACAAAATGAAATTAAAGAAGGAAAGAACAGCGAAGAGATCTATATGAAGAAAGAGATCTATATGAGTATAAATCTAAATGAACACTGACAGTATAAAAACAATGTTAATAACACATCACGGAGCTTTAAAAATATAGAGAGAATGAATATACGCGGAAACTATGATATAAAAGTCAAGAGGAGAGTTCACAGAGTTAAAGTGTGATCTGATGTTGTCTGTGAGGAAGATGAGGGTACTAATCAATACTTCAACAAGTCAAGGATACATGCTAAGCACTAAAAAGTACAGGACTTCCAAAATAGAAGAGAAAAAAAAATGCTTCCAAAGAAGTCAATACATAAAAGGAAAACCGTACAGGCAGATAAAAAATGATCAGTAATCATGTTAAATGCAAATGGACTAGATAATTGTCTTAAAAGATTAAAACAGACTGGAGGGCAAATACAAAATCTATGCTATTTATAAGGATCGCACCTACCACATGAGGATACAGAATGGCAGAAAATAAAAATATGGAAAAAGTGCAGTACTGACTGAGAGAAAAGTGATGTAGCTATATTAAATTCCTATCAAATAGCCTTTCGGGACGCACAAATGTTTGCAGGATCACCCTTTGTACCACGCCAGTCTGAAACCACCCACATATCCACTGAGAGTAGAACGGGTAAATTGTGGCATATTCAAGTGAACAAACTATAAATACCCACAACCATTTGGATGGCTCTTAAAAACATAATACTGAGCAAAGGGAGGGAGTAAGACACGAATGAATATACATGCGGTATGATTCCATTTATAAAAATATGCAGAAACAGGCAAAACGAACAATTTTATGTAGGGAGGTATACCTGGGTGTCTACACTATGAAACACAACAGGGCGTGACTGTCCTTCCAGCGGGAGACCCTACTCAGCCTGTTGTCCACATGGAGAGAGTTCTTCCCCCCGAAATACAAGGAGGCTTTGGGTAGATTCTATATCTGGATGAGTCAAGGCCCTGCCCATGATAATGAACAACCAGGGCAGCAAGACGGGGAACTTCTGACGCCAGGGTGAGCCTTAGCAACCACCCACAATTTGAGGCTTCCTCGACGGCTCTTTGCCAAGGGCAGACAAGGTTCCAAGGAACAGGGGTGATGAGGGGGGAACAAGGGAGGAGAGAAGAGGGCCCTCCTTGCCATCTTGGCCTGTACTGTCTGGCCCCAGTGTGCCAGTGCTGGGGACCTTCTCGGCCTGTCCTCAGGGCCGGGGCGCCCATATTCAGTATCACATGGCCCTTATCCCCAGCTGGCCGACCCACTGCAAGCTTGGAGCCATGGAATCCACAGGCCACGGAACTGAAGGTGTTCAGGGTAATCCTCTTAAGTGGATCGAATGAAGCGGCACCCATAACACCTGAGCTGAGGGAGCCATTAGGATGAAGGGATCTCAGGTTATTGCTATAATGAGGTCGACTTGGAGGGGGGTTTTGGTCGGAACTGGATTTTCTTAATTTTTTTTATTTAAAAAAAATTTTAATGTTTTTTTTTCTTTTTTACATTTTATTTTTGAGAGAGAGAGACAGACAGAATGTGCGTGGGGGAGGGGCAGAGAGAGAGGGAGGCACAGATCCGGAGCAGGCTCCAGGTTCCGAGCTGTCAGCACGGAGCCTGATGCGGGGCTCAAACTCACGAGCTGTGAGGTCATGACCTGAGCCGAAGTCGGACGCTCAACCGACTGAGCCACCCCAGGCACCCCAGCAGAGACTGGATTTTCCAGCAGTGGCTTCAGCTCAGTTCTCCATAGATGGCCTGATCCACTCCTCTCCTGCATCTGCTTTGGCCACATCTGCAGCTGGTCCGGGAGTTTGGACCAGTGAGTCCTTCCAGCTAGACCATCTGCAGGCCACTTCGTGACGCTTCAAGTGGCAAACGTGGGGACTGGCTGGGGAGGTTTTACTTGACCTAGTGATTCTTGCGGGGTGAGGGTGATGCCCTATGCTTCTCTCCTTCCCTCTTTATTTTGTCTACCCCTGGTCCATACTACAATTCTTAGCTGCAATTGACAGAAATTAATCTTGGCTTCCCAAATCAGGAAAAGGGGTTTCCTGCACAGGTGCTGGGTAGAAGCTCGCAGACGGGCTTGAAAGGGAGGCTGCTGGGGCAGGAGCACAGATGGGTCGTGCCAAGGGCGTGTTCTGGGCATACTGAGGCTGCCGCCCCGGCTGTCATGTCGTCTCAACCCTGTGCCACTGCCACCCAGCACTCAAGATCCCAGATGCCACCGCCTTGGTGGTGAAATGAAATCTGAAGGACTTCTGCTTCTCTCTGTCCCCCACCCAGACTTGTGTCCCAGATGGGGTCATCTGACAGGCTGGCAGAACCACAGGGGTTGGGAGAACACCCGTCTGGGTCTTTTGTCCTCTGCAAAGAGAGGCAGGGCCCCTCGGGACTAACACAGTGGCCATTTCCCCAAACCCAGGAAGGCGGCTCAGATGCTGGGCAGCCAAAAAAGTGATGAGACATGCTGTGTCGTCACCCACCGGCTGTGGGACGCTGAGGTGAGAGGAGGGCAGGTCTGGCCCTACCGTTAGGTGGCACGACAGATGCATGAGCAACTGCAACGCGGGAATCAAAGGGCCACAGCTTTAGCACAAAGGCGGGGACAAGAAATCAGGCCTCAGTTTCCGCATCTGTAAAATGGGAGTAGGAACACCAGCGCTCGTCTCACATGGCTGCTGCAGAAATAAAGATAGTGTGTAGAAAGCTCCTATCATATTTGCACAGGTAGGGCCTTGGACTAATGGCCAGTGTCCACATTAAAGAGACAGTTCAAAAGAGTGGTCACGAATGTTGTCACTCTTGCTGCGGGTTCCAGTGGCCCTACCTGTACCCCCTCAGAGGCGGAATAGTGGGGGTGGTTAAACCCACAGGCTCTGGAGCCAGACTGACTGAGCCTGTTCTGGGTGACCTGCTTTACTGCTCTGTGCCTCAGTTTCCTCATCTGTAATGTGGGAATGGTCACAACGTCACAGGGTTGTTGTGAGGGTGAGGTAACATGTAAAGGCCCCTGAGCAGTGCCTGGCATATAGTTACAATCTCAGCGAGTGTTAGTCATGTTTATTAGTCAGAGATCTATTGTGGGCACCAATCCCTGACAAACTCCAGACGGCCCTGTTGCAGGTGGGTACACCATTCACACACGACAGCTAAGGAACTGTGCGGCACAGCGTCATTAAAGGCCCAGTGAGTTATTCGGACTCTCTGTCAGCAGCCCCACTACTTCATGGGCCCAGAACCTCACGTCCACAGCCCTTGTGAATTTGGAGCCAGCTCCCAGCTGAGGTCTACTGGTCCCCAAGTCCCTGTTCCTGCACTGAGCCTACCATTCTGGTTTGGCCTGTTACCATTTTCCACAGTATAGCCAGTCTCGCTCAGGATTTTGAACTGCATAGTAGACTTGAGGGGTGGTAGGGTAGAATCACGTCTGGCCCTCTGCCATCCTGCTCAGGCCCCTTCCCAGAAATCCCTGGGCTCTCTCCTCACCGCCTGCTGGGCAATGTCTCCAGATTTCCCATTCCAAGTCTTCTCTTGGGAGCAGCCCTGCCATGTAGCCTGCCCTCCCCTTCCTGTAAGACAGTGGTTCTCAGCCAGGCATGATCCTGTCCCCCGCCCCCCTCCCCCCCGACAGAAGACATTTGGTAACGACATTTGGTTGTCACAACTTGGGGGATGGTGAAGTCCTACTGGCATCTAGTGGGTAGAGGTCAGGGATGCTGTAACATTTTACGATGTACAGGACAGTCCCGCACAACGAAGAACTTCCCAGACCAAGAATTTTCCAACGCTGAGGTTGAGAAATACCATTCTAGGAATTCTGCTGAATAAAATGGCATATATCTTGTTGCAGAACAAGAGTATAAAGAAGAAAGCAAAAATCCCCCCAAATCTCACTACCCAGAGACAACCACTGTCTGCATTTGGGATTTCTGCCCTCCAAATTTCTCTCTCTGCATGTTTACATGTAGACTTACAGATGTGTGTAATTTGACAGAAATCTGCTCATGCTATACGTGCTGTTCCGCAACTTTTTTTTCCCCCACTCAACAACATACCATGGGTATCTTTCCACTGTCAACAAATGGAGATTTGCAACATCCTTTGTAGAAGTCTTCACGACATTCCATAGTAGGGATATAAGGTTTTATTTAGACAATCCCTTATTGATGGATATTTAGATCATTTCCAGTATTTTGCTGTTATAAACACTACTGTGATGGATATCATTGTATATACGTCTTAGCGCACTTGTCGGAGTTAATCCTTAAGATAAATTCTAAGAGTGGAATTGCTTGGCCAAAGAATCGCATACCCGTTTAGGACACTTGATTCTCAATGCTGAATTGCCACTTGGAAAGTCACATTGATTTACACAACCTCTAACAGGGCACAGGAGGGCCCAGCTCTCTGCTCCTTCACTCACACTGGATATTATCAAATTTTTTTGGAAGATTTTTTGAAAGTACTTGCAGAGAATAGCCAGGAAAGCTCAGAGTTAAGTGTGTAAGTTCCTCCTTGGTAGCTGAATTCTGGGATTTGATGTAATGATTTTAGAGTCTGATTTTCTGTCTCCTCTCCCTAATTCCCTCTCTCCTTGTGGTGAAGTCCTCAGCTAGGCTAGAGTTGGGGAGGAGAGCTTGATGAACAAACTGCTGAGGCTCTCATTTGGGAGTGCTGTCCCCCTACCTGTGGTTCTATGGAATGTTCCTTGCTTTCCCAGTCTCCGTGACTGCTCTCCTGCCTGAATTTCAGACTAAGGAGTGTGCTTCCATCAAAGCAGTCTCTATCTATGGCCTTGACCTGAAGCCCCCCTGCTCTTTATGCACTAACCTACCCCTAGTAAGGACTAACATAATAATAGCTCATATGGACAGAGTGTTTTTGAGTTGAGTGTGTGGGTTATCTTTTGTTTGGGGTTTACAATTCCTCCAAACAACCCCATGAACGAGTTACTATTCTTCTCACCCTTGTTTTTCTCAGTGCAGCAACTGAGGCTCAGAGAGAAGAAGTTATTGGCCTGGGTCCCACTGCAGGTGAGTGGCAAGACAGGGATTTGAACCCAAGCCTTCTGTTTTAAACGTACCCACAATTTGTTTCAGTCAGGTACGGTAACGACACACAGACATGGAAATGATGGTCGTGAAGGGAGAAGTTTTTATATTCACAGATCCCTAGAAACAGGAGGCACTGCTCAGCATGCAGGGCCACAGAGGGGAGCACCAGGGTTGGTCAGGAGGCAGAAGGAGTGAGGCGGAAAGCGTGGGCTAAAAGCCTTTATTGCCAGAGGTGTCTCGCCAGCAAATTCCCAGAGTGAAGGGCTTTATGTGTATATACTGTATTTTAGAATGGTGGGGGATTTTATGTTTCTGAGATCAGGACGCATCTTGCAATTGAAGTGCATATTTCATGTCACCAGGCAGCAAAGGGTATTATTTAAAAGGGAGATCTCTTGTTGGATGTCTTGATTACAAATCTTGGTTCTACAAGTTCCTAGCTATATGATCATGACTTAACCTTGCTGAACCGCCACTTCCTGTGTGGCAAATGGACTTGACCTCTGTCCCTTGCAGTTCAGGGATACAGGTAGGGCCTGGGAAATCTACAAGGTAAGAATATCTTGCTGACTGCTCTAGACACAGACATGGAAGCAAGGTGGATACTGCACGGGGACTGGCCAACGTCCCAAGTGTTTCAGGGAAGGCATATATATGAGTGTTTCCCATGGACTAAATGGGGCCACCTGGTTGAGAGGCTGGTATGAGAGCATCCTAGGTCTGTCCAAAAGGACCACCTGGAAAGGGTAGGCCCTCAACAGCTGGAAGTGATTCCAAAAGGCTATGGATGGAGGAAGAAATGATCCCCAAGATAGAATGTCCCCCCACATTGAGGAATTAGTTTTTGGGGGCGGGTCTCTGAAGAATTCACAAAAGCACCTCACAAGAGTCATCTTTAGACGAGTAGAGGGCAGCTTAAGGCAGGACTGTCAAATGAGCCCTTTCCTCTCTGCTCACCTCTCCTCTCTTCTCCCTGCTGTGCCCACCCAACCCCAGAACAGTCAGTAAGAGCAGCTGGCAAGCGAGAAAGGGGGTGAGTGGGAATGAAAAAGAATGGTCTACCTCATCCTCTTTGCAGCAGGCAGGCAGCTTTTCTGCAGCAAGCATTGGCTCTTATCCAAGCATCCTAGAAACATTTCTAGGGCACCAATTTGGAACCAGTCCCTGGTTGGGTATCGGGGGTAGGGTCACAGGTAAAAGTGAAACAAAGGTAAGTCAAGTAGAGCCCTTGCCATCTACAAGTTCACATTCTATTATAAAAGGCTGGCATGTGAAAAATTACAAAATGGTGGGATGCGTAAAATAAAAACTCATCTTCATCGAGCACCTATGTGCTGGGGGCTTTGCCTGAATGATCTCACTGAATTCTCACAGCAGACCTGTGAGATGGGTATTGTTACGTCCATTTTACAAATGAAGAAAGTGGAATGCAAAGAAGTTCAATGGATTCGAACTTGGTCATTTCTGATGCTAAGCCCATGTTCTGAACCACTCTGGTATTTAATGGTGCACGGAGCGGGCAACCGGTGGGGGTGAGTGTGGAAAACGGGATTTGAGGGGTGTGCTCATAAGAAAGAGGAGTACATTCCAGAAAAATGAAACAGCGTTTTCAGAGGTTGTATTTTTGTGTGGGTGCAAGACATTGTTTGTGTAGCTGTTAATGAGGATTTATTGAGCACTTACCACATTCCAGGCACTCTACGTGTATTTAATCCTCATCTTATCTGCATTGTTATAAAAGAAGGACGTAAGGCCCAAGGAAGGCGTAGCCCCGAGACCCACAGACAGTAAAAAAGAAAAGCCAGAACTAGAACCTAGGTTTGTCTCATCCCCAAACAGTGTTCTTTCCACAGCCCCAGCCTTAGAGCGGGAAATTAACAGCAAAGGGACCCGCCCCCTGCTCCCGACCTGCCCTTTGGCACACGGACTCTCCCTGGCTCTAGGATTGGTTCAGAGGTGAGCACGTGACCCAAACTAGTCCAATCCGAGTGACTTCTGAGCCTTGCAGCCACGCTGTCGGAGGAGTCCTTAGTCCTGCCTGCGATTGAAGGGGGCTGGGCCACTGGGGTGAAGCTTTGGTTGTGGAGGAGATGTGGGTGGCGCTGTGGCCGTGGTCTTGGGGGCTGGGGCTGCAGGTGTAGGGGGTGGGAGACCCGATGCGCCCAACTGATGTGAGGAGTTGGGAGTGGGTCAGGAGCCTCAGCCCTAGCTTGGCATCTGGTGGCCGGCAGTGCCCTTGACTGAATCCGGCAGGCAGAGCCCATTTGTGGGGGAGACCGCGCTATAAATGAAACGGGAGAGTCAGGCACTACTTGTACTTTCAGTAATAGCCGCCCACAAGGCTCGCAGACACAGTGTGTTCCAGGTGGGTCATCGGCAACGGCATTTCATGTCACGGTAATAAACAGGCGACTGAGATTACAATAAAAAACCAGTTTGGACTTCTCCTTGGAATGGCACGGTGCCTATCTGAATAATGATGCGTTCTTTCAGTACCTCCGCATGCCAGGCTCGCTCCAGCCTCGGGCTTTGGCACACCCAATTCCTTTTGCCTGACAAGCTCTTTCTCCATCTGTTCCCCTGGCCACCTTATCGTCCAGGTCTCAGCAGAAGTGCCACTTTTCTCACAGGCTTCTGTGGACCCCCGAGGCTGGGCTCAGAGCCCCTCCTCCTGGGCTTCTGTGGGTCCCATTTACCAAGCGAAGGACTAGGCTGCGAGCCTGCCAAGGGCAGGGACGCCTTTCCTGGAGGTCTCTTCTCTCCTTCTAGTGCCTAACACAGTGCCTGGCATTTGCTTGTACCCCGAGAATACACGGAAGTCGGGGATTGTGCCTGAATCATCCCTGCACCTGGGCTCCAGCCAGGGCCAGCTTTATGGGCTTGTGACCATCACAGTCAAACAGGGCCCTGTGCTCAGAAGGGCCTTGTGCTTGGGTTTTAATGCTCTGTGTTCATCATCTTGAAATTCTTGATGATTGTATCTTTGATTTGCGTTTTGTAAGTGAAGTGTGATGGGACATGCCCTGGGTGCCTGGAACCTCAGCTCAGGTGCAGTCCTGCCTTCCATTGCCTTCCAGGATGGGTTCTTGGACGCTTACTGTTCTGCCCTGTGGTGCCAAGGACACGGCGCCCGTGAGCACTGCTGCCCTCTGCCCTGCAGGGGCATGAGCACAGGCGTATGGAGGGTTGTGGTCAGGCATAGACACTTGATAACATCTTGTAACTGGCATGGTCCCCACCCTGGGTTAAGTACAACGGTGGTGGGTGGCCAGCCAGAGGCTGTGTCTCAAAGAGGTCAAGTCTGATCCAGGTTCCAAGCCCATGTTAGCATCAAGGCTTAAAGATCCTCGAGGATCACCCATCTCCCATGGGTTGGGTAGCAGACTGTGGGAAGGAGAGATGCCTGGCTGGACTTCCCCAGACCCTGCCTGGGTTAGAGCGCGGTGTCAGGCTAGTGACTGGGGTGGGGGTGGGGGGTGAACCCAGCATTCATCAAACAAGAATGTAGGCACTTAACAGGGGTGACCCATGGGCGCCTGTGAGCTTCTGCGCTCTCCTTGCTAGTTCCAGGCCTCTGAGAGTGCTCCCGCAGCTGGCTCTGTGCCTGGAGGGGTGGGGGGGGGGGGGGAGCAGGCTCTCGCCTCTTCTTCTTTCAACCTTCCTGTGTCTGACTTGTTTATCTCCTGTGGCTAGCTCTAGGCACCCATCTGGGATGAACCACATAATACAAATTGTGCAATTTCAGGGATTTTGTTTATGAATTGAATGCCCTGGTATTTACATTTAGAACTGGAATTGAACAGTGTACAGATGAACAGTAAATTCATGCTAATAATTTAAAATCTGTATTTTTCTTTACTTAGAATGACACCAAATAGCAAAGCAACAGCCCATGAGAAATCAAGAGAGAGGCCATGGTGGAAAAGAAGAAACTCTCGATGTGCTTTTTTTTTTTTTTTTTTTTTTTTAATGAGCACGTTTTTCCTGTTCTTTGAACAAGGAGCTCTGAATTTGCATCCTGCACTGGCCCCGCCATAGCTCTTGTTTGTTGAATGAAGGACTAAATAAATAAATATTTGTATGAAAAAGCGGAACACACTCATTATTTTCTATTTCCGGACAGCGCCGTCCGTAATCAGGATCGCCGGCACGTTGTGAAACGCAAGAACGTCTGAGTAATACATCTACTCATCAGTCACACGTGCCTGTTGTGGACTTATTTGCCATATGTCTCAAGGGTCATCACAGGATTCTTAGTATCTTCATTCTGGTCTCACTCCAGATTTGGTTCTGGTCCTGCTGGAGTAGCTCGTATCAGGCTCATCCGTCCACAGACAACAACTATAAACTCTGGACAAAATTTTAAAGCAGTTTAAAGATGCCAGAGAGCAAACAAAAGCGGACAGAAACTAGCGACTTCAACTCATGAAAACAGTAAACGTACTGACCGTGACACACACACACACACACAGACACGCACACACGCACGCACACGCATGCATGACAGAGGGACATCAGCTTTGTGGGAGGAAGACCCTTGTTCATCTTGTTGATGGACACAGAAGATACCCAATACGTTTTTGTTGGCAAATGCATGTTTGGTTTGGTGTACATCTTTTTTTTTTTTTTTTAATTTTTTTTTCTAACGTTTATTTATTTTTGAGACAGAGAGAGACAGAGCATGAACAGGGGAGGGGCAGAGAGAGAGGGAGACACAGAATCTGAAGCAGGCTCCAGGCTCTGAGCTGTCAGCACAGAGCCCGACGCCGGGCTCGAATTCACAGACCGCGAGATCATGACCTGAGTCGAAGTTGGACGCTTAACCGACTGAGCCACCCAGGCGCCCCTCTTTTTTTTTTTTTTTTTTTTTTTTAAGTCAGGTTTATAGAAGCATAATTCAGCTAGAGTAAAAGTCACACTTTTTAGTTGTACCATTTGATGGGTTTTGACAACCCTGTATGGTTGTGTAACCTCCAGTACAATCAAGATATTGAGAATTTCCCATCGTTGCCAAAAGTACCTTCTTGTTCCTCGGCAAGCAGTCCCGCCCCCAGCTCCAGCCCCTGGCAATAGCTGACCTGATTTCTGTCACTGTACCTTGGTCTTACTCTTTTTCAGAATATTGTAGAAATGGAATCCTACCGAATGTAGCTTTTTTGTGTCTGACTTCTTTCGCTTGGGTGAAAGCTTTGAGATTCATCCACATTGCTGCATGCGTTGGTAAATCATTTGTAATATGGCTGGGTAGTATTCCGCTGTGTCAATGTATCTTCATGGGTGGACGTTGGGTTGTTTTGAGTTTGGGGCTATTATTCATAAAGCTGCTCTAAGTCATTGCATGTGGGTCTTTGTGTGGATGTATTTAATTTCTCTTGGGTAGCTCTTCCTAAATACCTAGGAGTAACAGACTCGGGTCACGTGTTGAAATTCGTAAGAAACTGCTAAACTGTTTTTCAAAGCAGCTGTACAAGCAGAGTAATGAGGGTTCCGGTTGCTCCATATCCCCGCCAGCACTTGGTATTGCCAGCATTTAAAGACATTTTTCACCATTCTAATACGTGTGTGGTGCCACCTCATTGTGGTTGAAATGCACATTTAGGTAGTGACTAACGATGTTGAGTGAGCATTTTTTCCCACCCTTATTTTGCCAGCCACATCACCTCATTTTGGTGACGTACACGTTCAAATCTTTTGCTCATTTAAAACATTGGATTGTTTCTTTTCTTAGTATTGAGTTGTGGGAGTCCTTTATATATTTGGGATAGAGATTTTTATCAACGAATGCATTTTGCAAGTATTTTCTCCGGCCCGTGACTTGTTTTTCATTCTCTTAATAATAAATTTTCAAGAGCAAAAATTTTAAATTTGATAAAATCCAATCTACCTTTTTTTTTTTTTTATAGTTTGTGCTTTTTGTGTCCTAAGGAATCGTTGCCTAAAACAAACTCACAAAGATTGTTCTTCTGTGTTTTCTTCTCGAAGTTTTACAGTTTTGAGTTTTGTACATTTAGGTCTATGATTAATTTCAAGTGGTTTTTTTTTTTTTTTTTTTTTTGTATATGGTGTGAGAAAGGGACTGAGGTTCATTTTTTTGTATGTCCAATTGTTCCAATATCATTTGTTAGAAAGACTATTCTTTCTCCATTGAATTACCTTTGCATCTTTGCTGAAAATCAATTGGCCACATACCTATGGATTTACTTCTGCTAAACTGTTGGGCTCTGGACTCCTGAACTATCTCTTCTTTCCATTTATTGATGGGTCTAACCTTTATACCAGGACTACACTGCCTCGATTACCAGAGCTTTATAAGACGTCTTGAAATCAGGTAACAAGGTAACATAAGTTGTCCAACTTTGTTCTTTTTTTCAAAATCATTTTGGCTATTCTAGTTCTTTTGCCTTCCATATAAATCTTAGAATCAGCCTCTCAGAAAAAAAAAAGGCTATTTGGATATAAATTGATACTATGTTGAATCTATAGATCAATTCAAAGAGATCTAACTATATTAAGTCTTCCAACCCATAAACCCAGTATATCTCTTTCTTTATCTCGGTCTTCTTTGATGTCTCTTAATACTTTATCATTTTATAGTTTTCAGTACATAGATCTTGTGCATATTTTGTTAAGTTTATCTATAAGTATTTCATGCTTTTTGATGCTATTTTAAAGATTAAAA
>NW_024412377.1:62611693-62639183 GCF_014898765.1 Herpailurus yagouaroundi
AAAGATTTTTTTAAAGTTTATTTATTTATTTAGAGAGAGATAGCACAAGCAGGGGAGGGGCAGAGAGAGAGAGAGGGAGAGAGAGAATCCCAAGCAGGCTCCCCACTATCAGTGCAGTCTGATATGGGGCTCAAACTAACAAACCTCGAGATTGTGACCTGAGCCAAAGTTGGATGCTTAACTGACTAAGCCACCCAGGAGCCCCTTGATGCTATTTTAAATTGTACTGAAAAATAAAAATTCAAATCTCAATTGTTTGTTGCCAAAGTAGAGAAGTTAAATTGACTTTTATCTATTGACTTTGGGTCCTGTGACCCTACTAAATTCAAATTGCTTTTTCACAGGTTCTTTGGGATTTTCACATAGAGATTGCATCTCTGCAAATGGGAACAATTATGATACTCCTGTAGACTCATTCTTTTGAGGACACAAAGTGTAGCTGTTGAGAGTGTGGCTTTGCAGTCAGACTAGCCTGGGTTCGATTCTGGTCCCTTCACTTCCCAGCTGTGTGACTATGGCATGCTATTTAACCTCTCTGAGCCTCCACTCCGCCATTTGTAAAATGGGAGGAAATAACTCCTAAGATTATCATTAGATAATCAATAGTTCCCAGAAGTGGGATTACAAGTTAACAGGCAGTCACAATTTTATGGCTTTTCATTTATGTTGCCAAGATGTTTCCCAGAACTGGTATGCCACTGTTTACCAACCCCAGCAACCCTGCCCATTTACAACGATGTGTGCTTTAAGAGATTTGGAGAAAGCCAAGAGCCATTTGACCTCTGTCACAATAGTAACACTTACCCTCTTTGTTCAACATTGTCGTCTAATTGAACTTCTATATTTCCTGTCTGTTGTATCCGGCACATGAATTGTCTTCACTGTTAGTTCATGTATATTATTCTTTTGATTTCTGAAGTGTTTTTCTTTAGACTAGAAACTTGATAATCACCACATCAGCAAGAATTGACCTGCATAGAGATTGTCCTGTGTGCCAGCCACTGTGCTTTACAGCTGAGCTCGGTGACAGCTCCATGACTCTCTTCTGATCCCGATTTTGTAGGTGAGAAACTGGAGGTGAGAAATTAAGTAATCTGCCCAAGGGCACAGCTAGGCTTTTGCCCTGGGCAGTGTGGCACTTGTCACGCCCCCCTCTCATTCAGTAAACCTAAGGTCTGGGCAAACTGACCAGAGTTCTGGACCAATTCCTGACCTCAGGAGCTGGCCACCTTTTGGCTAATCTCGTAGCCCCTCTGATCCATTAGGCCACTTGACCACAAAACTTTTGTTGACTCTTCTGTGTCAGGCTCTCTGTCAGGTCTGAGCCTCAGTTTCCTCATCTCTAGAATGGGCCAAATGATTATGCCTATGGCTCCTGCCTATTGTGGGGACTGGAGAAGGTGCTGGGAACACAAAGGCTTGATGAGGAGCTCAGCGAGGGCTGTATCGCTGCCAGTTCCTGGTCGTGAGTGGAGGCCTTTGAAGAACCGTCGGCTTCCCTGACCTTAGTCTGTGCCTGGCTTGTGTCTTCATCTTGACATCAACTCTGTCCCTTCAATTCCCCCGGTGGGAGGGAGAAAGGAAAAGGACCCTAAGTTTCTATTTGTTGTCCGTGAGCGGAGGGGGAAGGAGGGCTGACACCACACAAAACGCTGGAGGCCAGGAGAACCAAGTTCTTATTAGTGTCCCAACTCTAAAAACCTGCATAGCTTTGGGGTGGCTGGTGGGTCAGTAAGTTGAGCCTCCGACTTCGGCTCAGGTCATGATCTCACACTCTGTGAGTTCGAGCCCTGCGTCGGGCTCTGTGCTGACAGCTCGGAGCCTGGAGCCTGCTTCGGGTTCTGTGTCTCCCTCTCTCTCTGCCCGTCCCCTGCTCAAGCTCTGTCTCTCTCTCAAAAATAAATAAACGTTAAAAAAAATCTGCTTGACTTTGACCAAGACCACATTCCTCTGAACCTCAGTTTCCTCTGCTGCAAACTAGGAGGGATTTTTCTGACCCTTGCACCAGGGCTGAGTGAGATACTGAGATAATGTGTGTAAACCGTGAGGTTAAATGGGTTTTTATCGACGGGTCTGCTTTGTGTCTCAGGCCACGTGTGGTCAAAAGAGAATGGGCTCCAGGTTGGTTTGGCTCCAGAATCTGTTCCTTACTAGCTGGAACCGTGGTTTTCTTCTGTAAAATGGGGATAATGGTAGAGTGGTCAGGTCGTGTGACTCGCTGCCTTCCATGCACATAGTAAGATTGCGTGTGCTGGCCCCCTTGTGATCCGGTGGCACCACGTGACTAGCTGTGGCCAAAAAAGTGCAGGCAGGAGTGACACGTGTCACTTTCAGGTTGGAATCTTTAACTGCTTGAATCCCGTCTTCTTTTTTGTGTCTTGGCCAAACCGTATGGAGACAGGGCCTCCCTCAGCCTGGGTCTTTGAGTAAAGGACAGCAGAGAACAGAGCCCCCTAGGTAATGTACATATTGTGAGCAAAAATAAACCCTTTTTTTTATTTCAGCCAATCATATCGTGGGTAGCCATTTGTTACCACAGCGTAATTTTGCCTCTCCTGACCAATGCAAATCTCTCCTTTCCAAGGTGGTTGTGAAGGTTCCAGGGGAGGTACGTGCACCGTTCTTGCCTGTCTCCCTCTCTCTCTGCCTCAGACATTTAAAAGAAAAGAACTATGGGGCGCCTGGGTGGCGCAGTCGGTTAAGCGTCCGACTTCAGCCAGGTCATGATCTCGCGGTCCGGGAGTTCGAGCCCCGCGTCGGGCTCTGGGCTGATGGCTCGGAGCCTGGAGCCTGCTTCGGATTCTGTGTCTCCTCCTCTCTCTGCCCCTCCCCCGTTCATGCTCTGTCTCTCTCTGTCCCAAAAATAAATAAAAAATAAATAAATAAATAAATAAATAAAAGAAAAGAACTAAAAAAAAAAACCAAAAAGCAAAACAACAGGTGGCTTCAAGTCCCAGTTTTGCCTTTAGCTCTCTGAGTGGCCTTGAACAAAATTCTTAACTCTATAAAAGGGCCTTTCCAACAGGGGTTTCCGTGACAGTTACAGAGGGCAGGGTGAGAGGAAGTGTTTCATTGTGGTATCTGGAGTCAGGCACCAGGGTTCCAATCCTGCTGGTACCATTATTAGCTGCTGCGAGACCTTGGGTAAGTCATTCAACGTCTTTGCACCTCAGTTTCCTCATCTACAAAATAGGGATAATAGGAGTACCTCCTTTAAAGGGCTACTGCGAAGATTAAATAAATTAATGTACCTAGATGCCTAAAAGATTGCCTGACACACAGTAAGCATTCTATAAATTTGAGCTTTTATTATTACCTATTTGCCAACATATAATAGGGGTTGGGAGCCCTGACGTGGTCTCATTAGCTGTGTGACCTTGGGCTGTCATATTACTTCTCAGAGTCTTTCCTTCCTCCTTCATTAAACAAGGACACTGCCACCTGCCCTTAGACATCCTGGGAGGATTAAGGGAGGATGTACGGCCATTGTTGGGCCTAGCCAGCTATGATGATTAAGGCAGAAAGAAACACCCAACACGGGCTAAGTGCTCCATCACTGTTTGTCCCTCTGCCGTCCATCACCTTGTGCTGTCTCTCCTCTAGCTTCCACATTTGCACCCTATTCAGTTCGGGGGTGTTCTTCTGGGCCAGGGCTGGGGCGAGGCAAGTGAGGTGCGAGGGCCTGCCCTCCCCATTCTACAGAGGGGCAAAGCAAGGTGCCGCCAGGCGAAGGGTTCACCTCCTGACCCAGGTGCAGCTGGCACCCACGCTGGGGCAGGACGTCATTCTCCACACTCCCCCTAACGGTCCCCCCCCCCCCCCCCCCCGGTCGCAGAGGCCACCGTCCTGCTGGCGCCCGAGCAGGCCTGCTGCTCCCCGCCTGCGCTTTGTGGCGGGGTGGCGAGTGCAGCAGCTGGGCTCCCTGGGCCAGGTGGCGGAGGGGCGCGTTTCTCCCCTGGGCATTGGCAGCCACTCTGGTTACTTCCTTGGATTTCCTCACTCCCCAGGCTCTGCACCGGGTGGGCGTTTGGGGGTGGTGAAGTCCTCAGAGCCGTCACTGTCCCCTGCCGCTCCCGGGCCCAGAGGTGCCGCCTGAGCTGGGTGGCCCCGACCGGGGCCGCCATGGACAGACGAGGGCCTCAGAGAACCTGTCCCCAGAGGCCACGGGGAAATTTTGAGACTCTGACCCTGAAGAGTGAGCTGAAGGCCGGGAGCTGCTTACAGCCGCAAGGTAGGGAAGGCCTGAGGCCCAGGGAGCCCTTCCTCACACGCGCACCCGTGGGTTCCCTACCAGGGAGCAGTAGGAGGGGGCTCTCTGGGGGCCACGAAAGGCACCAGACCCGTCCCACAGTACATGAGGACGGATCCCTGACTCAGGCCTGGCCTGATGCTGAGGCTCCGTCCAGCTCAGAGCAGAGCCACAAACCTGGGGTCCCTGGAGGCTGAGCAGGGAAATGAGGAATGGCAAGACCAACCAAGGGGTGTTGGGACATTTAAATCCTCTTTTTAAAAATATTTTTTAATGTTTATTTATTTTTGAGACAGAGGATGAGGGGAGGAGGGGCAGAGAGAGAGGGAGACACAGAGTCCGAAGCAGGCTCCAGGCTCTGAGCTGTCAGCACGGAGCCCGACGCGGGGCTCGAACTCACGGAACGTGAGATCATGACCAGAGCCAAAGTCGGGTGCATAACTGACTGAGCCACCCAGGCGCCCCTAAATCCTCTTTTTAAAAACAGATGCACCAAACCAGATCTGTATTCCATTGCACAATGTAGCGAGCACAGGGTCAGGCTGCTAGGACCGCCGTGACAAACTGCCACAGGCTGGGCAGCTTAAACACCAGAGATCAATTTTCTCACAGTCCTGGCGGCCGGAAGTCCCAGATCAAGGTCCTGCAGGATTGACTTGTGGTGAGCGCTCTCTTCCTGGCTTGTAGATGGCCACCTCCCCCCTGTGCCTTCACATGGCCTCTTCTCTGCACACATGGAGAGAGAGCAGGACCCCTCTGGTGTCTCTTCTTACAAGGACACCAAACCTACTGGATTGGGGCTCTACTCTTAGGAACTCATCTAACCTTAATGACTTCCATCAAGGTCTGTCCCCAAATATAGTCACATTCGGGGTTAGGGCTTCACTATACGAATTCGGGACGGACCTAAACGTTCCGTCCATAACAAGCATCTACTATATGCCAGCAACATAACTCACAAAGTCCCTGCTGCCCTGGAGCTTACCTTCCTGTGGGTGTGTGCCTGCACATGTGTGTGCACGTGTAGACTGTTATCGGGGACACATGAATGCATGGGTCCATGGGCTCACTGTGACTGGGTCACAGTGTGCAGTGCCTAAGCAGAGTGGTTAACGGTGCAAGTTTTGTAGCCAGAGGGACCTCGGCTCATATCCCGATTCTGCCACGTAAGAGCTGGGTGTCCTCAGGCAAGCGACTCTACCTCTTTCTACCTCAGATTCCTTCCCCATGAAATGGGAAAAATACCTATCCCAGGAGGCTGTCAAAATGACTGAGAATGTTGGTATGAAGTGCTTAATACAGGGTTTGGAATCTGGGATGTGAAAGATACAAGACGGTCATTATCGTTACTGCTCATGAATAAGGAGATCAACTTTGGTTAAGGTGGAGGCTTTGAGTTGGAGACAATCTATCCTGTGAGGCCAGATGTCGGAAGGTCTTAGCCACGGCGGGGCGGGGGGTGTGGATCAGGGAGAGTAGGCACTGTCTGGGTCTGATACATGATGTCTTCTCTGGTGCCCATATTTCGTCCACTCAGTTATTAATTCATTATATTTTCCTTGAATTTATCCGCTATTCTCCCAAAGCCACCGAAATCAGCCGGCACCTTGTGTGCTTTGCAACCTCCACCTTGTCGTGCTGACTGAGTCAGATTGTTTGGGGACAAGACTGGAGGCAGGCAGGGACAGAGAGGTTCTATTTGCGTAGCTGGCTGCCCACCAAACACAGGCATAGGGGCCGACTCCACATCCATAGCACTGTTCTCAGACACAGCCTCCTGCCTGATGGGAGACACTGAACCCACATGTGTGGCAGGACCAGCACGTGGGTGCCCTAGGTGGGAGCTGACTTGGCATGGCCTCAAACACAGACTCTTTACATATTTGTTAAGTGAATTGAGCTGAGCCTGTTCCCTGCATGGTAAAACGCAGGGACCTCTCTGGTGGCTGCTGCGGCCACTCCTGTACTGTGGTTGGCAGTCGAATTTATAGTTGATCTGGAAGAAGAGCATTCTGGGTGGAGGGAAGAGCCAGTGCAAAGGCCCTGAGGCAGGACTGTCTGGACATATATGGAACACAGCAAGGAGGCCAATGCAGTTCGAGCAGAGTGAATGAGAGAAAGGGTGGGTGGATTTGAGACCAAAGAAGCGTGGGATCCAGACTGCAGAGATCCTTGGGGACTGTTGCAAGGATGTGGCTTTTATACTGAGATGGGGAGCTCCTGGAAATGAACGGGTAAGGAGAGGAGACATGACCCTGCTAATTTTTTTTAAGTTTTATTTTTATTTATTTTGAGAGAGAGAGCATGAGCGGGGAAGGGACAGAGGGAGAGGGAATCCCAAGCAGGCTCTGCACTGTCAGCACAGAGCCCGATATGGGGCTTGAACTCACAAACCGTGCTTTCATGACCTGACCCAGTCGGATGCTTAACCAACTGAGACAGCCAGCACCCTCCCCCTCCCCCAGCTAAATTTAAAAAGGATCTTGTGGTAAGCTAAAGCTGCTCCCCTCAAGATGTCTACACCCTACCCCACAGACCTGCAAATAATTCCCTTATATGGCAAAAGGGACTTTAGGTGCGATTAGGGCTAGGGTCCTTGAGATGGTGAGATGATCCTGGATTATCCAGGTGGTCACCCTGATGTAATCACAGATGTCCTTAAAAGAGAGAGGCAGAAGGAGAGACTGCTCCAGAGAAGGAGATGTGGTGACCAAAGCAAGATGTTGGCAGCCTCCAGAAACTGGAAAAGGCAAGGAACAGAGCACATTCCTAAGCCTCCAGCATGAACCAGTCTGCTGACTTCTTGACTTTAGCTCAGTGAAACTAATTTGGGACTTCTGGCTTCCAGAACCGCAAGAGAAAAAATGTCTGTTGTTTTAAGCCATCAAGTTTGTGGGGGTTTTTTTGTTGTAGCAGCAACAGGAAACTGATACAGATCCATTTGGTTCCTCTGCAGAGGATAAGCTGACAGGGTGTCAGGAGGAAGCAGAAAGGCCTTCCAGAAGCCTCTTTCAATCATCCCCCAGAAAGACAGTGGAGGCATGGGCCAGGGAGGTGGATGTGAAGAGGTGATAAGAAGAAGCTGGATTCTGGGTACGTTTCTGAGGAAGAGCTGGAGTCAACTAGATACAGGGTGGGAGGGAAAAAAAAAATCAAGGATGGTCTCAGGATTTTTGGCAGGAGTAACTGGGAGTGCAGGTGCCATTCACTGAGATGGGGAAGGGTGTGGGGGGGGGAGCAGATTTGATGGGAGTGGGGGTGAAACTGGGAGCTCAGCCTATATGTGTGAAGTGTGAGTTGTTTATTAAACAATCCGGTGGGACTATCCAGGAGACCAGCAGGATATATGAGTCCATTTGAGGGGAGAGGTCCGGTCTCGAGATGTAAATGGGGGGATCTCCAGTCCAGGTCCTTTCTGTCCTTTTCACCAGGGGGAGCTTTGGGTAGTTGTCCTAAAGAGTTGTACTTGGTCCTTTGCACACATCCTACGTCCCCTGTACATTGAGGCCCCGTCATCACAATCCCCATTCTGCGCATGGGCACAGGAGGCTCAGAAAAGAAAGATAAGCTGCCCAAGGTATTCAGGGAAGAAGAGGCAGGGCTGGGATTTGAACCTAGGTCTTTAGGGACACCAGGGGAAAGTTCAAGGGTTAAGCTGGAGACTGGCTAGTTAAAATCATCCCCCCTGTGGCCTAGAAAGGTAGATGCCGTTATTTCCAAGCCATCCTGGCAGTACAATGCCCCTTTCCAAACGGAGCCAGGCTCGGACCTTTTGCTGGGAACCACCAGGTGGGAGGTGGAGGGCACATGGCTGGGAAACCTTGAACTTCATCAAGCCTCGTTATTTCTGAACTTTTTGTCTCAGGCATTGCAAGAACTGATCACTCTGGGGAAACAGGCAGTACACCCACGTGGTACTTGAGAGCCGGGCCCCGGTCAGCTCCCTTTCTGCCTCCCTCCTAGCACTTAATGGACAGTTCCTTACCCACCATCGGTAAAGGGCTTGGGGCTTTAGGCTGATCACGAATTTGGGAGGGGGGGGGGGTGGCCAGCGCCCCAGCCTCTGTCTTCTTTATCCTCTGGTACCTTTGGTCTCCAAGCCTGGCCAGTGGCAGGGAGCCGGTGGGCTCCACGAAGCCCTTATATCTGAGAGAGGTAAGCCAAAAAAGCACGTTTGGGGCTAGAGGGAGGGCCTGGGGGGGGGGGGTTGGGGGGGTGTGATGAGAACTTCTCACTCCGGACCCTGCATCTTGAGCAGATGCCAGAGAGGTGGCTGTCCGCCGAGAATACCTGTCTTCTCCCCCCAGAGAGATGAACCGCCCCCCAGCCTCTGGCAGCAAGAAAGAACCTTTGTTTCTCCTACACTGAAGGAGAGCCTCTTATCGTCCGTTTGTTCAGGCTCTGCTTGGTCGTGGGTCATTAGTAAATGCATTTGTTCGGATTGCACAAGTGTATTTGAAGGCCCCAGGCTTCCACAGCACGCCAGGAGCAGACACAGCCAACACTTTGAGAAGCGACACCCTGGCGGGACATAGGTGGGACTAGACTGGATACTGGTAGAGTGCAGGTGTGCAGGGCAGGCACCTGGCACGCAGTGAGGGCCTGCTGTGCGCTGGGGGAGGCGCGCAGCACCTGGCCACGGATGGGGTCAGACCAGGGCTCCGAATCTGTACCCGCTGCTGACCGGCCGTGTGCTTTGGGGCCACACACTCATCTTTCTGAGCTTCAGCGCCTTCACGTGCACCGAGAATTCCTAATCGTGTGGTGTGCGTGTCGTAGAGTGGCTGCATCGTCGCCTCATTCATTCCTCACTCTGTGAAAAGGCAGGGATTCGCCCTCCCCACTTTGCAGATGAGGACGCTGAGGCTCCGAGGTCAAGTTAACTGACCGGAGTCATACAGCCAAGAGAGGAGCCCTCCTGGGTTCTAAAGTCCCCGCTCCGTGCCTCGACCTTGGCCTCGGACATCAGCCAGCCAGGTTAGCCGTCAGCCTTCATAACGTACTGAGGGATTGGAGCCAGGGGTGTAATGTGACCTCACCCAGGGCTTCTCGTTGGCCGACTGGTGGCTGCCGGTGGGCTGGGTAGGGGAGTGCGGGCCTCTCCCAAAGTGCGTTCAGGCCTGGTGGCAGACGAGCCAGTCGGCTGCTCTCAGCCTGCAGGTTGTGGTTTGCATGGCTCCCTTCCTCCTGACGCCGAGGGCCCCGCCGCCGGGGGCTCCCCGCCTGCCTCCCAGGCGGCCCATCTTGGTAGATGTGGATTTCCATGTATGGGCTCAACACGGCTCATCCCAGACCCCGGGTTGACGTTGCACGCCCGGGTCTTTTTTCTTCTCTCTCTCCTCCAGCTTCCTGGAAGATGTCCTGTGTTTTTTATGGGTGCTGTCACTGTAATTAACCTTCTCTGAATTCGGCAGGGGGCTTGACTCAGGCTGCATCCGGGAAGGAAGGGTGCAGCAGTTTCGTATTTCTGCCACTCGCTTGCTGAGTGGTCAGTCTACCTGCTGGACTCCCCTCCCCTGGACCTCAGTTTCCCCATCTGTGGAATGAGCCTGCTAATGTTTGAAGGGTTCGGTGAGATGGCACTTAATCCTGGATGAAAAGCGGGTGACACGCACAGGTCTCGTACAGTGTGTGGCACAGCCATGCGTGAGCACAAACCCCATGAGGACAGGTCCCAGGTCTGCCTTTTCTCTGCTGTATCCCCAGGGCCTAGAACAGGTCCTAACGGGGCTCCAGAAACAAGTGCTGAATGAATAGTTATTGCTATCACCCATGTCTGGGGGCCTCCATTTAGAGCTTCATCGCCCTGGGAGAGGTTCCTGAGAGGAAAGACGCATGAAACAGGTCACATGCACAGAGATGCCTGCGAGGAGGGAAGCATCTAATTAAATGAGGAGCCAAGTGTCTAAGGGGCACCATTGTTCCAAACCCAGGCATTCCTGCCTGGGTATGGGGTGCCCCGAGGGGGAAGGGGTGGGAGAGACTTGGCGCGTCCCGTGTACTGTGCACTGTGCAAGGCCTTTTCTGCGCCTTAACTTACTGAGTCCTCTCAAACCTTCCTCAGAGTTAGGGTATCATGCCCATTGTGCCAATGAAGAAATCGAAGGTCAGGACTTGTCTAAGCTCACACAACAAAGACGAAAGAGAGCCAGGAAGCCAGATAAAGCCCCAGAGAATGCGTCTTTCTGTTTCTCCCCCCTCCCCCTCCCCCCCCCCCCCAGCTTCTGCTTTCCTTTGGGGAAATACCCCTCCTCTGCTCTTGTGACCGGGCATGGCTGCTCAGAGTGCCCACCCTCTGGTGGCTGCTTCTGGGATGGGGCCTGAAGGCAAGCAGGGCCAGGAGTATCCTGGGAAAGAACTCTGTCTGCTGGGGCAGTGGAGATGGAAGGATGGGGCCCCAGGTGCTGGTGGCCACCTTTCCCCCTTGGGAAGGGCTTCCTGAGGCAGGAGCCAACACAGAGAACAGAGCCCCGGATGCAAAGAGGCCAGGTCTGGGTGACGTGGCTGAGCCCCAAGGCCACCTCTGCCTTTGGGTTTTTCAGTCTTGAGAGCCAATAAATGCCCATTTTGGCAGAAGCCAGCTTGAGTTGGGTGTCTGTCATTTGCAACCCAAACTATCTTGGCTTGTATCATCTAATGTGGGAGACCAGATGAGCCCTGTGAAAAGACCAAGGGGGGCGGGGAGGGTGACTGGCAATGGCACAACTGGAAAAAGGGCTTCTTGGATGAGAGAGAATGTGAACTGTGCCTTGAAGGCTCCGGGAAGTTCAACCAGCCAAAATGGTGTTGGTCTGGTCTTTCCTCTCTTTCCCTTTCCCCTCTCTCTCTCTCTCTCTCTCTCTCAACTGCGGCAGAGCATGACTGTCATGGACAACGGGCAAAGGTCGTTTCCTTGGCTGACTGTTTAGCCCACCAAGATCACACTTTATGAGTTGACTCAGAGCTTTGGGAGAAAAAGTTATGTCTTCCCTCTGGGGCAGAGCCTTTTGTCCCAAGGAAGAGAGCTGGAGGGATTTGAATGAAAGGACCAGGAGAGGAGTGTGGCATAGTATCAGTGAGGGCTCGGGAATCAGATGGATCTGGGGGGGGGGGTCCCCTGCCAATAATGGCATTTCTCATAGCTGGGGGAGCTTGTGTGACCTGTCAACCTCTCAACTCAACTTCCCTGAGCCTCTGTTTCCGTGCACGTGAAGCGGGTATATATGGTGGTGTTCACAGGGTCGTTGCAGGGATAGGGCAAGTGTTGGTCGTTTATTTAACAAACTGGAGATAGGGCAGAGAACAATGCGTGGTCTTCAGCCTTGAGGCCTTGCTACCTGGAAAGGGGAGGAAAGTGCCTGGCACAGGGCAGTGCCTGGCACATAGTCAATCTCTTTCTTTACTGTTCTTCCAGAATAGGGAAAGAATTAACTTCGGTTGTAGGAATTTGAGCTAAGCCAAGGGAACAAAGAGCCGGCAAGCGCCTCATGAGCTAGGGCCCAGTCCTAAGCTATTACCTGAGGGGAAGGTTATGAATGGTTGAGTGTGGGCTCTGCAGCTGGGGTTGAATCCTTGCTGCCCCACTCTCTGGCCCTGAATCCTTGGGTAACTTATTTAACCTACCTGAGCCTCAGTTTCTACACCCATAAAATGGGCCTTGCCCTGCCCTCTTGGTTGTTGTAAGGCTGAAATAAAACTGAGTCTCACTTGGTAAACATAAGGGAGAAGCCAACTTTAAAGTCGCGACTACCATCCCCTGGGGTGGATGTTATCGTGCTCTTTTTAGCGATGAGGAAACCGAAGCACAGAGAAGGTTCATAATAGCCCGTGGGAATGGTCTCATTCTCTCCACCCTCCCCTGAAGGATGTGTGCAGAGCCTGGCTTCCCGTGCCGGGACCCCCACTCGGATGGGGAGTGTGGGCTGCAGCGAGGGCCATCTCCAGTGAACCCGCACATCATCAACCTGCTGGCTTCCCAGGACCTCTGCCTGCCAGGGGCTGCTAGCTCTCTGAGAAAGGGCTGGGCTGAGCATGCTCCCTGAGACCCGCCTGAGGATCCCCAGCTGGGAGATCCCATGTGTCAGAGGAGAAACCCCACCCCCAGCCATTCCTTCCCCCCATCCCCAGCCAAGGGCAGGGAGAGTGAGTAATAGCTCAGAACACATCGGCCTGTTCCAGAGCGCACACCCGTGGGGGAGAGCTCTCTCCCCAGAGCCCGGGAAATGCCAGGGCAGCATTCTTGGCTGGCAGTCTCCCCTCCACTCTCCAGACCTCTCTCACTCTTCAGCCTTTCCTTCCCCATCTCTCGAGGTCGACATCAACAGTTCCCAGTGTGGTCCCTGCTCTCGCCTCCCTAGTATCAGCACACGCTTGTCAGAAGAACGAAACTCCAGCCCCCCACGCCAGACCTCCCGTGTCAGTCCGCTCAGGCTGTCATTGCAAAATCCCACAGACTCAGTGGTTTAAACAACAGAGATTCCTTTTCTCGTGTTCTGGAGGCTGGAAGTCCAAGATCAAGGTGTCAGCAGGTTTGGCTTTTCCTCACCTTGCAGAACGGCCCCCTTCTCACGGTGTCCTCGGGGAGGTCTTCCTTCTGCACGTGGACCACACGTCTGGTGTCTCTCACTGTCTGTATCCTAATTTCCTCTTCTTAAAAGGACACCAGCCAGATTAGATTAGGCCCACCCTAATCACTCTATTTTAACTTCATTATCTTTGTAAAGGCTCAGTCTCCAAATACGGTCGCGTTCTGAGGCGACGGGGGGTTGGGACTTCAATATTTGAATTTTGAGAGGACACAATTCAGCCCGCAACATCTGTTGAGCCAGAAACCCTGGAGCAGAGCAGTCTATGTTTGAAAGAGGCCTTGGGGGTGATTCTGATGCGTGGTCAAGTGTAGAAACCACCAGACTGGAGCTTAGAGCACCCATGAGGTGCCCAGCCCAATGCCAGTCACTTAATCGGTCAACAAATGGTCTTAGCCACTGACAGATGGGTCCTGGGGTCACACATAAAGGAGCTCCCCGCTTTGCCCTCATGGAGAGCACACACGGTCTGGACAGAGAGACAGGCATGACAACTGATTTAAAATATTCCATTGAACGGTTGCGAGTGAACCCAGGGCTGCAAGGGAGGTCTCTGGTGTGCCCTAGAGAAGCAAAGCCTTCTGGGAAGAAGCAAGGTTGCAGCCTGGACGTGAGGCCGAGTGGTAGTTACCAGGCAGGAAGCAGGTGGTTCCAGATGAGTGCCCCATGCTGAAGGAGAGTACGTATGCTGGGAGCCTTGAATAGGACTGTGGCACCCCAGGGAGTGTGCAAGGCAATTCCTTGGGGTGGAGGAAGAAAATAAAATCTCCATTTACTTTTTATCTGGTTGTTTAATTCATTTAAATTATATTTGAGGGGCGCCTGGGTGGCTCAGTCGGTTAAGCGTCCGACTTCAGCCAGGTCACGATCTCGCGGTCCGGGAGTTCGAGCCCCACGTCGGGCTCTGGGCTGATGGCTCAGAGCCTGGAGCCTGTTTCCGATTCTGTGTCTCCCTCTCTCTCTGTCCCTCCCCCGTTCATGCTCTGTCTCTCTCTGTCTCAAAAATAAATAAATGTTAAAAAAAATTAAAAAAAATTATATTTGAATATATTTTAGATACATACGATAGGTTAGCACAGTAGTACACGGAACTAATTTTTAAATTAAAAAGGGTACAGACATTGGGGGTGTGCTGAAAAATTGTAAGGGATGAGATGCATGTCAACAAACTTTGGAGACCACTGGTGTACGTGTGGGTGTGCGTGTCTAGGAAACCTTGGTTTGCGAGCATAATTTGTTCTGGAAACATGCTTGTAATCAAAAGCATTTGTCTATCAACGTTGAATTTCCCCATAAGAAAAAAAGGAAACTCAGATGATCTGTTCTACAGCCCCCCAAAATAAACAAAGTAACCTGCACGTAATTGGGTGAGGTGAGGGAGACAAGAGAGAAGAGGGTTATTGTGTAGGACAACTTTCACTATTATTAGCGGATGTTGACTACAGTACAGTATTAATAAACTTGTCATCTACTGTGTTTAGTGTAACTGGCAATAAAGCAGCAGAGGGAAAGGTCTGTATCTGCAGGCAGCCTGACCTAGAATGGAGCAAAGCATTCCTAAGCTTACTCTTGAATGGAAAAGCAAGGGGCTGTCCATGTGCTTTGAAGTGACAAAAAATACACTAGTGCCAGCTGTGGGCACCTTCCAACGTTCTGAAAAATCACTGATTTCTGACAACACTGTGGCCTGAGACCGGGCACCTGAGCATGGGAGATAATCACCCCCAATCCCGCAGAGAGAGAGAGAGAAGAACCATTGGCTCAGTTGTGATCATATGACATTCAGCATCATGTACCACTCGTATTGCAAGACATCGCTCATTTATGAAGTTAAAACTTATTAGAAATGTTTGCTCAGAACAAGCTACTCGGGATCCACTGAAGATGTTTGAACAGGAGAGGGGGTCAATCAGATTTAAAAATAACCATCTGGCTCTCTGCCCCTCCCTCACTCAGTCTCTCTCTCTCTCTCTCTCAACAAATAAACATTAAAAAATATAGAAATCTTTGGGGTGCCAGGTGGCTCTCAGTCGGTTAAGTGCCCAACTTCGACTCAGGTCATGATCTCACACTTTGTGAGTTCGAGCCCCACATTGGGCTCTGTGCTGACAGTGTGGAGCCTGCTTTGGGTTCTCTGTACCTCTTTCTGCCCCTCCCCTGCTTGCACGCACATGTGCCACCCCCCAAAAAATAAATAAATATTTAAAAATAGCCATCTGGCTTCCCTCAGGAGAACAATGTGAAGAACTTCCACGCTCTTGAGCATGGCCACCTGTCGAGGTGGTGAAAGGACACATTCTGGAGGCCCACAGCCTTGTCTTGAATTCTGCCTCCACTTCTTATCAGCTGTGTGATCCTAGTTACAGTGTTCGACCTCTCCGTGCTTGTTTCTTCATCTGTCAAATGCAAGAGGCAATGGCCCAGCACAGGGCTTGCGATGGGGGTGATAGGAGGTCACGCAGGTAAAGGACTGAAAGGGAGGCTCTGCACAGAGAAACACTGTACACATGAGTTATTTTTATTGTCATGTCATTGTTGCCTCTGCCATTTGCCCGGTGCTCTTCTAGGATGGGACACTTGTCTGCTCCACCCTGCATCTCAAGCAGCCTAGACCCAATTTGCTGTGTGTCTTTGGGCAAACATGCCTTCTGTTTTCAGAACCTGTTTCTCCTTGTGCAAAATGAGGAGGACCGTGACTCGGATCAGTGGTTTTCATGCTGGGTTCTTTGGAACCCCGGGGTTCTGTGGAGATACCCCTAAGGAAGATGGATGAAGCATCTTTATTTTCATTTGTCTTATAGGCTGGGATCATGCATGAGATTTCACTTGAACAAAGGAATCCATTGCTTTAAAAAAAAAAAAAAAACACTTCTCAAAAGCTTAAATACAAATGGATGAGACGTTCTTTAAGGACTGCCTGAGCCCAGAGCTGATGAATATTGTTGCAAAGTCATAATGGGCGAGCAGTTTAAGCTGTCCATTGTAAATGTCCCCCTGGCACAGAGTTCAAGTTTCCCGTGTATAATTCCTGCCCCCATTAGGCCCAGTAATGTCCCCACAACCAGGATATATGATGCCTCTCAGCCTGGGCTGCCAGCCGTCCCCAGGATTTATGTGTGGCTCCTGCTTTCTCTCACACAAACACTGCCCGTTAATTCCTTCCATCTTTCCTAATAAGTTATCTTCCTCACTCTTGCTAATGTCTCTCACTTCTCCCTGGACTGTCTCCAGCTGGCCTCTGTGTACTCAGCGGGCCTCAGCTCAGCTGGGGTGTCTGAGCTCACCTTCGACCCGTGCTTCTCAAAGCTTTGGAGAATGTCAGGGTCTCCTGGAAAATGTGTTAAAAATTCAGTTTCCTGGGCCTCAGGTCTTCCAATTCAGGGACTGCCAAGGGATCCACGAATCTCAACATTTAAAGCCTGCAGGTTTCCGAGGGAGCAGGTCTGCTGACCGCGGTATTCTAGAGATGCCGGCCTGGGCTCAGATCAGGCTATCCAGATGGAGACCACTCCCTTTCCACTCAAATCGTTCATTTGTTTGTTGGTTCATTGATTGATTGATTCATCCATCCATCTAGCCAGCCGGCCAATAGATCCTTCCTGAGCACCCGGCATTCCTTATGCCAGGCGTCGTGCTGAGAACGACTGTCCCTTGCAAGTGCATGGGACGATCTAGGACCTTCTGACTGCGTGTCTAATGGAATGAGGTATTAGGGGCTACAGTTGGAAAGAGGAGATGAGGCAAGCTTTGGAAGCTAGCTTGCTTTGGATGCAAGCTTACGGATAGGCTGTTCCGTAATTTGGTGACCTTAGGTAAATTACTCACACTCTCGGAGCTGTGCTTTCCTCAACTGTAATGTAATAACAACAGTATGGGCGGCTCAGGGTTATTGCGAAGAAACAGGGTCATGGATGTGAAGCTCTTGGCCGATGCCCGGCACGTAGCAGTTCTCAACAAACACATTTCATTTTAGGTGGAATTTGCTTTTGATACTTAGTTTCCCTTTAATCCCCCAAATCATTTCATTGCAAGAAAAACATATTTCTATACTTTGCTTTTCGTCATTCTTTGCAGATCATGGTGCCTTTCCCCTGGGATACCCTGGGTTGAGGCATGGATAGTTCTTCTCTAACCACGTCCGTGGTTATATCTGCTCTTGATGGTGCCTGAGAGCTCAGACTCTGGTGCCAGGTGGGTTTCAATCCTGATTCCAGCTGTGTGACCATGGACAAGCCACTTCACCTCTCTGAGCCTCAAGGCAGTATCTCCATTGTAACATTATGGGGGTGTTAAATAAAATTAGGTATAAAATGCTTATCTACATACATATTAAGCAGACATGAAATATTACTGATCATTAGTCATTTGCTGAGTAGATATGTACTGAGTGCCTACAATGTGTCACACATTGGACTGCACACAGGGATGTAGCCATTAGTCCCAAAAAGGTTTAATAGTAAGCAAATATAGAGATATGTCAGATGGCATTAAGTACTAAGGAGAAAAATAAAGCAGGGGACTTTGATAGGGATGGTGTGTGCGTGCGTGTGTGTGTGTGTGTGTGTGTGTGTGTATGCGTATATGTGTGGGCAGGGGAGTGCTGGTCTAACTAGGATGCTCCAGGAAGGCCTCACTGAAAATATGATAATTTGAGCAGAGATCTAAAGTTGAGGAGAAAGCAAGCCTGTCTACCTGGAAGAGCATCCCCAGCAGAGGGAACAGCAAATGCAAAGGCCCTGAGGTACAAGTGTGCTTGGAATGTTAGAGATAAACCAAGAAGACCAGTGTGGCTGGAGCACAGCGCGTGAGGAGAGAGAATAGGGTTGTGATATAAAAGGGAGGAGATGATGGGGTACAGTGAAACCTTGCCATGATGCCATAAGTGGGATCCAAGATATTCAGGAGTATAAAACCCCATAGATTTTGTTGTTGAAAGTCAATGAAATGATAAAAGAAGCTGTGCTGAGGAAGGGGACCATGAAGTTACCACGCGGCAAGTTATGATGGCATGGCTGCACTTTAGCTTTCGTTCTGGGTGGGTAGGACGGGAGCAGGAAGATCCTTTGGAAGGTTATTTTCAGGTGAGCTGTGACAGTCCGCATCACTGAGGCAGCAGTGGTGAAGGAGTTGGATTGTGGTACCATTTCGCCTGGTCTTCTTCCATTATGAGCTCTTTTTTTTTTTTTAATGTTTTATTTATTTTTGAGAGCGAGAGAGAGACAGAGTGTGAGCGGGGAGGGGCAGAGAGAGGGAGACACAGAATCCGAAGCAGGCTCCAGGCTCTGAGCCATCAGCTCAGATGCGGGGCTCGAACTCACAAACCTCGAGATCACGACCTGAGCCGAAGTCGGACGCTGATCCGACGAGCCACCCAGGCGCCCCCATTATGAGCTCTTGTTCCCAGCCGTTCAGCTTCCCTCCTACTGGCTGTGCTTCCCTTTGGCAATTATAGGAGGCTGAGAATGTCCTGGGCCTCTGCTGCTGCCCTGGGCCAGAGCTGTCCCCAAGAAGGAGTTCCCCATGACACGTGGGTTCTCTTCACAAGGGGCTCACAATGGTATCCCCTAAGGACACATGGAAAGAAGACACCTTAGGAGTTAACGGATGCACTGAGCTCCTGTCTCCACTCAAGTCACGTGTTTAGCTTAATCTCTGACTTCTCTCTCTTGACCTCTCCTCCAACCACGTAGATAAATGGCCTCACTCTGGCGCTTGGCTCAGGTCACCATAAATTAGCTGGCTGCATACGCATGTATGCTCCCTCTTCCCGAGCCCAGCTGAACCTTCCTGTGATAAACCACCAGTATTTATCTCAGCCGTCCTGTGCGTGTCCTGGAAATAGGAATGATTTTGGATTGGGGTGTTTTCAGGATCACGGTCTGCTCCTCTTACCCCAGTGTTTGACAGGCCTAAGCCGAGCCAGAGTTAGGTTGACACATAAAACTGATGTGGGCTAAATCACGAACCCTCCAAGGGCTGCTGAGAGTTGTTATCCCTGTCTCAAAGGCAAGACACTCTTCCTCCAAGTAAGGATCCTACTGTGTGCCAGGCTACTCACAGGGATGCTGATGGAAATAAAGCCCCCTTCTCCCCTAGAAGGGCTTGCGGACCTTCCCTGAATACTCACTATGTGCTGAGAGCTGTTTTAAGCACCCATTAGTATTTACACACTTAAATCTCAGAGCAGCCCAGCTGGGCTTCTCTCCACCACGTGCACCAACTCCACACAGCCCTTGGATGGTCGTAGAGTCAGAGTGAGGTATGGTCCTGTAGTCTGGGGTCTTATGTCTGGTGACTTTCCACAAAAAAAAAAAAAAAAAAAAAAGCTTGGTGGAACCTTACTGATGGGAATAAGCACTTAACAGGTAGAAAGTTTTTCCAGGTTGCAGAACCAGTGCAGGTTGAGAAAGGTACATGCGATCCCATTGAATACCTTCAATCACCCTAGGTCCATTATCGTACTCATTTCCAGAGATCAGGGAGGTTGAGAGAGTTGCCCAAGGACACACAGGAGACATTGTTTGGATTTCTACATCTGGTCGCTAACCAATAGGTCTACTGCCTCCAGAAAGTACACGTTGTAGCTACGCTTCGTGGAGAGTCTCCCTGAGGGCTAGTTCTGGTCTCAGATGTTGGAAAGTTTGGCCAAGAATGTGCAGGACTCAGAAGGCTCTGCTAAGAAGCTTGGACCTGACATTGAGTGGACAAGTTGTAAGCAAAGCATGCAGGGGAAGATTCTAGAAGGCTCCTTCTAGAGGCTATGGCCCAGGTAGCCTCCACCACTTGCAAGAAGCTTGCCTCTCCAGACCACAGCCCCATGTCCTGCCGTGCTCTCCTCCGGACTCTGGGCCTCTGAGAGGGGCAGGATGTGACGCCAGGGCCCCCAGACACCCTCCTCCCAACACCATCCTTCTTGGGCCAGAAATCCCCAGCATCCTTCCCTTCTTCCTCAAGGCCTCCCTCAGGAGGGATATTTGCGTGAGGAAAGAACAATGCTGCTTTAGGAGAATGGCAGACCGGCCTGGGAGGGCTCAGAACCAGCCCAGCCTGGTCATTCTTCCACGAACAGGGAAAGCGGGGGGGCGGGGGTGCTGGGGGACTGGGGACTCAGGTCTGTTTTGAAGAGAGAGAGTTTAGAGACTGCTGTTAGAGGTGGGCTAGGGGAGTGTTTTCTGTACCAGAAGACTCTAAGCCCCTAGGGGGCTGGAGGTGGGAAGGAGTCAGGCAGTTTGGGATCCCTCCTCCATCGGCCAGACACCTCTCTGAGCCTCACTTTCCTCACCTGTAGCCTGGGCATGGCAGGAGGAGAAAATGAATGGGACTATGGAAAGGGCCTAGCACATTGGCTGGCACACAGGGAGGGCTTGTTATCATTGTGGGCCACCATGACACTGGCAACATCCTGGTGGTTGGGTCTGCCGCGGGAGACCCGGAATGGCCAACACTCGGTGGAGGAAGGCACCCCTGATTGTGCTCTGCCCCATGGGGCTGTTTTGCTTCTGCGGGTGGCTGTGGCCCTGTTGGGGGTGGGGGCGGCTGAGCTCAGCTCTCAGCCGGAGATGTCTTGGCGTTTGATATGACACTGCTGTTGTTTTTGGCTCTATATCCAAGACTCTTGCACGGCTAATTACTCATTGTCTTGGCAGACTGGCCCAAGAGCCTGAAAAAGGAGGCACGAAAACGCTGCTTGCTGTTTTTCTCCCGATTAAGGAGACAGCAGCCCTGGGACGGATGAGTGAAGTCTTTTGCAGGCTCTTAGCTTTATTGAGAAATAATCTACACACAATAAAATGCATGCGTGTAAGAGTACACTTCGATTAGTTTGCATAAAACCCCCATAAAGCTATAAACCCATAAAACGACCAACCCAGTCAAGATATAGGACATTTCCATCCCCCTCTCTGTGAATACCCTCTACCTCTGCCCGCCCCCCCCACTCCCGTATAACTACTAATCCTTCTTCCATCTCTATATGTTAGTTTCACCTTTCCTAACATTTCACCTGCATGTAAAATTTCTAACATTTCCGGTACAGATTCCTATGCATCAGGGCTGTGTCCGTGCAACACGATGCTTCCGAAGCTTGCCGGCCTTGTTGCGTGTGCCGATGGTCCATTCCCTTTCACTGCTGAGTTGTAGTCCTTTATGTGGATATGACACAACGGATTTATCCTTTCCTTTGTTGTTCACCATTTTAGGTTGCTTCTATCTTGGGGCTCTTATGGCTGTAGCTGCTACGAATGCTTTTGTACAAGCCTTGAGGTGAATATATGTTTTTGTTTCTCTTGAGCAAATACCAGGAAGTGGAGATGCTGGGTCATACGGTAAGTGTACGCTTAGTTTTTTAAGAAACTTCCAGACTATAAATTCACAGGGATAAAAGGTACAGCATAGAGAATATAGTCAATGGTATCGTAAGAGTGTTGTATGGTGACAGATGGCAGCCTTACTTGTGGTGAGCGTCGCTTAACGTATAGACTTGTCGAATCACTATGTTTGTCCACCGGAAACTAACGTCACATTGTGTGTTGACTATGCTTCAATAACAAGTTTTTAAAAGTAAATTAAAAAAAAAAAGAAGCTTCTGGATCTTTTCTCAAAGTGGTTGTATCATTTTACGTTTCCATCAGCTATGTCCAAGAGTTCAGTTGCCCGTTTCCTTGTCAACAGTTGGTATTGGCAATCTTTCTAATTTTAGCCATTCAGGTGGCAGGTAGTGGTATCTTATTGTGGTTTCAAATTTGCATTTCTCTGGTGCTTGCTAATGTGAAGCATCTTTGACAGGCTCACACCTTTCATGGGGTTTTCAAAATGAAATGTGGGGAGTTCTGAACCAGGTCTTGGACTTTCTCATGAGGAGACCATGGGAAAGTTGGGAGGGAATTCGAGGACCGTATGCCATAATCTCTGTCTCTCCTAACTTTTTAAACTTGAATTGTTCATTATGTGAGCAACATATGTAAATAAATAAATTCATTTGATAAGAATATCCAACCATTTTGTGTGAGACTTGAGACCCCCTTGACTACACCAACGGCTCCTTCCTAATTCCCCTGCTTCTCCTCAAAGGCCCTTTTTTATATTTGTAGACATGGTCTCATAGTAAATATCCAGCATTTATTTATATCATTTATGATATAATACTCTACAAATTATTCTTCCGCTCACTTTTTCCAGTCATCAGACTGTCTTAGAGGACTTGCCACGTGATGACACATAGATCTGTCCTATTCTTTTTAGTTACTTAGAATTCCACTGTTAGGATGAATCAGTCTGTGAATCAATTCCCCTGCTGTGGGATATTTATGTGTGCTTCTAGTGTTGGCTGTTGCAAACCATGGTGCAGCTAACATCCTGTCCCAGCCTCCTTTGTTGCCATGTGTGTGTTTCTCAAGGCAGATTCCAGGGAGTGGCGCCATCAGGTTGTTGGATCAGTTATCTATTGCCAACAATAATGCTGTGTAACAAGCCGAAACTTAATGACTTAGAACAACAATCATTATTCTTTCTCACTCATCAATATGGTGGTCGGGCAGTTCCATAGCCCTAGTCCCAGCTCAGCTGGTTGTGGCTGTGCTTACTTATGTGTCTGAGGTCAGCTGGCAGGTTAGCTGGGGGCCAGCTGGTCTTGAATGGCCATAGCTGAGACAACTCATCTCTGCTCTAGATGGCCTCTCTCCCTCAATCAGATCAGGCTGGGCTTGTTCTCATGGTGGAGGAGGGGGTCCAAGAGAGAGAGAGTGGGGCCTTTTGAAACCTGGGCTCAGAACTGGCACACCCCATCTGTTCTACTGGCCAAACCAGGTCACAAGGCCACCTAGACTCAAAGGATGGGGAAATAAAATCCACCTCTTGATAAGAAGAGTGGTAAGACACATTGCAAAAGGAATGGATATAGGGAGGGGAAGCATTGAGGCCATTTTTTGCAATCAATTCACCCCAGTTTTGAGTCGAAACATTTTCCACTTAATTGGATCCTGCCAAATGTCCTCCCAAATGGCTGGTCCAGTCTACGCCCCATGGGCAGTGCACAGGAGGGACTGTTACCCCACGGCCTCACCCACACAGAGTCTGTGTACTTGGCCGGGACTTGGGCTGGATCCGTTATTCTCCAGCACAGCTCAAGGGTTCACAAGGATGTAGGAGAAATGACATCCATCTTCCCAGAGCATTCAATAATTTTCCTCATCTTTTTGAGGGGAAAAAAAAAAAACCCATTAAAAAAATTAACACAAACACAGAGAGAATGCATCAAAATGAAAAACTTACATGAAATTTTAAGAAAATAAAGGGTAAAATCTCGAAGAACTATTTTCTTTCAAGGCCAGCCACTTCGGACGTAACATTATACCCTCAGAATTTCTGTGTTTCTTCATTTGTGTGCTGGTCTGATACTTAGAGCTTGCTTCCTACCGACCAGGCATGGCTCCCGGGGCTGGGGACATAGGGGCAGATGTGAGTATCAAGGTCCCTGAACTCATGGAGCTAAACCTTTATGGAGAAGGGGAAAGAAAATATAAATGTTAATATAGTGATGTCAGAAAATGGTAACTACTATGAAGAAAATCAAACAGGTGGTAGAGAGCTACCAGGGCTGGGGGGTCACAACCTAGACTGGGAGGTCAGAGAAAGCGTCTTTGAGGAGGTGATATTTGAGCAGAGTCCTAAATGACAGAAAGGAGACAATGAGGGTGGAGATCTTAGGGACACGCATGCCAGGCAGAGGAAACAGTAATGCAAAGGCCCTGGGGTAGGAACAAGCTTAGTGTTGCCCAGGAATAGGGAAAAGGACAGTGAGGCTAAAAGGAGAACCCAGGAGAGGCAGATAGGAAAGAAAGGCGTAGAGGTTGGCAGGGCCAGACATTTATTTAGCGCCTACTGAGTGCCAAGCACTGTGCCAGCTACATTCCCCCTCTTCTGCCACGGTGACAAAGAAGTCTTGCTGGTCTGCCATAAGCTGGTTAAAATGGATCTACGGAACAGGCAGTAAGAGAGAGAAGGTAGGGCAGCCTTCATCCTGAGGAGGCGGTGGTGAGCCTAAGCTAGTGTTGGTGGGAGAAGGGGAGTGGCCTTCACGTCCTGGTTTGGTCCAAGGAACCAGAAAGATAAAGAATAGACTAGAAATGCAGCAAGGGAGCTCCAGGGGCAATAGAGAAGGCTGCTAGGAAGGGGCTGGCCACCTAGACCAGGTGAGGCTGGGCGTGAGTTCCACCACCAGGGCCCCACCCAGCCAGCCACACAGGCCTACGCTTGACCCCACGAGGGACAGAGAGGAGAGCGGCGAGCTAGCCCAGCAGTGCCCCCCATGGCCTCACATCCCGGGGAAATCCGACTTATATAGTTGCTGTTCAGGAAACATTTGCCTTCAAGACTCCGCTGCCACCTCTTGGCAGTTCTGGGATGATGGGCAAGTTGCCCCGCCTCTCACCCTCCATTTTCTCACCTATAAAATGGGATGATGATATTACTTAACACCTCAGAATGGTTGAGGAGGATTTTAGAGGACGTGGTGTATGTGCGGAACCGGCCAAGTTACCCTCACTAACCAGGTACGTTACCACTGGGGGTGCCCTGGAATCTGACGGGCTTGGGTTCCGATCCCAGCTCCATCCCTGTGTGCTCCGTTGCCGTGTGACCTTGGACAAGTGACTCTGCCCCTCAGATCCTTGGTTTCCTCAACTGTAAAATGGAAACGACAGGAGTCCCCCGCTCCCCCTGCGCTGCCGAGTGAGATTACGCATGTGCCGGGCCGGCAAAGACGGGAGCAATAATGGGTGTGCCGACTCTGACACCTCCCTGAGCTAGAGCCATCACCCCACTTCACAGATGAGGAACAGCGAGGCAACAACAGCAAAGCAGTCCAGAAGCCGAGGTCCTCGCCCAGGTCCCGCCGATTCCAGAGTCCGTTCTTTTCTTTCCACGTGCCGTCTCTCAGACCAATATCTCCAGAGGTTCTCCCTCTCGAGGGGGCGGTGGTCTCATCATAGGCAGCAGACAGCTCTGGAGAGACTGTGGGACTGGGCCTCCAGCCACGAGGGAACCCTGTAGTGACTCCCCTAGAGGCCTCTGTCACAAGAGGCCTCGCCTTGGGGCTCTCCTAGTAAGTCCTTCTTTCCACCCAGCCACATTGTCTCTTGTGGCCATTCGCTGACTGCTTCGGCATATATTCACGAGTTCCTTCCTAGGGTCTAGGCACCATTTTAGGTGCTGGGGACACATGAGTGAACGGGACAGAGACCCCTGCCCTCCAGCAGCTGGCACTGCAGCAGAGGCAGGGTTGGCAGAGACGGGCAACAAACAGTAACGATGATAAAGAAGTTACGTGCTGTGTTAGGTGATAAGGGCTACGGGCGAAACCAAGCCAAAGCAAACCGCCAACAGAAAAACAGGATAAAGGGATCCGGCTTGCAAGAGATCAGGGAGCAGTTGCCGAATGAAATAAGGAGGCAGTGGGGGCCGGGGATGATCCTGGCATCCTGGAAGAGGGAAGGGAGGAGCCGGGCCCGCAGCCGGGAAGAGAAAGATCCAGGCTCAGGGCCCAGCCGTAGTGGAGGATGTAGCTGGTGGCTGACGGAGCAGCAGAGGGGCCAGCGGGTCCAGAGCAGAGTGGGGGGAGGCGTGGGGGTAAAGAGGTCTGAGAGGGGCCTTGCAGACCACCACAGGGCCTTTACTCTGCCCTGGTGGGGCCGTCGCAGGCCTCTGAGCCGGGAGAGACCTGCTCTGCCTTATGTTTCTGAAGGAAGGGCCCCACTGGCTGCTGGGCAGAGAACAGATTTTCAGGGCAGGCAGCAGGGAGACCAGTGTGGAGGCTCTGGCAGCCATCCAGGCAAGAGCGGGGTGCCGGCAGTGGGGGGATATGGGCGGAAGGAGCGGCCAGACTCTGGATCCCTCGTGATTAAAGCCCACGGTCACCCATTTGATTGGCTGGGGCAAAGAGAGCACCCGGCCAGCAACTTTTGGCCCCCAGCACCCCCATCAGGGTGTTCGGCCCTGATGGCAGGGACTCAGGTGCTAAGGAGACACAGATGGTTGGCGTTTCTGCCACTGGGGGCAGTGGGGCTGCTGCCCCGTAGTAACTGAGGGAGGACAGCACGTAACCCCCAGCTCCGGCCTCCAGTTGGTCCTCCCTGTGCAGAGGGGAGTTTAGCAGAAAGCCAGCCGCACAGGAATCAGAGGTCCTGGGTCCGTTTGCTGCTTTAGCTTCTTATGAACTGTGCCTCCTTTGTGGGCTCAGTGTCACCATCTATTACACTGAGGACACCCCCTCCTCCCAGCTCCCATCAGACAGGGGGCCAGCTCCCTTCTAGGGGAGGGTCCCGAGGACCAGGGGCAGAGACAGAGTGATGACAAACATCTTCCCCTCTGCTGTGCTTATCACCCACCGGGCTGGGCAGCAGAAGCAGCAGATGACCATCCTGGGAGGTTACACACCCAACAAACAAGCAAGGAGAACACCAGCCTGCTTTTCACTCCACCCAGAACGGCATCCAGGGGTTCCCCGGAGGTTTGTCTTGGGGGTTGCTGTTGGCAAATGGATCCTCTGCAAGGCAGGGCCTGGGACAGGCCTTGTCACCCCTGAAAGATAAGCCAGATCTCTTTCCTAATCTGTCCCCTGAGCAGAAGCATAATACGCCATACGCGTGGGTGAGCCAGAGGAGCTGGGCCAGAGGATGGCGTCACAGGGACACACACGCGCCCGTGCAACACCAACACACATCTTCCACAAACACTCGGCTTGTCTGTTCAGGTTCGAACACTACTGAATAGCCGCTCTGTGCCAGGGGCCTTCACCTGCATCGTTCTGTTCGATATGCTCCCCGGGAGGAGGGGAGCAGCTTGGCAGCAGGAGACGGTCTTTGTTTGTTTGCTTCTTCATTCCAACCAGCTACCAGGCAGCTCCGTACATGCTTCCTCATCCACTTCTTCTGACAGTTCTTCGAGGTGAGGGCTGTTATCCCCACTGTACAGATGAGGGCACTGAGGCTCCGAGGGGTGGGGTACTTGTCCAGAGTCACACAGCCGGAAGAGACAGAGCCGGGCATTGAACCCAAGGTTGCGATCTTGTCCTTCTCTGTCCTTGCCATGTGGGCGCCTAATAATCACGAATAACCATGATAACAATAATAATGGTAGCCTCCACTTACTGAGCATGGATTGTATGTTCAGCACTGCACTAAATGGATTGTACGCGTTGTCTCCTTTGCTCCTCCCGCCCTGGGTTGGGGGGGGGGGTGGTGAGAAGCAGGAGGCTGTGATGGGGAGAGGGGTGCAGACTGGGCTGAAGGCTCTCTGGAGGCTTCCTGCTCTATAGGGGGTCAGGGCACACCTCACTGGTGGCTCAGGCGCCTTGTAGGAAGTGAAACTCCAGGGTGTGGGGCCCGTGGCCGGCCTGAGCCCAGCGGGCCCTGGCATGGCAGCCGGCAAGGGCTCCACAAAGGCTTGGTGCACCAGTGGCCAGAGGCTGTCCAGACAGTGAAGGCACCCGTGCCTCGGTCGCCACTTTTGTTCCTCCTGGAAAGCAGAGGCGCGTGGCAGTGATGTATTTGAGCCCCAAAGAGGAGCGAATCGGGTCTACATCCTAGGCCTGCCACACCCTGGCAGATGGCCCCTCTTCCTGCTTCCCCACCTGAGGAATGAGGACAGTCACCAAAGTAACCCTCAGCGGCCGGCAGGAGGA
>NW_024412377.1:62639583-62666562 GCF_014898765.1 Herpailurus yagouaroundi
GGGGGGGGGAGAGGGGATCCATGCCTTCCAAGGTCCACGAGGGAGAATGTGTTCCTGCCACTCCCCTAACTTCTGGTGGGTTCTTCCCCAGCATCTTCCTGGTATTCTCTGTGTGTGAGTGTGTGTGTGTGTGGGGGGGGGGGGGGGTCATACGTGTGTGTCCTCCCTCTGAAAATGTCTGTCGGTCCCAATTTCCCTACCCTAATGGAGACCCACCCTAATGATTTCACTTTAACTTGATTACCTCTGTAAAGACCCCATCTCCAAACAAGGTCACATTTTGAGGTACTGAGGGATAGGATGTCAACGTATGAATTTCAAGGGGACACAGGTCAACCCAGGACAACCAGGGAGGGAAGGAACCAGGCCAGCCTCTTCCATCCAGTCTCCCCAGGAACTGACGGCAAGGCTGGGCACCTCAGCAGCTCCATCCCCCAAGGGCCCCTCTCCCCACTGAAGTGGGAGGAGAGGCCCTCACAAAGGCCAGGTGAGCTGGCCCATCATGAGAGCACAGTGAGATGAGGACACCCCACCGCCACTTGGCTTGGCCTCTTTTGAAGAAAGGGGTGACCAGGCTTGAGTTTTCCGAAACAGCTTTCCAAGAAAAAGACGACCAAATTCTCCCTAGGAGCACCTTGAGCCCTGGGCCTAGACATCGGTCAAGGCTGTCTGACACAGCCTGGCATACGGCCTGGCTGGTGAGCATGGGGAGCTCCGGCCTTGGAGTCCTGCTCCAACTTCTTCATCGCTGTGTGGCTTTGGGCAAGTTGCTTAACCTCTCTGAACCTCGGTTTCGTGGCTGATAAAATGGAGGTAAGACCTGAATGTGTAAGAAAGCTCAGCACAGAGCTGGGCCTACAATGGCAGCTCAAATAATGTTGGCTCTTCCTATACTTGATTGTTTGATCGGATGAAGAGATGGAGGAAGAAAAAGGGCTCGTGAGTTCATCGGCTTCCTGGTCAAGCGCTCCCTGGAGAACTCATGAAACCGGCTCCTGGAGTCAGATGCAGATACCAGCCCCCTCACTTATTAGCCTGTGACACTGAGCAAATTACCATCACCCTGACCCTCAGCATCCCGCTGCTCCCGAGAGTTGGTGATTATAAAATGATGTGATCACGTCTGTAACGAGCTGGACCCGGTGCTTGGTGCATGGGCACTCTCGGGAAACACCAGCTCTCTCTTGGTGGCTGAACAGGCATTCGGGTGACAGCAGCTTCCATCCGCAGGCGGGTGGGGAGTCGGGGAGGCAAAAGCGTTTCCATGGTAGGCCTGGGCGGCGTTTCTATTTTCAGATGACACTCAGTGACATCTTAACAATGCTGGAACGAGATAGGACCCAGTGAAACAGCTATTTCCTACCAAGGATCTGAGCCTTGATGGGCAGGGAGGGAGGTGTCCCCGACCCCAGGGTAGCCCTGAGCTGGGTTTTCGCTGAACAATAGGGGACTGGGGCCTCCAGAGGGGCCCCGTGGTCTCTGCAGCCGAGCCCAGTGCCCTCCACTCGTTCCTTGTCTCTCTGGATTTGCTCTCCACCCTTGTTCCCTGGACTGGACCCCAAAAAGGCTGGCCTGCATGGTCTCCATCAGCAGCTTTCCCATGAAATGGTTTTTCCAGCTGAGGCTAGTTGGCAGGAGCCTGGCAGGGGTCAGGGCACTGCTTCTCTGCAGGCCTTCCATCCAGGCAGCCCCCTGCACCCAGGTTATCTTGTCTCCTTAGCCCCTGAGCTGCCTAGAGGTTTAACTGGCTTTCCCAGTGACCGGCAGTGTGCTGGTTTCCCCACACCCTTCCCACACCTTTGCAAACACCCTCAAATGACCCAGCTTGAGCGTACCTTAGGTTACCTTGTGGATCCTGTCTGTTACGCTACCTTCCGTCACCACTTCCTCCCTCCCCCCTTGCCTCAGCTGAACGCTCATCTTTCCTTTCCTTCAGGCCAGGTGAATGCCTGCTGATCCTTCCATACCCAGCTCAGATGTCAGCCCCCTGAGAGATGGGGGCGGAGGGGCTCTCTCTCCCCCCCGAGCCCTCACAGCATCAGGATGTCCCCACCTGAATCCTGGATCCCTGCATTATCACAACCTGTGGCTCTCACCCCCCACAACGGGATAGGATGAGAGCTCCTTTCACTGCAGCCTACCACCGAGTTACTCTTGTGCGCCTTGAGCCCAACAAGGGGTCTGGCCCAGGGTGGATGCACGGTAAACATTCATTAGGTTGCATGAGTGTATAGCTGGAAAGTGTCCAGGTAGTTCAAAGGAGAGGACGATCACAAGGAGCGAAAGCAACCAGGGAAGGCTTCCTGGAGAAGGTGGGATTGGACCTTGGCCTTGAAGTAGGGGATGGAAGGGATGAGTGAGGGAATTCCTGGCAGGGACAATGGCATGTGCAAAGGCCCAGAAGCAAGACTGCCAGGATGTACCGGGACCTATTAGATTAAAAGAGAAACCAGGGAGATAAAGTTGGAAGGAGAGGGTAAGCTCTTCCTGAGCCTCAGCTTCCTCATCTGGAAATTGGGATATCAGTCCTGCCCTCAAACATATAGGTCATATACATGAGGCACTTGGTAGCATAGATAGACTTGACCTGTGAAGGCTGAGACCTGGTGTCACTCCAGACATGCAGGACCCTGGGTCCTCGGCCCATCTCCACATGTGCCCAGATCAGACGTGTGGTTTTTGGGAACTCAGGCTGCCTGGCTTCCTGGATCTGACTGGGCTACAATTCAGCAGGCCCCTGCCTTACTGGATCTAATCCAGCCCCATCCACACTCCCAGAGACCCTCAGCCTCCAAGCCCCATCCTGCTGTAGGACATGTGGATCCCAAAAGGGCTTTCCCCAAAATACTCAAAGGAGAGGGATTCTCCTGGTGGGTTAAGCTTGATTTAATAGCTGATATGAAATTTCATAATTGTATGTTAGAAACGTCACAAGACCCAGGACTGACGTCCACCAGGCGCCATAGATATAGCACCTGGGGCACACAAGGCCTCAAGGGGCCAAAGAAAATGTGCTCTTTTCTTATAAAGTCATAAAAATAATCAATATAACCTACTCTGGATACTTTCATCTTTATGCCAATGCAGTCATAAAATATGACTTTTAATAGATTTTTATAGAGCCATGACCGTGAAGACAAAAGTCCCCTGGGTGCACACAAGTCACAGCGAGACCCTGACGACTGGAATGGCAGGGCAAGCTGTGGGGGAGGAGATAGAAACTGAGGATCAGAACTGGGTGGCCCAAGGTCACATGGCAACTGGCTGATGGGATTTGAAGAGAGGACACCCCGGCCTCTAAATTCCTTGTTTGTTGATTGATAGCCTTCTTTGGGTCATCTATCATGCCTCCATATTCCAGTCTTCATTGAGACCTCAGATTTCCTGGTTCCAAGGATCAGAAATTTGCTAGACATTCTCCATCCTTCCTGTGCCACCCCCCGCCCCCACCACTGCCATAGTAAACTTGCCCTTTAAACCATGGGTGTCCTAATGTGCAGAGCTGAGAGGGACATTCCCGAGGTCTGGTCCACTGGCTCCCCTTCCAGGTGGGGCCCTGAGACTCAGCCTGGGGAGTGCTGCTCATGGTGGGTTGGATGGAGCCTAGCCCTCCCCCAGCTGCCAATTTGTCACCCAGAGCTCCCCCATTCCCGCTCCCTCTCGTTTACGCTGAGCTTGAATTAGACAAGAGTCTGACATTGTCCAGATGGAAAAGTCCCCTGGTTTTTGGCTAGAAAGCTCCTTGCTCAGGGAACTGTTGGAGGCGGGCGTACTACAGCCCAAGCCCTGCTGGAAACACTCCCCCGGGTTCAGAGATCTGCTTTCTCTCCGGCCCCCACCCAGCGCCACCCACCTGTCCCGTCAGAGCAGCTGGAGCCAGTCGAGAGGCCAGGCCCTCTCCCCACTTCTGGGGCGGGGGTGAGCTAGCTGTGTCCATTCAAGGGTAGGCGCTCATCATATGCGATGGGGAGACTTCTCAGAGGCACCCGGACCCGAAGACATCTCTCTCTTGAGTGCCTAAAATCCTACCATTTGCGCTCGATTCCGAGCAGAAAGGCTGTCTACTGGGCATTTCCTTTAAAGGCAAAGAAGTGAATGAGTGTGTCAGATCATCTTTCACTGTGGCCAAGTGCCTGGGCAGCGTGGGGACGCTGAGGTTCTGGGTCTAAGGGGGAGGGGGACGGGGGACGTAAATCCCGCCTTAGCCCTATATGGCCCTTTACTGTGGACTCCTTGACCCGTCCTGTCCAGGGAGGCGGCAGAACAGAGCACTTAAGGATAGGGGCCGACCCGGGTCAGGGTCCTAGCTTTGCCACTTCTCCGCTGCTTGTATGGCCAAAAGTCCCTCTGAGCCTCCTGGCCTTTCAAATGCAAATGAAGGTTTTGGGGAGGAAATCAGAAGCATCCCTCACCAGTGTGCCCTGGCTCCTAGGAAAGGCAGAGGGCAGGGGTCCAATAGGGAAGGAGGAGGATTGAGAAGAGAGTGACCCAACCTGACAGGAAGCAGAAGGAGGAAGAGCCATGTGGTCAAAGCAGAGTGTGTGTGTGTGGGGGGGGGGGGGGGGCCATGTCTGAACATTTGTGAGTGAGGGACACTTCCTAAGCATTTGTGGAGCAGATACGAGGAGGGATTTATTTGTAGAAATGCAGACACAATAAACATTGGGGTCCCCCCGATGGTGATCTGCAGCCAGCTCACTGCTGGGCAGTGCAGCCCTTCAACCCTGCTCCCCATGCATCCTTCTTTCTGGCTCCCCTCCCTCTATGTCTTTCTCCCTATTCCTTCGCTGTCATTTCCCTTTCTGTCTTTTCAGAGCAAAATGCATCCTGGGCTGTGTTTCTGGGTGCAGTCTGTGTTCCTACTCGGTGGCCTGGCTTTTGGACACAGTGCCCTCGGGTATCTCACTGGGTTGGGTGACGCTGGGCTGAGTCGTCTCATGGAACAATATGGCCGCCAGGAGGAAGCCATCACCATCTGCATTCTACAGATGAGGAGGCCGAGGCTCAGAAAGAGGAAGCCCTCTCTCTCTCTCTTCCCAGCCCAACTCCTGAGAAGGAAGCCTGGGAACTGGGACCCATCGGGGGCCCAGGAGATGGGGAACAATCCATTCCTGCACATCTGCCAGCTGAGAGGGTAGCTTGTTAGAGGGAAAAGCAATCATCGTTGAGCCGCGAATCTCACTCAAGTTAGAGATAATAACCCCCTTTTGCAGATCTCAATTAATCTCAATTAAGTAAAATGAGTTGCCTGCAGTCACAGAGCCAGCGAAGAACAGAGCGGGGTTCTGAAGTCACATCTGTGTAATATCAGTTTGTGCTCAACAATAAGCCTGTGTTCAAATCACAGTTTTGTCCCCTTATATGCTGTGTGGCCTTGGGCAAGTCACTTGACCCCTCTGAGCCTTCGTTTCTTCATCTGTTAAGTAATTATAGTAATATTTCTGCCTTTTAAGTCTGTCAAGAGGATCAAATGAGGTAGTGTCGAAAGGGGTGTCCCAGCGTGGCCGCAGGGGACTGACGGTTGTCTCTGTCTCAGCTCGCATCAGGTGATGGTGATGAACGCGGACATCCTACAGGGACCATCTCTACTTCAGCCCCACCACAACCCAGGAGGTGCTGTTGTTCTCTCCATAGCACAGATGAGACAACTGAGGCACAGAGAGGGAGAGCCATTTGCCTAAAGGTCACATAGCTCATACGAGGCAGAAGCCTGGTTTTCCTATGTCTTTAACCCCGTGCAAAGCTTTCTTCTGGCCCCCAGTGGGATTCATCATAAGAAACTGCAAAGGAAGTTAACCTCTTCAAAAGCACAGCATCAAGAGTAGAGAGTTTCGGCCCTTTCCAAAGGCAGAGTCCCAGGCAGGCCAGTCACATATGGATGTTGCTATCAGCCAGGCGCTGTGCTAACTAACACCTGCCCTTCAGGAGCTCCCAGTGGGGTGGGGGAGCCAGAGGGAGACAATAGCAGCCTGGGAGGTAAGTGCTGGGGGCAGAGAGGCACAGGATGGGGTGTGAGGGGCAGCTGCAGGAAGCCAGGGCGGGGAGCCACAAATTCTGCCTGGGTCAGAGCCAGGCGTGTGTGTGTTGGGTTAGAGGCGTGTTGGGAGCCATGGAAAGCTATGGCGAGAAAGAAAACATGTCAGCTGAGTTGGCGGCCAGAGAGGGGAGGGCAAAAGGCACAGCAACCGCAGAGTCCACGGTGTGCTTCGGGGGCGGGGGGTGGGGCACGGGATATGCGGCCAGAGCACAGGCTGCTGGGACGTGGGTAGGGGTTGGGAGATGTGGGGGTGCTGGGGTCAGAAAGGAGTCTGGAGAGACTGGCTTCTGATCCAGGACGTCTGGGATTGAGAGCTCAGGAATCTGTTTGCAATCACCACCCGTGTGTTTCCCGTGCAGGTTGTTCGTGATTTACACTTTGGGAACCACAGGCCATATCTACACAATGAGCCCTGGGGCCATTGCCCTAGGACTGGGAAAGAAAGATCGGGTAGCTCAACAAGGAGTCAGAAAGACCTCAGTGCCGATCCAGGTCTGGCATTTGCTGGCTGTGTGCCCTTGGGCAAGTTTCTTTGCCTCTCTGGGGCTCAGGCACCTTGCTAGTAATAACTCATATTTAATTTCCAAGATGGTTATGAGACTCTGAAAATATCCTCCGACGTGGTGCCTGGCACATAGAAAGCACAAGAAACGTCATTCCTTTCTCTCTCTGTTCACAAGGTGCTTTTATCCCCTTGTGTTAACAAAATTACGGGGACCATTCGAACTAGTCAGGCTGGCCCAACCTTGTCAGAGACAGAAGCCAGTTTGAATTGGCTTAAGGGAGAATTGAAGAGGCTACTCCAAAGGGCTCAGCACCAAAGGAAGCAACATGGGCGGTAGCCAACGAACATTCTGTCTCTTCCTCCCTTTGCCCATCAGCTTTATTCTCTCCTCCGCAGCAGTGCTGTCTCCAGGAGGCCAAGGCTGAGGCTCTCAGAAGCTTCAGCTCAGCACCCCAACAGAGAGAGGCTTTCTTCTGGTGACCGTAGCTCAGTCCCAGGGCAGGACTCTGATTGGCGGTGCTGGGGTCATGTGCCCATGTCTTGGACTAATCACACAGGTCAGGGATGGAGTATTTCAAGTGGCCATGCCTACAGTGGGTTGAAGCAGGGGCCACTGTCCATGACCAGAGGGATAAGGAGCCCTCACTGGACAGAAAAAAAGCAACCAATATAGGATAATTTTATGAGAGAGGAACCTAAGCCATACAGCTAAAGGCCTAGGAAGGCCTTCCCTGTTCTCTGTAGCTATGCATCCTCAATTCTCCTTCTAGAACCAGCCCAGGTACTCCTCCTCTTGGAGGAGCACCTCGTACAGCACCTTCCACGCTTGGTCTGCTGCACCTGTGAGCTCCTCCAGGCAGGACTGGGCTCTGCACCTCTGTGGCCTGATGCCCAGCAAGGTTTTGAACCCACATCTCACACCAGCATCCGGCGTCTTCTCCACGGCCTCCATCTGAACTCACCCCTGCTCTCTGCCCAGCTGGGTCTGACTTCCCCTGGGGATGTGGATCCCCTGTCTTCTGGGGGGGGGGCAGACCCCAGCCTTTTGCTTCCTTCTGAGACCCCCAAGATCTGGCTGGAACCCCCAGGAGCTGGCATCCCAGGTCGCACGGCCATTTAGCTTGCCTGATTCTGCTTTTCCTTTTTTCCCTCACTTGCTACATTGGAGGCTACATTGGACCCTTCACAAAGCGACTGGGCTGCTCAGGGCACAAAGGGCCACAGCTATCTCCACCCGGTTAGGCTGACAACCCCTTGTCCTCCACACCCCATCCCGGAACCACCCCCCTCCCCCAACACAGGAGGCAGGGGCCACTGGCTTTCCCCAAGATGAGTGCCTGCAAACACCTTCGTCTTGTTTCATCCCAGTGGTTCATATTGCCTTACAAAGAGGAGTTCTTTCTTTTCTTTCTTTCCTTTTTTTTGGGTACTGTTTAAAAGAGAGTAATGTAAGTCTCAGATCCCCTCACATCATGTTAATGTTAAAGTAGGACTAAAAATAAATCTTGGGTTGCCATAGGAACCCTGACTGTTGCTAGGTTTAGTCTGTGGGGGATTGGGAGCCCTGCTTTTTCTGGCCCTGCTGGAAGGTGGCCTTTGCGGGCGGCAGAGCACCCAGGAGGGGCCCCGGGGCATTGCTCCCACCCACCCCCCCACCCCCCGCCCCGTCCCGGCTAATGGTGGCCTGGAAGTCAAGGCCTCTGTGTGTTGACGCCTTTGGGATCCGCCCTGGAAGGGGGACTGGGGCTCTTCAGAGCCTCCGAAGAGAAGTTTCCAACAAGGGGTGTGGAGAGGGAGAAAATCAAAGCAGGAAGAGAGAGAGGTAGAGGGAAGGAAGGAGGGAAGGACAGGGGGAGGGAATGAAGCACGCAGAGAGGGGAGCAAAGGTGTGCTGGGTGACTCTCCCTCTCTTTGCCCATCAGCTTTTGGGAGCTGGGTGCTGCGCCGGGCCATGCCAGGCGCTTTTGAACAGCGGGCTCCTCCCTTTCCATCACCTCGCTGCTGTGCAGGTGTCGGGACAGAGGCTCAGAGAGGCGAGGGAACACGCCTACGTCACCCAGCCAGCAAGAGGTGCACCTGGGACCCAGAGCACCGGCTTGAGCCCGTCCTGAGCCCGAGCCCCAAGGCTCTCCTCCCCCTCCCGCTCCCCTCCCCTCTGTGGCTGGGCCTACACACATCGGGGGGGGCCTTGGGTCACTGTGGCCCTGTTCAGCCTTGCTCTCCCAGTGGCTTTCCCTCTTCTGATTTGACCGTGCCAACAACACGGTGTGCCAACCCCTAGCTGTGCTCCGTGCATCGTGGGAAGTCCTATGTCCCTTCTCTGTTGGCCCTATTTGCTGCAAAGCATGTGGTCAGGAGGGCAGACATGAGAGTCAGGCAGAGGCGAGCTCAGATCCTCAGCACTTAGTGCTGTGTGACCTGGAGCAATCTCCTCACCTCTCTGTGCTTTAGTTTCCGCTGACACCTCCGCTGAGGGGTCACTGGGGGAATGTGTGGAGAGCGCTTATGGGCCGTGGGTCCTGGGCCTGGCATGTTGCCGAGGCGGCAGCTGCTACGATGCATCCGCTGGGCCAGCCCGTGGCACTGGCCTCTGCCCACTGGGACTATGGTCCCAGCCTGTTACCCGGCAATGCCCTGGGACACTGGAGTGCTGTGCACACGTGCCTGAGGCGGGGATTCCACACCGGCCTCACAAACGATGCTTCTCCCAGCCGGAGCACAGGCTGACTCCCCACATGCGTTTCTGGAACTGTCCAGATAGTGCCGCCCCAGGGAGCCCCTCGCAAAGAAACATCAGCCGGCGACAAGAAGAGGCTGGCTGTTGTGCAAAGGCCACCGGTCCAAGACCCCCCTCTGACCTTTTCACGAACATTTCCTGACCAGAACCCAAGTGCTGGAAACAGTGCCTGGGCTCGAGGATGTGAGGTGACCCTTCTGCCTTGTCGTCCGTGACGTGCAGAATAAACTGAACAAAGATTGTTAGAAGGGGATCTGAGAGGCCCACAAGCTCGGAGAGCTCGCTTCCAATGACGTCGCAGGGCAAAGGGGAGCAGAAGCTCTTGGAGCCACCGGGTCCGGGAGGCCTGTGCTCATGGGTTCACAGTCCTGGTGACTTTACGGGGCCTCGATGGTTCTAAAGTCAGGACACGGCAAGACCTCCTCCCAGGAGGGCAGGACAGATAAAGAAAGACTGTCATCTGAAAGTGACACCCGAAGAGGGGTTCAGGAAGGCGCTGGACAGAGAAGGAGGCGTAATGGTGAAGCAGCCAAGGAGGTTTGGGGGCTGAGGTGCAGCTTTTGGCTGGGCCGTGGGGGGGTCTCTGCCTTCTCTGTGACCAGCTGCGGCTGAGAGCTTGGGGTGGAGACCCGGGGACTGGCATGTGCAGGAGAGAACTTTGAACTACGAGAGAGAAAGAACAGAGAGGAAGACCCGATCCCAGGAGGGGTGGCCTCCCTCCGTGCTGCCCTGCTCTGCCCAAGTTTGGCCCTGAGAGGAAGCTACAGAGAGTCGGTTTTGGTTCTGAGAAGTAGAGTTGTTAAGGGGAAGTTTAAACAATACTCTTTTGGGGGCTCTGCGAGTAATATCTCATTTTATCCACATGGTATTGTAATCCCCACTCTACAGAGGGGGAGTCAGATTCAGGGAGATTAAATGACCTGTCCAAGATCGTCCAGGTAGCTAAGAGTCCATAAGCCTACGCTCTTTCTTTAAAAAAAAATTTTTTTTTAAGTTTATTTATTTATCTTGAGAGAGTGCGTGGGCGTGTGGAAGGGGCAGAGAGAGAGAGAGAGAAGGAGAGACAGAATCCCAGGCAGGCTCTGCACCATCAGCGTGGAGCCTGACACAGGGCTCAATCTCCACAACTGTGAGATCATGACCTGAGCCGAAATCAAGAGTCAGTCGTCTAACCGACTGAGCCACCCAGGCGCCCCGGCCCATGCTCTTTCTATCACCCCAATACAATACCTGTATTGCACAAGAAAGAACTTGGTAAGGGGGTCAAAGAAAAGAGAACATTCACTGAGGACCTACCATGTACCGGGTGCTTTCCTTGTTTAGTGAAGTATCATGCCCACTTTGCAGATGAGGAAATGAAGGGCTCAGGAGGCGAACGCCCTTGGGCCAAGAGGCAGAGCTGCATCCCCAGGCAGCCTCAGATCCCCAGTGCCTTGTGCATATGAGGGGCACGGCGGGTGATTGATGCATGTCTGTCTGGCAAGCCCAGAAAGGGCTTCGAGGACGCACGTCTTCAGAGCACGGAGCTGCCTACGCGGCGCTGAAGAAACCCATTAACTGACAAGATGTTGCCTAATTTTCATTCTCATATCCTAATCTAAGGTCCCAACCTTCAGGCTCATCAAATGAAATGGAAATAATTAGTGCAATCCACCGCAATTGTTTCCCAGCTTCATATTCTGCCTGGAACCTGTGGGGGGAAATACAACTGCGTTTGAAACCACAACATGAAAGAAGGTGTTGAGGCCAGACAGCTCAAGTGTGGGAAGAGAAGGTCCCTCTCCCAGACCAACCAGAGCCTAAGAAGAAGGTCTGGAGGCACGTGGGTTTCCCAGACGAGATTCCCAACAAGTGAGGCTAAATGAGGGTGGGCTGAGAGTGACTGCCGCAGAGGGGCTCCCTCTGAAGCCCTTCACATCCCGGGGGAGCTGGGCAGAGCCAGAGACTGAATCAAATGAAATCAGCCCGACAAAATTGATTGAAATTTCCGTTCTTATAATGTATTGTTCATCCTACTAGCCCCCCCGAGACGCCTTCAGAAAAGGCTTCGTGGTCAAAGAACGTTGGGAAGAAACGCGTGCAAGTCATGGGGCTCCAGCTAATGACGACTCTGGGAGACGCAGGAGCCACTTTATTTAACCTGGACTGTTCTGCACGGAGCACAGAGCCTGCTGCTTTTTCTGTGGCTACTCACATCCCACTGCACAGTCTTGGGCAGAACTCTGGGGTTGGTGTTCCTGGATTAAAACGGTGACAAGGAGGCAAAAGAGGAAAGATTTCTTTCTTGTAGTTAAGGGTGAGGTAGTCACATGTAGTCCAAGTAAGGCTATATCTAACTCTGCCTCCACTTAGCCAGAAACAAGTCCAAGCTGCTTCGTGCTCATTCACTCAGCAAACAATTTGTGAGCACCTACTGTGTGCGAAGCACTGTTCTAGGCACTGGGTACATCAGGGCACAAAACAACGAAAGTTTCTGTCCTAGAGGAACTTCCGTTCTGGGGGAGAGGCCTGTCCCCTCCTCCTTCCACAGCCGAGTGCTATGTGACCCACCACCTGTCCTTGTGGCCACTGCCGATTGGGCCAGGAAGGGACACCTGATGCAGGAGAATGAATCCAGAAGCTGAGTGGGGCCAATCATTTTCAGGACACAGGCCTCAGAATGAGACTGCCCGGGTTCAAATACTGACTTCCCTCATTCAAATGCTAAGAGACCCTAGGCAAGTTACTTAACCACTCTGAGCTTCTATTCCCTTCCATGATGAAGATAATAATATAACTCACCTTGTAGCGTTATTTTAAAGATTAAATGAGAAAGCCCACTTAAAGGCCTTAGACCAGTCAGTGCCCAGCACACAACTGGGACACCCACGTTTGCTGTTGGGTGCAAATTCCTGCTTCCAAGTATGAAGAGAATGGATTCGTTGGCTGGGCCTGGGCGCCCTGTACGGTTTAGGAACAAAAGGTGCCACTTGGGACCCTGAGGAGAGAACAGAGGGAGCTAATCCCCAAGGCGAATCAGAGAATGCTGCAGATGGGCTGAGAGAGGTGAGCTGAGATGAGAGAACAGAAACTGTGGCCACCTTCGTATCTGACAACTTTGCAGCTTGGTGGCCCCTGGTCCTGTGTCCCCTGTTGTCCCCCAGCTTCCGACGAATTCCCATCATCCTGACTGGTTTTTGGTTCCTGAGAAGCAAGCAATCCCTGACCCAGCTAAAGTGTCTTGAAAATCCTGCTCAAGAACGTGGCCAGTCAGGGAAGGGGAGAGTTGTTTACAGCCAACCCAAACTGGGGAACACGTGGGGCTCTCTTTGCCTGGCCTCCCCTCTCTGCTTGGAACCCTGTCGTCCCCGCTCTTCGAGAAGGAAAAGGAAGAAGACATTTGGAAGGTAGAAGAGGCCAGAGCGTGTAATCAAGGGGGATCCAAAGGCCCTTCCCTCCCAGTCCCCTGCCAGACCTGAGGGAATTGGTGGCTAATTAGCAGGTCCCCAGAACTGCTTCCTGTGATTCTTCAAGGCTGACAGGGTCACTCGTGGGAGCAGAAGACATCTGCTGTTTCTTCCCCTGCTGGAGACTAAGTCCCTATCCAGCTAAAGAGAAGCCTGGAAACATTCCAGAAAAGCCCCCCTCTGTTCCCTTTTCCTGGAGGGAGAGCTGATGAGGCTGTGCCCTCGACTGGCCCTCTGACCAGCATTTCCGGCCCTGAGAGGCCTGAGCAGTGTTGGTGCTTGGAGAGGTGGAGAGGGCTAGCTGGGTGGCACAGGGGTGTGACAGTGCCGGAGTGGGGAGGCCAGGGCAGCAAGATCCCCGGATGTCGTTGTGCAGGGCGGGCAGGGGAGGGGACCCAGAAAATGGCTTGGAATAGACAGTGGCCTTGGATGCTGGGCCACGGAGTTGGGAACCACTGACAGTCTTGAAGGGGGATGTGGCAGTGTGACTTGTGTTTTAGGGAGATTATGCTGGAAGCAGAGTGAAGGATGACCAATGACAAGGGGTGGTTGGGTCACAAGGAGCAAGAAGCCAGATGGGACACAGAGAAGAACGACTTTGTATGACGGAGACATATTTATTCCTTCAACAAATACTCCCTGCACATCTGGGCTGAGCCCTTAGCAGATTCACTTCAAGCTTCAGCCTTTCCTCCTTCTCCTCCCGCTCCTTCTCTTTCTCCTCCTTTAAAAACCTGGGGGCATCTGGCTGGCTTAGTCAGTGGAGCATATGACTCTTAATCTCAGGGTCATGAGTTCGAGCCCCACGTTGCATGTCGAGATTACTTTAAAAAAAAAAATCATAAAAAAAAAAAGAGAAGACATTCAGCCCTTTCTAATACTCAAGTAAGACAACTCCAAAAGCTGCTGTAACAAATTGCCAAAAACCAGGTGCCTGACAACAATGAAAGTTCATTCTGTCACAATCCCAGAGGCCAGAAATCTGAGGTCAACATGTCCACAGGGCCGTGCCCTCTCTGAAGGCTCTAGGAGAGCCTTCTTCCTTGCCTTTCTCTTAGCCTCTGTTGCTGCTGGCAATCCTTGGAGCTCCACGGCTTGTCAACGTATTGCTCTAACGTCTGCCTCCAGTCACATGGCATTCTTCCTGCGTGCGTTTCTGCGTCTTCTTTCTTCTTATAAGGACACCAGTCACATTGGATTAGGCCTCATCCTAAGCGAACACGACCTCATCTTAACTCGATTCCTTCTGAAAAGATCATTGTTTCCAAATAAGATCGCAATACCAGGTACCAAGGGGTTAGGGTGCCAACATATCAAGCCAACCCACAGCACTCATTACAGGAAAAAAAAAAAAAAAAAGAAAAAGGAAATATAGGTAAGTGATAAGTAAATAGATAACATCATTAAAAATTTGCATCGCATCTGACATCCTGGGCCGTCTCCTTCGAGATGTTCTTCCCTCTATCAAAAACACGTTACCGGGGCGCCTGGGTGGCATAGTCGGTTAAGCGTCCGACTTCAGCCAGGTCACGATCTCACGGTCCGTGAGTTCGAGCCCCGCGTCAGGCTCTGGGCTGATGGCTCGGAGCCTGGAGCCTGTTTCCGATTCTGTGTCTCCCTCTCTCTCTGGCCCTCCCCCTGTTCATGCCCTGTCTCTCTCTATCCCAAAAATAAATAAACGTTGAAAAAAAAATTAAAAAAAACAAAACAAAACACGTTACCGGTTTTGCAAAAACGTAGTTGTCCTGCAGGCACCGTGGGGATGTGCTCATTTCATCTGACGGTGCCTGTCCTAATCACTGTTTGTCGTGTCCTGGATTAGACCTGCCCTGTTACAGCTGGGAATCTACTGCCTACGTTTCCTTCCGGATGCAGAAAATAATAATGACGCGGTCACAGCTGCAGCTGTAGAGTTTGTGGGGTCACCGCAACAGCCGGGCAGGTCCACATGCCTCTCATGTTAACGTGAGCCTCATGACCACTCTGTGAGGTCAGTATTATTGGCCCGCCTTGGAGATGAAGAAATCAATTCCGTGGGGTTGACTACCTTGCCTCAGGTCCACACAGCCAGTGACCAGTCCACCTGGGTTTTGCACCCAGGCCTATCTGACACGCTGATACTTGAAGTTGCCTCTTTCAACGGAGCTTTTAGGCGTTATGATGTCAGGGGTGCTATTAGGATTCACCTTGCACGTCTTGAGGGACGTGCCCGAGGGAGCATTGGCCAGGCAAAGAAGCAGTGGAGGATATGGTAGATGCGAGGACGTAAAAGCTTGACCGACTCGTCCCAGGAGGGAAAAGATGTGCTGTTTGCTGTGGTGTGGCCCGACGGGCAGGGCGTGGCAGGGAGAGGTCAGCTGGGCCTTGTCCGGAGAGCAACAGGGAGCCCCTGAAAATGTGTCAGCGGGGAGGCAGCCTGTGCTTTTGAGAGTTCATTCCGGCTGCAGGGTGGAGGAGGGATGGAGAAGGCGGGCCGGGACCTCGGCCAGGGAGAAAGGGGGCAGGGGGAAGAGGGGAAGCAGGGGTGGAGAAGGCAGAGTCAGGCCTAGGGGAGCAACAGCAGCTCCCTGAGTCTTTGGAGGAAGCTGAGGTGTGAGCTGGGCCTTCGGTGGGGGGAGGGGGTGGGGGAGCCAGGGAGACCCAGCCCACAGCCGCCCAGTGGGGATCTCCCACCATCCTTTCTTTTTCTTGGCAGGAGACCTCCCAGGGGGCATCAGGCTAAGCCTCAGGCCCCACTGGTGATAAGCCCGGCCCTTGGCCACAGGAAAGCAGAGAGCTAAGTGGTGTGGGGGGGTGTACTGAAAACACAGGATTAAACACTTAGGACCTGACATAAAGCTGCCCTTCGGAAGCTGGGAGACCGGGATCAGGCTCTGCCTTCTGCTCAGGAAGCCGAGAATGGAGGAAACACCGACTCCTCAGGGTGCTGCAAGCAGGCTCGCCCCTATCCCTTAAGCAGGCTGCTGCCCAGGGTCTGTCCCTCTTCTTCTGGCACCCCTCGATCTGTCCCCCTATGTAGTTCTTCCGACGTCCCACCCCGCCACAAACACCTGCCCTTGCCTACCTCTTAGGCTTGGAAGTGCACACACCCGCCAACGGGACCGTCCACCCTCGGGAGGATGGACGCGGGCCGTCCGTGTAGGCCCTGGAAGGGTGGCAGAGAGGTCTGGGGTGCCAGGTATCCGGGTGGGCTCATAAGGAGGGCTGCGAGCTCCGGGTTTCTGGCTTGGCCAGCTGAAAGGACAGTGCCGCTCCTGGGTGTCGCAATCTGGGAAGAGGCCGTCAGGGCGGGGGAAGTGACAAATGACGATCTTGGTTTAGGCAGGTTGTCCTGAGGGGCTCGTTTGTGGATGGGGGAGGCTCCAGGGCCGGATTGAGTGGAGTTCACCAGACCAGGCTTAGCTACAGGCCCCGAGAGGGACCCCCGGCTGCTGACAAGCACCACCCCAGAGAAACAAAGGATTCGTTCCAAGCTCCTGGGCTGGGTGGGGTCCTTCCCTCTCAGGCTGCCAATTGTAGCCACGGGGTTTGAAGTATGGTTGGACGGCCAGCAGGCCTCCTCCGCTGCATCCCCTTGCCGGACTGCCCTGTGGAAGGCCTCTGGGGGGCTGGGCCTTCCAGGAAGAGGAAAAAACAAGATGTCTTAGTCAGCTCCAAGGTCAGGGTAGTGTTCTAAGGTGGAAGAGGAGACGAAGGCAAATATTAAACCTGGACAGGCCAGTGCGCAAAGAACTAGGGACGTTGACGGATTGATTGTGGTAAAATATGCAAAACAACAAGAAAATTGCCGTTTAACCATTTTAAAGCGTGCAATTCAGCGGCAATAAGTCCACGTGCAGTGTTGTGCGACCATCACCTCCGTCTAGTCCCGGAGCTTTTCGTAATGCCAAATGGAAACCCTATAAGCCGCTACTGATTGAGGGCCTACTATGGGCTTCACACTTATTAGCTCAGCTAATCCTCCTCGTGGCTTTGAGAGGAACCCATTTTACAGATGAGGAAGATGAGGCCCAGTAAGTTGCCCAAAGCCACACGGGTGATACGCGCCCGAGGCAGGTTTGTGGAGCTCCGGAGCTCACCACAAAGGGAGAGCAGAGGGAGGGTGTTGACACATGAGGGGACAGGTGGGACAGCTAGTCAGCTGCCAGCTCTGTTCTCTGGGGGTGCGGCTGGACTGATTCAGACACAAGCCCCAGAGATGGTCATGAGGAGCTGTGCTATACTGGGCAACTGTCTAGATAAACAAGGGCATCCGGCCTCGGGGGCAGGGCCCGGCTTGGGAGGCGAGGGAGCATGGCATGATGTTGGGGCTTCTCACCTATTGAGGGTAACCCCAATTAGGGGCTGGCAGTATGGACCAGGATCCTGTCCCCCAGGGGAGGGCACTGGCCCCAGCTGAGCAGAAGGCCAGGGTCGCAGCTAAGCAGGAATCACGAACCCCCTGACTGAGGGCGTGCAGCGGGGGGGCAGGTTGAAGGTTTGAGGGAGAGGGTAGGGAGCGGGTCAGGACAGAGGGGACCTAGGTGCCAGGCTAAGGGCTAATTGACAGCTGCCAGGAAGAGGTGAGGCCTCGACTCCAGATCCCAAACCACCCTTGACAGGAGCCTCAGTCTAGGGCAGCACGTCCCCATGGCCCTCAGATCTGTGTCTCCAGTCGACGCTGAAATTCAGGCTCAAGACTCTATGGATGCAAAGGCTTCAAACATGCTTGTCCAGCAGAAAAACAGAACATTGTTCACTCTTCTTCCCTCATTCTCTCTTTCCTCTACGTGTGTGTGCATCCGAACACACACAGATGTAAAAATGCAATTTTCGTATACGTCCAGTTGGCACTGGCACCTGCCTTTTTTTTTTTTTTTTCCTCCACTCAGAAATGTCATGGAAGTTTTCCCAAGGCGTTTAATACACCATCTTTGTTAAAGGCCACACAGCATATCGTTGTGTGGCTGCCTCTTATTGTATGTAACCTGGAGGTGGTCATTTGGCAGCGTCTGGGGACAGTGCCAAGTTGTCACAACGTGGAGGGAGTGGGGTACTCCCACTGGCAACTACTGAGTAAACGTCAGGGATGTCGCCAAATATCTCGCAATGCACGGGAACAGCACCCCCTCCCCCATCGTGACGGAGAATTTTCTGTTCCTGAAGGCCAGTAGTGGTGAGGTTGAGAACCTTTGGCCTAACCAATCTCTACCAAGTAGTATTTAGGTCACATCCAGCGATTTTGTTATTACAATGTTGCCATCAACACCCTTTTGACGTACAACTGATCCTTATTATTCACAGATCCCGTATTTTCGAATTCACCTGCTCACTGACATTTACTTCTAACCTCAAAATCTAGGCCCGTGGCACTTGCATGGTCCGAGGACATGCACGGAGCCGCAAAAATGTTAGCCGCTGGACACACATGTTCCCAGCTGAGGCCAAAGTGACACTGCTGTCCTGTTTCGGCTCTTAGCCTATGAACAGGTGTCGTGTTTGCGGTTTATTTCGTGCCAAGTTTTCCACCTTTTTATGCTTTTTGTTTGCGCTTTTGCTGTCTCAAATGGCCCCTCAGCACGGTGCTGGAGTGCCGTCTACGGCTCCAAAGTGCATGGAGGCTGGGATGCGCCTTATGGAGAAAATACACGTGTTGGATAAGCTTCGTTCGGGAATGAATTAAAGTGCAGTCAGCCGTGCGCTCGAAGTTGACGAATTAGCAACGTACATTAAATAAGGTGTCTTTAAACAGAAACATCCATAAAGTAAGGTTATGTATTAATGGGTCTTAAAAAATATTGTGACCAGAGGCTCCCAGGACCCTTAGCCCTGCGTTTCCCCTAGGAGGACTGGTTCAGCATTCATTAACCCAGTGTTCATGGAGACTTCATAGAACATCAACTTCTGTGAATAATGAGAATCAACTCATGACTGTTTTGTATGCATATCCTGGAGGTGTGATGGCTTGTTCAAAGGGTGTGGCCCTTTGGAGGTTTTTTGTTTTTTGTTTTTTTTTCCCTTCATCTTGACTGAGGTATAATTACAAATAAATATTGGATAGTTAATTTACAGTTTGATGATTTTGATAGACATACATTGTGCAATAATCGCTACAATCTAGTTAACATATTCATTTTCTCACATAGGTATCTTCTGGTGTGATCTCTGCTTAAGACCTGCTCATGGCAAATTTCAACTATATGCTATCGTTAACTATAGTCACCATGTTGCACGTTCTCTCTCCTGCACTTACCTACCCTGCATACTTGAAACTTTATACCCCTTGACCAACACCTTCTCATTTCTACTGCCTCCATCCCCTGGCAACCGCATTCTACTCTCTGCTTCCACGAGTTGGACAATTTTAGATTTCACATATGAGCGAGATCATGTAGTATTTGTCTTTCGGGCTGGCTTATTTCACTTAGCATTACATCCTCCAAGTTCATCCATGTTGTTGCAAATGGCAAGATTTCCCTCTTTGTAAAGGCTAATATTCCATGCTATAAATATATATCGTACTTTATCCATTCATCCATTGATGGACATTTAGGTTGTTTCCACATCTTGGCTGTTGTGAATAATGCTACCATGATGGGTGCCTAGATCTCTATGAGATATTGATTTTATTTCCTTCAGATATATACCCAGAAGTAGGATTGCTGCATCATAAGGTCCTTCTATGTTTAATTCTTTTAGGAAGCTCCATACTGTTTTCCATAATGGCTTTACCCATTTATATTCCAACCAACAGGACACAGGGGTTTCCTTTTCTCCACATTCTTACCAATTCTGTTATCTTTTGTCTTTTTTGATAATAGCCATTCTAACAGGATGAAAGAAAATAAAAACTACATAATTGTCTCAGCAGATGAAAAAATTCAACATCCATTCATGATAAAAACCCTCAACAGAGTAAGTATAGAAGGAACTTACCTCAACACAATAAAGGCCATATATTAAAAGCCCACAGCTAACATCATAACCAGTGGGAGAAGATTGAAACCTTTCCGTCTAAGGTCAAGTATAAGGCAAGGATGCTCACTCTCACCACCTCTATTCAACATAGTACTGGAAGTCCTAGCCAGGGCAATCAGACAAGAAAAAGAAATAAAATGTATTCAAATAGGAACAGAATAAGTTAAATTATCTCATGTTGCTGATGACATGACCATGTATGTAGAAAACTCTAAAGACTCAATCAGAAAAACCTGCTAGAGCTGATAAGCTGGTAAAGTTGCAGGATACAAAACTAACATACAAAAATCAGTTATGTTTCTATATAAAAACAACAAACTATCTGAAATGAAAAGCAGCAAAAAGAATAAAATGCTTAGGAATAAAGTTAACCAAAAAGATGAAATACCTATACACTGAAAAACTCCAAAACAATGATGAAGGAAATGAAAAAAAGACACAGGTAAGTAAAAGACATCCCACGTTCACAGATTGGAAAGATCTAATGTTGTTGAAGTGTCCCTACTGCCCACGGTGATGTACAGAGTGAATGCAATCCCTATCAAAATCCCAATGGCATTTTTACAGAAATATAAAAAGAATTATAAAATTCATATGAACCACAAAAGACCTCAGATCGTCAGAGCAACTTGAGCAAGAAGAACAAAGCTGGACATACCATACTTCTTGATTTCAAACTATATTACAAAGCTCTGATAAACAGTATGGCACTGGCATTAAAATCAAGTACATAGAATAACAAGTAATGGAATAAAAGCCCAGAAATAGATCCACGCATCTACATTCAACTGATCTTTGGCAAGAGTGCCATGAACATACAATGGGGAAAGACAACCCAAAAAATGGTACTGGGGGAAAACTGGATATCCATATTCAGAAGAATGAAATTTGGCCCTTATACCACCTACAAAAATCAATTCAAAATGGCTTAAAAACCTAAAGAACCAGGGGTACCTGGGTGGCTCAGTCAGTTAAGCATCTGACTTTTGATTTCAGCTCAGGTCATGATCTCATGGTTCATGGAATCAAGCCCTGCATCAGGCTCCATGCTGGCAGTGGGGAGCTTGCTTGAGATTCTCTTGCTCCCTCTCTTTATGCTCCTCACCCCCCTCAAAATAAACATTTTTAAAAAACAGGGAGCCTGGGTGGCTGAGTTGGTTAAGCATCCGACTTCAGCTCAGGTCGTGATCTCATGGCTAGTGAATTTGGGCCCTGTGCTGACAGCCGAGAGCCTGGAACCTGTTTCAGATTCTGTGTCTCCCTCTCTCTCTACCCTTCCCCTGCTCATACTCTGTGTGTGTCTCTCTCTCAAAAATAAACACTAAAAAAAAAAAAAAAAAAAAAAAAGGAAAAAATCCAACAACTTAAAGAACTGAAACCGTAAAAACACTACAAGAAAACATAGCAGAAGAAAACATAGGGAAAAGCTTGTTGACATTGGTCTGGGCAATGATTTTTTGGATATGAAATGAACTGCATAGGCAGCTAAAGCTAGATGCTTCTGCACAGAAAGGAAACAGTCAACAGACTGAAAAGACAGCCTATGGAATAAGGGAAGATGCTTGCAAACCATGTATCTGATAAGGGGTTAATATCCAAAATACGTAAGGAAATCACACAACTCAATAAGGGGGGGGGGGTGGGAATCCAAAAGCAATTTTAAAATTGGGCAAAGGACCCGAATAGACAACTTTTCCAAAGAAGACACACAAATGGGTCAACAGGTATAGGGAAAGGTGCTTACTACTGGGAAATACAAATCAAAACCACAATGAGCTATCACCTCACACCTGTTACAGTGGCCATGACCTAAAAGACAAGAATAACAAGTGTTGGTGAGGATGTGGAGAACAGGGAATGCTTGCACGCTGTTGGTGGGAATGTAAGTTGGTGGTGTAGCCACCATGGAAAGCAGTGTGGAGTTTCTTCAAAGAAATTAAAAATAGAACCACTATATGAGCCAGGAATCCCACTTCTGGGTATACATCCAAAGGAAATGCAATCACTATCTCAAAGAGATACCCCACCCCCATGTTCACTGCAGCATCACTCACAATGGTCAAGATATAGAAACAGCCTAGGTGCCCATCATTTACTGGGTAAAGGAAATGCGAGATAGGATTTCTTATCCACTCCATCCGTTGCATTAAGAAGTGTCCCCGTCATTGCCCCCAACGGACCTGATTCATTTAGACTTTTTTAAAGACGATTTTAATCTTTTTCTCAAAGGGATATTTGTTCACATTATCTTTTGAAAAAGATTTTAATGTTTATTTTTGAGAGAGAGTGGGGGACGGGCAGGGAGAGGGGGAATAGTGGATCCCAAGCAGGTGCTGCGCTGACAGCAGAGAGCCCCATGTGGGGTTTGAACTCACGAACCGTGAAATCATGACGTGAGCCAAAATCAGAGGCTTAACCAACTGAGCCACCCAGGCGCCCCCCCACCTTGTCTTATTACTAGTAGATGGCCTGACAAAACTCATCTATGCGTGTGTTAATTCTAAACACTGGTATTGAGGCCACTTAGAAATAGTTTCTTTCGGGCACCTGGGTGGCTCAGTCAGTCAAGCACCTGACTTCAGCTCAGGTCACGATCTCACAGTTTGTGAGTTCGAGCCCTGCATTCATTCTGCACTGACTGACAGTCCCAAGGCTGCTTGGGATTCTCTCCCTCTCTCTCTCTCTCTCTCTCTCTCTCTCTCTCTCGACGTTAGTTGATTCTGGTCTTTCACTGTTATAGTTAGTGCTACTATAAATTGTCTTACAGATGCAATTTTATGCATTTATCCGATTATTTCTAAAAGTAGAATTTACTGTGTCTAACTTTGAAGCAATGGCCAACAATAAAAAAAAAATCACATCCTCATAAAAATTTGATTTCTGACTGTGGTTGACAACTAAAGCAATCTGGCTGCCCAGGGTCTTCCCGGGGATGATCACAGCTGCCAGAGGCCTGCTCCTTCTAGAAGCTGGTTCCTTGTGATCTTTCCTGGCTCTTGCTCCATTTGTGAGACCTGCCTGCTTTTGCAGGTTCCGAGTTTGCAAGCTCTGATCTTAATCTCTGCTGATTTGATGGCTTTACAATGACATCTGGTTGAAATTTTAATTTACATCTACAAAATTATTAGTGTAATGGATGCTGTCTTCATGCTTTTATTAGCCATTTGGGGTGTCTTATTCTGTGACTTGCCTGTTCATGTTCTTTGCTCTGTTTTCTTTTGGGTTGTCTGTAAGAGCTCTTTATCTATTTAAAGCTAAAAGAAAAAAGCATCTCTGGCCAAAATTAGCCTGACTGGGACATCAGACAAATATTGGCTGCCTCGGGCATACCCAGGAGGCTTCTGAAGTTGTCTGAGCCCCACAGTTAAGGAGCAGGAACTGACAGATGGGCAAGCAGGTGAGTAGTCTGTCACTCCATTAGCTGTACCTGGACATGACTTGAGCTGGAAAGGATACACAGACTGAAGGCAGAATTTCAGAATAATACTATTTTGGGTCAATCTCCTGCCCCTTGATATGACCGTTGTTTTACAGCCCATGGAGGGACACTGGTCCAATGGGTCTCGGTTTCAATCCCAGCTGCACTGCCTCCTAGCTGTGTGACGTTAGTTGAGTTACTTTGCTTCTCTGAGCTTTTCTCTGCTCCCTTATGCTGCCTTGAGGTCTTTCTACGGCCAGAAGACTTGGAGGAACAGCAGATCCTTACAGCCATAGTCTCAAAGTAAGAAAGAAAAAGTCCTGTATCGGGAGAAATGAGTTTGAAAGTGTAGTCTGAACCCTGACATTTCCTATCTCTGGGCCTCAGTTTCTCCATCTGTAAATGAGGGTCTTGGTTGCCACGATGTTCCAAAATGATTAAAAACTGTCTTTGGCTGCTGTATCTTGAATTCCTGGTTGAATCCATCACTTAGATTGGATTCATTCAGTTCAGTTCGGTTTATTTCACCTTGGTGTAGATCAGTAACTAAGACCGGAGTCCCTTTGATGCACCAGGCCCAAGATAGGTCAGTGGCTTTAGAAGAAGCAGAAAAGGTGGGGTCCCTGCCCCCACGGCACCCACAGCTGGACCAAGGAAAATGAACAGGTTGTAAATTTCTGGGGCTAAGGAGGTATGTCCTTACCACGGAGGAGCCGTGGTGGGGGAAGAGACTTCCTGGAGCAGGAGCCGTCTGGACTCAAGAATAAGAACGAGTCAGAGACCCTCGGAAGGGGAACAACACGGGCAAAGGCTCAGCAGTGAGACAAAGCCAGGAGTGAACAGGGGCGGGAGCTTGGGATGGGCGACAGCCACAGAGGTCTTTGCAAAGATGTTAAGGAACCTGGGCTTCCTTCTGGGCAGGGAGAAAGGTTTTAGTCAGAGGACTGATAAGGTCAGATCTGCATCTTCCAAATGGCACTCTGGCTGCAGAGAGGATGCTGAGGGTGGGCTGGAGGGAGGGAGGCTAGTGAGGAGGTGAGTGGGGATGGAGAGAGGAAGTTGTTGGAGGAAGGTCCTGGAGGCCAAATGGTGGCTTGGAGGTGGGATGATAGAGAGAGGAAGGCAAGACAGGTGGCAGCCAGCTTCCTTCTCCAGGCGGGGCATGTGAAAGCAGCTTCGGAGAGAGGCAGACAGCCTGGCGAATGGGGTGGCTGAGGACATTCGGTGGGAATGACCATCTGATGCCCTGGAGGACAGACTCAAAAGCAGATTCTGTCATTCACGTTGTGGCTTAGCCAGTGGGTGAAATAGACCAAGAGCGCTGCCCTCAGCGAGGCTCGGTGCAAATGTGGGAGACCAGCAATCGTGGACAGAAAATGTCTGAGTCTATCGGAATGTGGAAGGTACTAGAGAGAGAAGAAGGCAGAGGCGGGGGCAGTGGGGAGGGGGCTGCCAGGCTAGAGGAGGGGTGGTCATCCTACATGGGGAGGCCAGGGAGGATCTCACTGGGAAGGAGACTTGGGAAAAACCTGTCCGTTTGTCCTTGCATCCATCTGTCCTTCCACTGATATGTGCAGCGATGGCCAGGGAGGGGCAGCTAAGGAGGCCGCTGCAGAACTCACCCTGGGACCCACCAGGGGCATACATTCTCTGAGGGTGAGTCTAAGGAGAAGAGGGGACCAGGCCCCTGGCCAGGGAAGTGGGGGGGGGGCAGAGTAGGGAAACTCCAAAGCTAACAGCATCCCCCAAGAGCTTGCTTTTGGGAATCACCAAACACTACCAAAAAAAAAAAAGCAGGACAGCTGTTGTTTTACTCGGGATTATTTTTCTATTTATAAATGTATAAATCAGGTCTTCTTTTCAACTTTATTTCAAAGGCCATCTTTCCCCAGTGCTCCAGCCCTGGCTCCTGATCCTGTCCCCTCCCTGTGGCCTGACTGGCCTCTCCCTTTTATCGTTCTTAGAATGGCTGAGTACAAGCCTGTCCCCTGCAGTGAGCAGGCTGGAAAAAAGACTGTGAAGGCACACTTGCCAAGAAAGCATCCACAGACTTCAGAGGCTCAGGCCTAGATCCGAATCCCTGTTCTGCCTCTGGCCTGCCGCGTGGCCATGGGAACGCCTTGTCACTTCTCTAGGCTTCTGTTTCCAACTCTGTAAAATGGGTACAAAAAATCCACTCCCAGCTGCCTCAAGAGAGTGGCTAGGAGGGTGGGACGAGGAAATGGACTTGGGCAATAGCACAGATGCTTCTTAAGCGCCTACTATGTCCCGGCCCCGTGGGGTTTATGATCTGTGGAGGGGGTAGACATTAGGCAGATACGCCCAGAGCGGGGCTCTGGGGACAGTGTCAGGGGACACAGCCGTCCAAACCACGGTGAATTAGGACACAAGACAGAGACGCAGGAAGCCATTCACACCTCACACAGAGGCAAAGTCAAGGGGCACTGCCCCTGGGAGAGGAACTCAGGCGGTGTGGTAAGATGATCACATGGGAATCAGCTATTATCAGTGTTTTAAAATATAGGTTTTCTTGCTCTTTGGGTATAGCAACATCAGGAGATGACCACCACTGAAAAGATAGGTGGTCACTTACAGCCCCCAAGAGGAGAGGGCACGCCGTGCCACGCAGGGTGAGCACAGGGCCTGTCGTGGGGCAGAAAGGAGCGAGAAAAGGTGGGCAAGAGCCTCTCTGGGGGTCTCGGCAGGAAGGAATGGGCAAAGCGAGTAAGCAGGCTTAGGACTGGCTAGAATAAGGATTGCTTTGAATAAGCCTTGGGTGTAGGGGCTGCATTAGGTGCCTGGGATCTGTGGGGGGGTGGTTAGAGGCCCTGAGTGTGAGAGGTGGGGGAGGGGTGGGTGCTGGCTTGGCGGGCTTGGATATATATGGAGGGCATACTAGAGGTGAGGGGTTTACCATCCTAGGAATTGGCTAGGGGCGATCTCTCTAGGGTCAAGATGGCAAAGGCCCCAGATATCAACGCATCAGAAACACCAGGTTAACACAACCAGCTCCCGATCCCCGCTTGGTAAGTTGCGAGCCGTGTGGCCAGACGTGACTTGCCTTCTCTTTGGCTCAACCTCCTCAGTTGTAAGACGGGAGTGATATACCTTTTCCCCAGGGAAAGGTCACTTGTGAAGTGACTGATGGTGCCCAAGTGCCCGTAGACGTCTGGCACACGGTTGGCTCTTTCTGCCCCCTTCCCCTTTCCAGGGTGCTGACGGGAATGCCAAACAGGGAGGCCGGAGCCCCTGGGTGAAGCTTCCGCTGCTTAGGCCCCTAGTCCCCAGCTTGTAGGCCACATCCTTGACACCTTCGCTCTGACTGCAAGATTTTCTCCTTTCACAGCCACCTCCTTCCACTTTTGTGCTCTGGATAGCTCCGAGGGGTTCCGGAGAAACTCTAAATTCCTGAGCACCTGCTGCGGGCCTGGGCTTCCACAGGCCTTACATCTTTTCACTTCATCTCTGTGAATCTCCCCATTTTATAGACGGAGAAACTGCGGCTCAGGATGAAGGGGCTTGCTCAGGCTCACTCAGCCAGCAGGGGCTGTCAGGGCCAGGGTGTCGCCTGGGCACAAGGCCCCATGGGACTGGAGCCCAACTCACACTCTTTGACCGAGCTGTGTGCTATGGGCTACCTGTCAGCCAGGAGGAGGGGAGCCTTCACAATAGGTGGCCCGAAGCGTTTCAGACGCAGGTCCTCTGCCCCCTCTGCTTCTCTTCTAGGGACAGGAGCACTCAGGTGAGGAAACCGCGGCCTCTTGGGGTAAGGCTTTTATTCCCTCACAGCACTGGAGGGTCTGTCCTGGGTGGGTTGAAGGCAGGTTGCCTCAGTTATTCTGGGCCTCGGCGTTCACCGTGGCCTCCCTCTCCCCTGCC
>NW_024412377.1:62666572-62730605 GCF_014898765.1 Herpailurus yagouaroundi
TCACAGACAGAGGTGTGTTTTGTGCGATGTTATTGAGAACGTGAGAGGTGCGTATGCCGGGTTCGGTGTGTGTGATGTTTGATGGTTATGGGGTGTGGCGTGTGTGCTGTTCGTGGGTGTGAGGGTGTGTGCCATTTATGAGCAGGCTGTTGTGGGGGACACACTGTGTGGGCAGTCTGCCCAGTCCCAGGAGCAGTTTCATCCCCTGGAACCAAGCCCTTCAATCCAGTTTCTTTCCAATTGCTGAGATCAGTCTGGTGCCAAAATTCAAGGCTGGCAGGATCCTCGGGTTCTGGAACTTTCTGGTAGCCAGCTCCACAATAGGAGCACCTTCCTCAAGGCCACCAGGAGAGGCAGGTGTCAGGTGGGGAGGGCGCTCTGGATACAGGTAATGGGACCAACCAAGGGGGATCATTTTCTCATCCATGCTGCTTCTTAGCTCTGTGGGAAGGAGGTCCCCGAATCGGTCAGGGACCGAACAGAGGGGAGATGGAAGAGGGACCGCTGGGCCTGCCAACTGTGGAGAACTGTTCCCTCCGCAGGCCTGGCAAGGCAAGGCGGGAGGTAAAAGGAGCTGTAGCCTTCTTTAAAGGAGAGTGGCCACCGCCACCCCCTGCCGACCGAGCAAGGAGGAAGCCAGGGGAATAAATATTCTCTCCTCCCATCCTCTGAGTGCCACTGAAGCCTCTTATTGGCCAACCCAAGCAGGAGTCAGAGCGTACCGGGGCCTGGGCCATACCTTGATGGAGGTCAGATGCTGGGATTCAGAACGGGGTGGGGAGTGGGCCTGGAGGGGCAGACCGATTTCCCACAACACTTACCATCTTGTCTTTATGGAGGGGAACCTGAGGTTGCGCGAAATGATGTCCCCTGCCCAAGGTCACTTGCCCAGGAGGGTGCAGAACCAGAGTTGAAGCCTGGCTCTGGCTGACCACATAGCATACCTTCTGGGCACCCGTGGGCTGGTGCCTTACCCTTTCTGACCCTCCAATCAGACCATAAACCCAGCTGGGCCTACATCCCAAGATTGCCGGGAGAGGTAAATGAGGTCATGAAATAGAGCAAAGGGTCTGCAATAGAGATGGCAAGGAAAAAGGTTTTTAGGGCAGCTGCTAAGGGGAGAAGGGTGATTATCGAGTAAGGACGGGATGGGATAGGAAAGCAGGGTGCAGGGAACTTAGTCCAAGCCTCGGGTTTTCCAGGTGTGGAGAAGGAGGCCCAGAGAAGTTCTGTGCCTTGCCCTAAGGTCACACAGCATATCAGGGGCAGAACTGGGGCTAGAACTTGGGAGGGAGCCCTCTCCATGCCACTGAGGGGATACTAGCCAGGGGCTGGGAGGTCTCCTCCAAATACCTCCCTAGCGGCCAGAACAGAACCTGATCAGGAGCCCTCCCCTGCCCTAGAGGTGTTCATTCCCCGCCCCCCCCCAAAAAAGTCCGTTGCTAATCAGAACCACAATAAGATACCACCACACCTAGGATGGCCATAACCAAAAAGATAATAATAAGCGTGGATGAGGAACGTATGGAGCCCTCATATGTGGCGGATGGGAATGTAAAATGGTGCAGCTGCCGTGGAAAACAATTTGGCAATGACACAGTTAAACGGAGAGTTACCATAGGACCCAGCAATTCCACTCCTAAGTATATTCCCCGTGGGGAATGAGAGCCTGTGGCCACACCAAAGCTTGCACCTGAATGTTCTAGCAGCTTTATTCATAAGAGCCAAAGGTAGAAAGAACCCAAATGCCCACCAACCGAAGAATGGATTAAAAAACGTGCTATAGCCATGCAATGAGCTATTAATCAATCCTACAAAGGAAAGAAGCATTTCTCCATATTACTGCATGGATGAACCTTGAACACGCAAGGCTAAGCAAAAGAAACCAGTCACGAAGGACCACAGATCATATGATTCCATCTACACGAAAGGCCCAGAATAGGCAAATCTATAGACATGGGAAGCAGATCAGCACTTGTGCAGGACTGGGCTACAGAGGGGCTGATGGCTCAGGGGTGCAGGGGTTTTTAGAGCACTGGAAATATTCTTCAGTTGATTGAGGCGATGGTTACACAACTCTATGCTAAAAACCATTGAATTATACACTTGAAAGCAGGTGGATCTTATGGTATGGGAATTCTATTTCAATAAAACTGTTATTTATTTATTTATTTATTTATTTATTTATTTATTTTTAACGTTTATTTATTTTTGAGACAGAGAGAGACAGAGCATGAATGGGGGAGGGTCAGAGAGAGAGGGAGACACAGAATCTGAAACAGGCTCCAGGCTCCGAGCTGTCAGCACAGAGCCCGACGCGGGGCTCGAACTCACGGACCGCGAGACCATGACCTGAGCCGAAGTCGGACGCTTCACCGACTGAGCCACCCAGGCGCCCCAATAAAACTGTTTCTAAAAAACAAGTTGTGGGGCGCCTGGGTGGCCCCGTCGGTTAGGTATTCTGACTCTTGATGTCAGCTCGGGTCTTGGTCTAAGGGTCAAGTTCGCGTGCTGTGTTGGGCTCCGTGCTGGGCGTGGAGCCTACTTAAAAAAAAATAAAAAGTTGTAGAAGTACAATTCTCTATGTATAAGAAAAGGGCGTATATGTGTATGCTTGTCTGGGTATTAAGTATCACAGCATAGATGTCGCCAACACACTGTCTGCTGTAGATGCTCGGGGAGAGGCTCCCTTTTGTTTCCTCAACACTGGCCTGACCCCCTGCCCCTCTCTAGTCCCTGCTTAGAATCTTCTGAGACACCTCTGCCCCCATAGGACCCAGTCCGGGTCCCTTGGCCAGGCATCATGATCCTTGGGGCTCGGCCTCCTGCCCACTGCACTAGCCACTGTCGCCAGAAGGGAAGAATGAGTCCCCATGCTTAGACTGGATCATCCCGCACCCTGCATGGAGTCGGCATCCCAAACCACACAGATTCCTAAACGGAAACAGGGGTTGCAAGGAGAGGGAGCTGGAAGATGGCTGCTGAGGGGCCAGTTGTCTGCTTCTTCCAAAGCTCCCTGGCTGTGTGCCCTCAGGCAACCCCCTTCCCTGTGAAATGGGGGGGATTGAGAACTCTCACCTCATGGGGCAGTGGTGATAGCAGAGTGCATTCACTGAACATTCCATCCCAGAGCCCCTGGGCTGCACCTCGACTTTCCCAACCTCCTGCCTCCACCTCTTAGGCTTCTCGACCTCACACGTGTCCCCACCCCTGCCACCCCTGGCTTATGCCCAGCGTCCTGCTCAGCAGGACAGGCTGCCCCCGCCAACCAGCCCGGCCCACACAGAGGGCCACCTCCCAGCCAAGGCCACTCGGGGATGAGCGAGCCCTGGTGGGTCCTTGGAGAAATCGGGGAAACGGGAGGGACGAGGGAGGGGGGCAGCAGGCCCTCAGGGCCCCTGGCCAGCAAGGTTTCCACAAGCACTTTGCCACTGCTCCCGAAAATAACCCCAGTGTGTATCTTGTCAGGCTGGCGCTGCAAATGTGTAGGATAAACCCTCGTAAATCTCTGTGCCGGGCCAATTAGAGAAATGCTGGAAATCGGAGGAAGGTGGCGATGGCTGCAGACTCAGTTTCCCTCCCTTTCCCTCTTCCTCTCTCTCCAGCTTCTTCCTCCACCTCTGTTTCTCTCTTTCTCGATGTCTCTGAATCTCTGTCACTCTCTGTGTTCTGTCCCTCCATTTCCCTCTGAGTGTCTCCTTGTCTGTCAGTCCGTCCCTCCCATTTCTTCCTTTCTTGGCTCTTTCCCCCAATTATTAAGCTGCTAGAGAGGCCCCAGCCTACCAAACGCCCACAGAGCACACATTTTAATGCGGCTTCACAGTCTTCCAGAGAAACAGATGCAACAAATGTGACATTCTTCCTGCTCCCTGGAACAGCAATTAAAGAGAGAAGCTTGGGTGAGGGGGGCGCGCAGCAGGGAGGGGACGGCCGCAGGAGGGGCTGCGGGAGAGGAGAAAAGAAAGCCTCCTTGTCGAGGCTGCTTCTCTCGGTCAAAGCAGCTGATGATTCAGGGGCCCTGTGTGACTGTCTCGTGCCATGACATCTTCCTCCCATGGAGGGTGGCCGGGCTCACAGTGGCTTTGTGGCCGCAGCCTAGCACTGGAGAGACAGGACAGTAGGTGGCCCAGGCCCTGGCCGGAGTGATAGGGTAAGCGAGCACAGGCTTCTCCGTTCTGCATTCAAACCTGGATTCTGCTTCTTGGGCCCGTGTCAACTCAGGCAACTCGAATCCACTTGCTCATGTATCGGTTCATTCCCTGTCTCACTCATTCATTCAGCAAGCGTGTTCTGAGCCCCTAGTGTGTGGTCTGTGGGTATGTGGCAGGACCGTGTGTAGATAATTACAGAGCAACATGAGGGCATGTGAGCAGGGCGGCCTGGGGAACCTGGCCGCCCTTCCAGAGGTGATGAGATGGTTCAAGTCTAAAGAATGGGAAAGATTCGGGTGAATGGGGTGAGGAAGGGATGGGTGCGTGAGGGGAGTGGAGTTGCCACAGAAGGGACTGCAGGTTACAAATCGGAAAACAGGGTCCCTAAGAGCACGAGGGCCCTCCATGTTTGCACAAGATGGCAGAGGGTCTCCAAGGAGGCAAGAAAGGCTGCCTGGGTCCCAGAATCATCAGCATCACCATCAATCAGGGTTCAGCCTCAGATGTCCAAAGAGGCAGGCGGAGGTAGGTGAGGTAGGCCAGGCATTGGGATCGGCACAGCACTCAAGACTTTATGCCCATCAGAAGAGTGCACCGATGGTTCCCATGTGGGACAGTGGGCCCCGAGTTACCCACACGTGCAATTTTTCCTGAGAACATATGAAATACGTGATCTGTGTTTTGTGCATCCAAAAAGAAGAGGATGATACAGATGTTGGTGGGGAAGCCAGTGCGATCTCTGTGACTCCAGAAAACGGAGCTTGATTCCTCCCGTTGGCCAACCAGTGAGGCGTCTCCCGGACCAGAGCCTCCCCCTTGCCTGTCCACTCCTCTTCCAGACATCCCTCTTCCAGACATCAAGAAGGACAGGAAATGTGTGCATTGGTCATTGACCTTTCCCACACAGAGTTGTTTTTAGTCTTAAGTACACTTGAGAGAGCAGAGATCTCTTGGGTCAGCTATTTCCTCTCTCATGGCTAAGGCAGGGAGCTTCTTCGAGTTCCGTGCCTTCTAACGTTTCATCAACTCATCCATTCAGCTTAGAATGCACTACTTACTGGGAGGGGAGGGGAGGGTCAAAAAGTACCTCGAAGATAGTCCCTGCTTTTGAGGGACCCAACCATTTTCATTAAGAGCTGAGGGGCGCCCGGGTGGCTCAGTCGGTTAAGCGTCCGACTTCAGCTCAGGTCACGATCTCACGGTCTGTGAGTTCGAGCCCCGCGTCGGGCTCTGGGCTGACGGCTCAGAGTCTGGGGCCTGCTTCCCATTCTGTGTCTCCCTCTCTCTCTGCCCTGCCCCTGTTCATGCTCTGTCTCTCTCTGTCTCAAAAATAAATAAACATTTAAAAAAATAAAAAAAAAAAAAGAGCTGAAAGCCACAGACGAGCAGAAGCTACTCGTACAAGGCACCAGGTGTCTCACTGGAAGGATAAAAGGCAGTTTAAAGGACAAGGTAAATTGTGTGCTACACACGTAGATAGTAGAGCGAGAAACAAATGATCACAAATGGATCCACGAATACAGCCTAGTCACAAAAAGCAGACTTGAAATTTGCTGTGGCTGGTTCACAAGATTGAGGTTGACCTTCCTAGCAGCCAGTGAGAAAAGGGAAACTCGGTCCGCGACATAAACCACCATGATCGTGCCGCCGAACAAACCAGCCGCCCAGGAGAATTACGATAATAGTTTGCATCTGCTGGGTGTTTCCTACTCCTCATGCACCTATACAAGGGAGGCACTGTTATTTTCTTCACGCAAGGGGAAAGAAAAGTTCACACTTTGCCCACGGTCATACAGCTGGTCACACAAGGCCTGGAATACAGAACATCCAAATTCAGAGCCTTGGTTCCAATTCATCTGGTAACTGTTCTAAGACAAGAATCTCCCCCAAGGGTTCTCACAAGCGTGGACACTGTGTCATAACCAGCATCCTTGCGGCAGACACAGAGGGGGCTTCACGTTTTATCCCACCCTTCCACACATTTATTCTTTGCTGCCAATATGTGTCTCAGGTCTACAACCCAAGTCCCAACGGTGAGCCTCCCTGCCCAACCAGCTGCCATCTGGCTGCCTCCAGGATAGATTCGAGAATGTCTGGAAAGGAAGATGGATAATCTGTCTTCTAAGGAATCCCAGCTTCATGCTGGTTCTCTCACTGAGCCTTGGCTAAATACTGCCTCACTCATTCCACAATTCATCTTGAGGATATCTGTTGCCCGGCAAAGTTCTGAGCTCTGGCCCCACCACCATGAACCCAGGAGGCAGGGTCCCCACCCTCTTGAAACTTACAATCTTGCAGAAAAGACAAACATTCAACGAGTAAGAACACAAAGGAAACACATCTTTACATGCTATGACGAGCCTGTGAAAGAAGCATAATGAAGAGGGCATAATTTCAGTTGAGGTGGGGCAAGGCAAGTCCTCTCGGAGGAAATGCCATTTAATCTGGAAACTTAGGGGCGCCTGGGTGGCGCAGTCGGTTAAGTGTCCGACTTCAGCCAGGTCACGATCTCGCGGTCCGTGAGTTCGAGCCCCGCGTCGGGCTCTGGGCTGATGGCTCAGAGCCTGGAGCCTGTTTCCGATTCTGTGTCTCCCTCTCTCTCTGCCCCTCGCCCATTCATGCTCTGTCTCTCTCTGTCCCAAAAATAAATAAACGTTGAAAAAAAAATTTAAAAAAAAAAATCTGGAAACTTAATGATAAAAAGGAATAGGCTAGACAAGGAGGAGAGACAAGAGCCCTCCATGCTGAGGGAACAGCATGGAAGAAGGCCCTGAGTGGGGAAATAGCTTAGGGGCACAAGGAAGTGCAGTTGACTGCATTGCCAGAACAGTAGGTGAGGGGAGAATGGTAACATGAGATCAGAGAGAAGGGGCAAGGCTCAGATGGTGAAGGTCAGGGTAAGGATTTTATTTTCAAGTTTGCTTGGAACTAGACTCCCTAGCAAGCGCGTGACTTCTGTGATTATTTGTTATAGCTGAGAATGGACCTAAGCAACCAATTAATTGAATGAATGACATGGATGGGTGGATGGATGGATGGATGGATGGATGGATGGATTGGTGAGAGGTTGTGTCCTAAAACACTGTTGAGGCTCTCTCGGGCAGAACAATTGGCTGGGGGTCGGGGTAGATATAGGAGACAGGAGGCAGGAGTCCCATTAGGGCACTTCTGTCCCCACCCAGGCAAAGTCAGGAAGAACCTGTTGAAGGAAACTCCTAGAAGAAGCCTTTCACCCCACTCTAAGAAAAGTGGTGTTTGGTCAAATGAAGGTGCTGAATTCAAGGAACCCAAACGGGGTCCATCCCACTTCAGGTAAGACTGGCTTTTGAGTTGAACTAGTGAGGTCTCCAGTGACCTTCTTGGTCCAGAGCAGAGGAGCTAGAGGAAACATGGAGGCTCATGATGTGGCTACTTCACGTTCATACAGACCCCTGTGGTTTACACAGCACTTTGAGAATGTGATGCGGAGGAGGAGGAAGATTGTCATTCGTTACACACGTACTATGTGCCAGGCCCTGTGCTAAACACTCAAGATGCTTTTGTTCATTTAATTCTTACACAATCTCGCACGGATTGTGTACTATTATGACCTCACCTCCCACCCCCACTTTGCAAATGAGGACACCGAGGCTCAGAAAGATGAAGTCACTTGTCTACGGCCACATAGCCACCGCCAGGACACCTCCTGTACCCTTTATCTGTAGAGCACCTCGGGTCTTCCCTACCGCCCAACTCGACTTTTTCTTTTTTCTTTTTTTTTTTAAATTTTTTTTTTCAACGTTTTTATTTATTTTTGGGACAGAGAGAGACAGAGCATGAACGGGGGAGGGGCAGAGAGAGAGGGAGACACAGAATCAGAAACAGGCTCCAGGCTCCGAGCCATCAGCCCAGAGCCCGACTCGGGGCTCGAACTCACGGACCGCGAGATCGTGACCTGGCTGAAGTCGGACGCTTAACCAACTGCGCCACCCAGGCGCCCCTCAACTCGACTTTTTCTAAGCACGGTTCTTAGCAGCGGCAGTTCCCGCAGCAGGCTAAGGGAACGCTCTGGCATTTCCAGATGCGTCTGCCTGAAACAAAGGTCGGAGGGTGATGGTGGCAAGGGGGGTAGGGGATGGGAACGAGATGGGGGGTGAGCAACACAACAGGGTGACTTCTGGGGAAAGGTTTGATGCTGTTTGGTGAGGGAGTGGATCTCCTGTTTGATCGCACAAATGAGCGAAGCAACGCGCCAAAGCCATGATTCCTGGACCCCTCCCGTGTGCCCCTTCACGGCAGCCCAAGTAAAATTTCGCTGCACTCTAAAATTCTTTTTACGTTCCCCCACTAAAAGCAACGCAGATGAAAATAGCAATGAACTGCCAGTACCCTATCTAGCAGATGGGTGAGATTAAAAGGCCCGATAAAAAGCCATTGTTGGAGGGGTGGGGTGAGATAAACAGGCAGCACCTAAACTGAGGGAGTATTAATTGATAACATCTCTCTGGAGGGCAGTCTTGGGTTCTCATCAAAAGCCTTGGGAACACGCATATGCTCTGGCAGCCAGTTCACTTTGCAAAGAGTTAGGGATGTGCACCACGGCCCCAAAGGCAGTGGGGTTTCACTGCGCTGGACACGCTCGCACGGGCCTTCAGGGAAAGCGCTCGCTCAGTGACTTTATGTTCCAGGAGCTTAAAATCAACCATGGTGGGAACGTTTACACCACAGGAATGGCAAACACCCCCAATCAGGGCCGTTTCCCCCTCAAAGAACCTAACGTTTGTCCGCTTCGCAACATTAGACTGTCAAGATCATTTGTAATTGGTAAGCTGAAATGTCCAACAACTGGAAATTGGTTCAATCAGTGAAGGCGATCCATCCACCAGAACAATGTGGGGAGGAGAGTGCATTGATTGACATGGGAACCCACCCCTGAGGGTGCTAAGATGGCTCGTACAGAACGGTAGGTACATTGTGATATCAATCACACACGCGTGCACCCACGCGCGCTCGTAATAAGCACAGACTGTCGGGATGTCTCCACAAGAGGCTATGGCATCTGTTACCTCTAGGGAGTGCAAACAGGGAGACCGGGGCAGGGGTGGGAGATAAACTCACTCTGCACTATCAGCTCTTCACTGTAGCGATTTGATTAGGAGCCTGCTTTCCTTAAACCTTTAAAAAATACCTTCTTTAAAACGTTAACTCTGCCCCTTTCTAACTCCAGCACAGGAAAAAAAGAAAAAAAAAAAAAAAAAAGACTGGATGTATATACACTAAAATGTTAGCGGGGAGTGTCTCTGAAACTAAGAAGGATTTTTTTTTTCATGTTTACTTATTTTTTGAGAGAGAGAGAGAGAGAGAGAGAGAATGAGTGGGAGCAGGGCAGAGAAAGAGACAGAGACACAGCATCTGAAGCAGGCTCCAGGCTCTGAGCTATCAGCACAGCACAGAGCCGAAGCGGGCCTCGGACTCCTGGACCGCGAGATCATGCCCTGAGCCGAAGTCGGTCGCTTAACAGACTGAGCCACCCAGGCGCCCCTAAGGAGGACTTTTTAATGTTTTATTTATATATCTATCTAACTATCTTTTAGTTTCCTTCTCTTCATGCTTTTCTGAGTTTCTGCATATGACTATGATATTATATTTCAGAAAATAGCAACCTGATTCACGTGCTACGTCCTTTTTTGACAGGGACCAGAGGGTGTTGCAAGAATTAGGGTCACCGTTCTAGACGATCAGTGGTGTCCATTGGAACAAAACAACATTTTATGGTGGTGATGTAAAAAGTGGCCTTCCGGCTCCCGGAGTCCCAAGGGGGAGCTGGTTAAAAACTGCCGAGTTCAAATAGAGGCTGGTGCCTCCTGGCTCTGTTGGGGTTTTCAGGATAGATTTGAAGTCAGGGAACTTAGCGACCAGCCTCCTGTGGATGGAGAGTGGCCGGGGGAGGGCAGAAGGGCAGGTACTGGGTGGGAGAAGCAGTCTCAGGGAAGCCTAGCCTCCCTTGGGGAAGAATTGGGATTGGCAAGCCTGGGGGGTGAACAGGCAGGACACAGCTCTGTGATCAAATACATTCCTTCCGGGGCGCCTGGGTGGCGCAGTCGGTTAAGCGTCCGACTTCAGCCAGGTCACGATCTCGCGGTCCGGGAGTCAGGCTCCCTGCGTCAGGCTCTGGGCTGATGGCTCGGAGCCTGGAGCCTGTTTCCGATTCTGTGTCTCCCTCTCTCTCTGCCCCTCCCCCGTTCATGCTCTGTCTCTCTCTGTCCCAAAAATAAATAAACGTTGAAAAAAAAAATGAAAAAAAAAATACATTCCTTCCTTGCTTTATTCCTTCAACAGGTAGTTCCTGGGCACCTCCTTCCGGGCAGACCCAGGTTAAAAACTCGATGTAAACTGTTCTATCTCATCCTTGCAATCGCCCTGGGAATTACTCCTATTTAACATTGGAGGAAACTGACGTCCAGGGAGAAGAAATCATTTGCCCAGGTGTATCTACAGAGGCAGATTCCCTAACATGACTTCCTTCTAGGCTTGAGGGACTCCTGCAGGGTGTCAGGGCTGAGTGATAAAAACCGGCTTTGGAATTTCACCCTTCGTGCCCTTCTCTGTTCTCTTTTCGGTGGCAAACGTGGTAGCATCCCACGGGAAGAAGGGTAGCTTCAGCCTCACCGAGACCAAAGCACAGGAGGCACCTGAAAGGGTCTCTTAGGCGGGTTCACTGTTGCCTCAACGGGTCAGATGAATGAAGAGACCCAGGGCCCGTCTCCCTCGTCCCGCCCCCCAGCCTTGCTGGGCCCAGAGGGATCCTACCCCGGAGGTGTGGGCGAGGGCAGCTGTCACCCAGCCCTCCCACTGCTGCTGCCTCTGTCTATCACCTGCATGGGGCAGCCCCACACCAAATGCTGACCCTCCACACCACCAGGGTCCAGGGGATGGAGTAAGGGGGCAGAACAACTAACCCGGGCTCCAGGACCTGCAAAGTCCTTGTCGTGCCTCAGCTTGGCCTTCGGTCCCAGCCCACCCTGCAGTGGTGAACAGGAGTCTCAGGACGTGAAGCACCCTGCCCTCCTGCCTCCTTCTTTTCAGCCAGCCCCGGATCAGGCCAGCTCTCTGCCCAGAGGCAACAGTTTGAATAGAGAGAAGGGACTTTGGATCAGCCAAGCCGGGTGCTAATCCTGGCTCTACCACTTACTAGCTGTGCAACCTCGGGCAAGTCACTTTTTTGCTCTGTCTTGCCTTTCCAAAGATCGCGGGCCCTGAGAAAGGGCTAGAGCATGAAGCTTCATGATGGCCATGAGTCACAGCTAGTGCAGGGACTTCGGCTTCAGACCGCAATGGAATGATGGGATCTGGATCGACCCTCTTGCCTGAAACAAACAAAAAATGGACACAACATACAACATAATAGTTTTTAAGACACGGGACATGAAGCAATGGAAGAAGAGTGATCTCCAAGAGTCAGAAAACAAATGTGGCCAAGATTACTGTGGCCGGGAGTTCCCGGGCCACAGTGCAGGGTGCAGGGAGGGGAAGGGACCAGGCAGACCCCAATGGCTTCTCTGAGTTGAAGAGCTGGACTGAGAATCCAGGGAGGCCAACGTGGCTGGCGATTCCTGAACAGAGTATTGGACTGGAGAGAGCTGCACGGAGAGAGAGAGCTCCCAGGAAACTCAGAGGGCCCCCCCTTGAGTATTCAGCCCCATAGTCACCAGTGTGCACGTGTGTGCAAACTATCTGAGCGAGGGAAAGAACCACCTGGAAGGATTAGACACTGCAGTGCCGGATGTGTGAGTGCCTCTTCTCACCGGCCACAGTGGAAAGCTCACGATTCACAGAGCATCAGGTAGGATAGACAGGAGGCTCTTAACCTTCCATAGTGGAAAATAATTAGCCCTAATGAATTAATTCCTATGCATTGTTTCAGTCCAGCCTAACAAACCTTAAAAGCAGGACTTGCAAGGATTTAACTGTTTCTTAAAACTTTTTTTTCATGTTATTTTTGAGAGAGAGAGAGAGAGAGAGTAGGGGAGGGGCAGAGAGAGGGAGACACAGACTCTGAGGCAGGCTCCAGGCTCTGAGCTGTTAGCCCAGAGCCTGGCGCGGGGCTCGAACCCACAAACTGTGAGATCATGACCTGAGCCGAAGTCGGATGCTTAACCAACTGAGCCACCCAGATGCCCCTGGATTTAACTGTTTCTAAGTAACTCGATTTCACCGTAGAACACAGGAACACAAAAATAATCCAGTCCCCAACAAGGCAAAATTCACAATCTCTGGCATCCAATCAAAAATTTCCAGGCATCCAAAGAGGCAAGAAAATAGGACCCATAATTAGTAGAAAAGCAGACAGTGAAAGCTGACCCAGAACTGACACAGGTGTTAGAATTAGGAGACAAGGACATTAAGACAGTCATTTTCACTGCATTCCCTATGTTTAAAAAGTTAAGAGACTTGGAAGATAGAATACGAACTTCTGGAAATGGAGACTACAACGTATGAGAAGCCACATGGTGTGGGATTAACGGCGGAAGATTAGTAAACGTACAGCTATAACAATAGGAACTACCCAGAATGAAACACAAAGAGAAGAGAATTAAAAAAAGTAGAGCATCAGTGAGCTGTGGAACAGCTTTCAAGCAGCTTAATAGATGTGTGATTCTGCAGGACAGAAAAATGTTTGAAGAAATAATGGCTCCAAATTTCCCAACCCACAGATCTAATAATAGCTCATGCTTCCAGGTTGTTTGCTGCATGCTAGGTGCTGTTCCCAGTGCTTACACGTATTAAATCATCTACTTCTTATAACTCCTTAGCCCCAGGTTAAAATGAAGGAACAGAGACACAGACAGATAGCCGATTGCCCAAGGTCACACCGCTGATGAGGGACTGAGCCCAAAGCGCAATTCAGGGATTTCAGAGACGGGTCAAATCTTGGCCCTGCCGTTTGTGATTGTTTTCAACACCGGCGAAAAGCTTCCAAACATTCTTTTTAATGGTTGCATCGTATTCCGTTGCTGGAGCGTATCTAACAAACTCCCTGTGGTTGAACTGTGGCTTCCAGCTTTTCACCACGGTGGCGAATGCTGCTTGGATTTGCATAGGGCTGAACTGCTGAGAGTCTTGTCTTATTATAATCCTCAGGTTCTAAAGTTGAGCGACTAGGTCAAAAGCAGGTGCATTTGGAGGTCTTTGGCTGCAGATCATTATCAAATCATCTGAGGGAAGCTGACTTCCTGTGCTGCCTTGGGCAAGTGACTCCACCTCTCTGAGCCTCGGTGTCCTCCCCTGTGAAAGAGGTACAATATTCCGTACCTCTCAGGGCTTTTGTGAGGATTAAATGAGACATCGCCCGGGCAAGTGCTTAGCATGTCGCATTGGATGGCATGCGATAGGTGCTCCCTTTGTATGACACGAATGGTGTAGGGGGAGGGGGTCAGTGCTTCCTGCAGTGCTAAGTTTGAAGGTACAGCTTTGGTCAGGCTGGGGCGTGGGAGGAGCGCAGAGGGACGCACAGCCCCCGTGAGTCTCCCTCAGAGAACCGAGGGCTGCTTTGAGTGTCTCCAGCTGGAACCTTCCCCCTCCTGATCCGCCCGCTGACTCACGCACGGTCTCACTCAAGCTGTGGAAAAACAAACCCTCATTGTTTTCTCTGTGTGTGGGTCGCTCCCCTGCTTCTCTATCAGCTTCTTTCAGGTAGAGGTCTACACTTCATACATGTAACATCCCCCCCCAAGACGCGGCTCCCACCCCCTGCCCGGCCCCTGCAGGGACCCATTGTGACCAGAGAGCTAGTTTTTCAGAGACTGAGCACAGTTAATGCAAAGGGGTGATGCTAACAGTGGAACTGTAGGCGCAGCGGGCACACTGGCTGCGTCCCGGTGCCCTGAGCTGCGCGAGCTGGCCCTCACCCACTGGCCACTCCCATCATGCCTTCCCCACAGTTAATACTACCGGGCCCCAGACAGGAATCTTCTGACTCAAACATTGTCAAACATTCCCAATGTGAAGGGAATGAACGTTTATCGAGCACCTACTGTGTGCCAGGCGCAGGGCCTGACATTCTGCCTCTAATCACTCACTTCAACCTCCAGCAATGCAGAGGGCAGCTATGATGATTTCCAAGATGAGGGATCTGAGGCCCAGAGAGGCCAAGGGACTTGCCAGGTCACACAGCCAAGTTATGAGTGGGCCAAGCAAGTGGGTCCAGACCTCTCTGACTCAGACATGGGGAAGCATCCCCTGCTTTGGGGGTAATAGGAAGCCAATGTCGGTCTCTCCCCATTCTTGCCACACCCATCCACACCCCCCCTGCTCGTCTCAGCTCTGTACACATGGTAGGTCCTTCTTTCCCAATGACTTCTCTCCTTTGTCCATCCAGCCAGCATTTATTGAGCACCTACTACGTGCTGGCCCTGTGCCAGGAGGCAGGAACACAGTCGTGAATGGATTACTATTATGGTTGCTGCCTGCATGAGCTCACAGACTACGAGGAAAGGCAGTAACTAAATGCTGTGAATTAAATGCACACTGGTACCCATGAGAGGTGCCACAAAGGAAAAGTTGGGGGGGATCCATGAACTCACAGCAAAGTGAGAGAGAGGAGGGGTAAAGACAAGGCTTCCCTGAGGTTTGAGGGAGGTACTTAGGGAAGGGGGTGGTGATGGACATCATTCCGAAGGCAAAGGAAACAGAATGGACGAAGAGCAGGTGCCTGGAGGGAGCAGGTCTCATGGGTGGAACCAAGAAGAGGGAGATAAAGTCAGAAGATGGCAGGGGTTAGGCCATGCAAAGCTCAGTGGACCACAGAGGGGAGCTGTATCGGGTCCCAAAAGGATAGGAAACCACTTAAGTGGGAGTGTGACATGATCCAGTTTGTGTAGGAGAGACTCTCGGTGTATTGGAAAGAAAAGGTTACTGCAGGCGAGAGTTTTAGTGTGCACAGGGTTATCTCTAAGTTTGAAGGTACAGCTCTGATCAGGCTGGATGGGAAGGCAGAAGGACAGGGGCAACAACCACACAGTACAGTCTTGAGGAAAATCAGCCTCCTTCTCAAATGTCCCTCTGCTCTGTCTGCACCTCCTACTTATTGACAGACTTGGTAGAAACGTCTGCTCCTCTCATTCTACCAGTGTGCCCTCTGGCCTCGTCCCCTCCCCCCCCCCCCAATCCATATAGGACACTTCACATTCCAGGCATGGCCACGTATCTGTTTCCTCCTCAGACTAAGACTGTGAGGTAGGTTTTATTTTGGTGCCCATTTTGTAGAGGTAGGAATTGAGGTTTGAAGCAGAGAATCAAATTGTCCCAGGTCATTGGCCTCTACGAGGGAGAACAAGAGTAGGGGGAGGTCTGTGGGCAGATTCTTCCAGCCTCGTCATCAGTTGTAAAATGAACTAGTGTTTCCTGCAAAAGCCTGAAGGAACTGCATGTCTATGTGTCCGTGAGTGGCTGGGCTGTGGGCTCGTGAGGGCAGCGACCTCCCTTATTCACCAGGAGGCCTTCCGCAAATGCTGGATGGATGAAATATTGCAACAGCCTCCTGACTGGGGCACATGTCCCCAGACTCTCTGTCCTCCAACCCCCTTGCCGCTTGCTCAGAATCCCTCCGTGGCTCCCACAATCCTCAGATGAGTGGCCAACCCTTCGGGCCTGGGGCTGTCATCGGCCAGGCTCCCACTCACCCCTCCAGCCTCGTGTCGGGGGAAAGTGATGTTGGAAAACGCTGGAAGAGCGTCGAGTAAGGCTGCAAACAGGAGGTCTCAGGAGTAAAGTCTAGGCCCTTCAGTTTTTCTAGAAACTACTGGTAGGCCACCTAGCAAGTGGCAGGAACTTACACCTAAGTCCCTGCACCTACCATCGGCGGCTTGCAGCCGTGCCCAGAACTCTGCCACCAGCGTCACTCTTTTGCATGAGGCTGTTATGTCCTGAGAACTTTCATGAACGGGCAGCAGACAGACGGCCACAACTACACAGCACACCTCTGAACTGGCACCGGGCGATGGCTGGGAGCCGGCTGTCAGCCAGCAACACAAAGAACCCTAAGGGATCAAGGAACAGGAGTGTTAGGTTTTGACTCACGTGGGAATAAACAGGTAGGTCAGCCTGGATGGGACCGCGCAACATAGTAATGAACTTTCGGGGCAATAATAAATAATGATAAGACCATATAATAAAATAAGACGAACGATACTCATAAAACATTGGCTGTTCATTACTGTATCGCTTTCCCACCTTATAAACAGGAGGGCACTGATTACGCATTTCACGGGGCAGAGGCTCCCTTGGGACCATCCTGCTGGTCAAGATGACCTCAGACTAAAGCTTAGAGCAGTGGTTTGCAAAGTCTCCCCCGACAGAGTCACAGGGTGGGGTTGTCAAAGTGCGGATTCCGGGGTCTCACCCAGACGGGTCAAATCAGGAACTCCAGGGCAAGGCCAGGACTCTGTATTTCAAACACACTGCTCCTCACGATTCTTGTGCCCACTGTGGTCTGAGGGTCCCAGACACGGAGGAAAGAATCACCTTCAGGTGATTCCATCTCTGTTGCTGCTGACAGACGGGAGGGAACAAGACTCAGTCACGACCCATGAAGAAGTGACAACCCCCTTTTCACAAGCTGCCAACCAGAGACTGGTCCACAGACCGCAGAGGCCAGGGAGGGCCAAAGAGAGGGTCACGTCTGGGCTGGGCAGGGGCAAGGTGGACGGGAGCTCATCAGGTTGAAGCCGGGCAGTGACAGGGAAGGGCACTCCAGGCAGAAGAAACAGCAAGAAAGCAAGGATGGCTTGGTGACGGGAAGCCCCATGGAGAGGGTGGGAACTGGAACGAGGCAGCTCTGGGACAGAGAATTAGAACCAGTTCAGAGAGCTGGAACGAGGGCCACCGTCAGGGGTCATCGCGGCTCCTCTCTGAGCCCGAGCATCCTTGTAAGAGGAAGATAATTCCAGGTTTCGTTGATTCCACGAGGCGTATTCATTCACATTTTGGGTGCGTCTGAAATCAGAAGGCATTTTACGGTGGATGGCGTCCTAGGTTTGACATAACACAACAGCTCCTGCCTCCCACAGTCCCGGGGGAGACTGGATGGGAGAATGTAAGGAGAGCACCTAGTGTGGCATTTGACACACAGTAGGGGTCCAGTAAGTGTGAGTTCCTTTGTCTCTGAACTGGTGAAGGATTTGGGGGGTTGGCATGTAAGTTTCTGAAAAGGCTCCTCCCTCTCACCTTCATCCCAGGGCCCTTCACGGTGACAGTAATGTCCTTCAATGACCTGATTTTATGACAACAAGCTGACCTGAATGACACGATCGTCTTGTGGGTGCAGGTCCTGTCCTGTCACCTGTGGGCTGTGGTCAAAGGCCTGTCCTCTCTGCACGGCGGCCTGGCTCTGGTGGATTTAGGCAAGCTTTGCTCAGCCTTACAACTCATGCCCCTCAAGTTTTATTCACTGAGGAGTGAAGGAAAGTTTGGGCTCGGTGCTGGATTCCAAACCCCAGGCCCACTGGGAGGATCCCCACATACAGATTGGGTGGCCTTGGGCAAATCTCTCTGGGTCTTGCCTTAGACCCCGCAATAGCCTCTCTGGGTCTCAGTTTTCTCACCTTTACAATTGGAGAAATAGCAATAGAATTGCTGGGGGCTGTTGTGAGAAATCATTTAGTCATTCACTTTACCAGATGTTTGTTAAGCATCTACTATGTGCGCATGAACTCTGAAGATACAGCAGTGAACAAGGCAGACGAGATTCTTGCTCTCATGCTGCAGACCATCCAGCGGGAAGGAAGACAATAAATGAGTAGCCCTATCATGATGGTTTCAGAAAGTCTTTGAAAAAAAGAAAATGGAGTGCTAAGATAATCCGTGCCTGAGGGAGGAGGAGTAGGAAAGTTAAGTCCAACTAGTCAGGGTGGGGAGGACCCAGAGAGTCTCTCTGAGGAGATGACACTTGAGCTGAGACCTGAGTGATGAGGTGAAGCCACTTAGGACACCTAAAGGAAAAAACATTCCAGGCAGGGTAAACAGCATGTGCAAAGGCCCTGAGGCTCAATGAAGTTCGGTGCGCTTAAAAAGCAGAAGGCGGCTAGTGTGGCAGGGACCATGATCAGCACAGGCCTGACTGGTGGGAAGGGGGGTGGGAAAGGTCCATAGGAGCCACATCCGGGTAGGCCTTGTGGGCATCAGGAAGTGGGCTTTTACCCACTGGAGGGGACACCACTGGAAGGCTTCAGCCACAGTCATGTCACAGAGTGAGACTTGCTGCTGTGAGCAGAATGGATATAGGAAGCCCAGCCCAGTAGCTGGTAGACCTGACTATGATTACTGGCCCTTCCCTGCAGGATCGGGAGAGCCAGATCCCTCACACAGACCACCAGGATTGCGCACCAGGGCCCCCCACACCCACCGAGCCTGCCAATGTGCCCTTGTTATCCTGACGCCCCCAAACAGCAACTCGAGTAATAAGGCAGTCAACAGCTGATGCACTTGGGTTAAAATTATGCAGACCACGTGTGATATTAAAAATCCAAGGAGCATATATTTTGAGCACAGGGGATGCCAAAATGCAGCTATTTTATTTAAGGAATTATTTGGTGGGTGTGAGCGGATGTTTATCCGAGATTTGGTTCCCAGTGGGGGGTGGGGGCGGGGAGGAACAGGTATGTGAAGCCTGGTTGCTAAAAATAGGGGGATCCTCAGCCTGTTCTCATGTGATGGGTCCCGAAATACTGGCAGAGCCCACGGGGCCGGGATCTGCACTGCAGGCTCATCGCGGGGGCTCCGCTCTTGTGTGCAGAGGGGTTCAGGTGGGGTCAGCAGCTCTCCGAGCCTGACTGCCTTTGGCCAGAGGCCAGAACCGAACTGGAGGGTGGGAGAGGCGTTTACTGCCCGCAGAGTCCGCCGTGGGTCCATTTCACAGAGGACGCGTCAGCCTGAGAGGCAGGGGTGAAGGAGGCCCACCTGAGTCTGGCCCTTCACGGCACCCTCCTCTGACCTCCTCCCGGGGCCTGGCAGCCCACGCTCCCCCACGTCACCTGTCTTCTTGGCCATCCCTTTCATTCAGACAGCCGCCCCCTCTTTCATTCATTCATTCATTCACTCATTAGTACTCGGCAACGGCTCTTGGACCGTCTCAGGCCCTGGTTCAAGTCCTCAGCTGTGGCGTCCGAGGCCAGAGAGAGGCCGGTGCTGGCAGGAGGCCCAGGCCGGGGCCATTCACCCCTTCAGCTGTCTGAGGGCCCCCAGCTGGGCTGGGCTGGGCAGGGACCCCGCTCTCTGACAGAGTAGCCCGGGGCGGCTGGGGTAGGTCAGAGGGATGCCTGGTCCTGGAGCCCCCCTCCCCTGGGGTGCAGCTCTGGGGCAGCTAGAGACGGGACAGACAGGAATCTGGAGGAAGGGAGGCCCCTGGGCCCTGCCAAGGCAGGCTGAGCAGAAGTCCTCTTTCAGAAGCCTCCCTCACCCCACCCCCAGTCTCCCAGGGAGGTGGGGAGCATGTTACCTTTTGGTACCATGAAGAGCATCAGGCAGGTGTTCAGCTGTGCAACCCTCAGGGTCAAGAACTTTGGGGTCAGAAAGATGGGGGTTGAAACCTCTCAGCTCAGCGACTTACCAACTCGGTAGCCTTGAACCAGCGTCTTCGCTTTTCTTCCTCTGGGCCACCCTTCCCTCAGGGAAGACCTTTGTCATCTGCAGTACGCGGAGCTGCCTCCCAGCTCACCCCGCCACGCAGTCCCCTTGCCCGGTGCACCTTCCCCAGCCGTCCACCTGGCTTCCTTCCTGCCTCCCTCCTCACAGATTCCTCCTCAGAAAGGCCTCCCCCCTACACACTGCTGATTTATTTTCCCTCATTCCACGCATCACCCCGACATCATACTCGACATCTGGTTTCCTGTCTGTCTCGCCCACCAGGCTGGACCTTCCTTAGGGCAGGGACCTCAGCTGCCTCTGAGTGTGTGTGTGTGTGTGTGTGTGTGTGTGTGTGTGTGCGCGCGCGTGCGTAGTGGGGGGTGGTGACGCAGGAGGACAGTACTAAAAGTGTCCTGCTGTCCTCCCCAAGGTGGGGACCTCCCTACCACCTTCAAATTTGCTGGAGGAGGGATAGGCGAAGGCAATTCCCTCTGTGGTGGACCCTGAGCCCTTGCATCCATACTCTAGGATTGGTGGCAGTCCTACCCTATTTAGCAGATAAAGCAGTAAGGCTCAGTGAAGTAAAGAACTTGTCTGAGGCCACACAGCAGTGACAGATCTAGGGTGCAGCCAGCTGGTGGACTCTGAAGCCCTGGCTGTTTTCTCTTGGGGAGTATTTGACAAGAGATACCAAGAGGACCAGAATACACAGCAAACTGCCTACAGTGGAGACTTCTAGACAGAGCAATTTCACTTAGATCTTTCTGCCACTTGGGCACTATTTGAACCTTTTATCTTTATTATAGCTACTATCTTTGGTATTGACAATGTTCTGAAGAGAGGTGTGAAGGACAGGGTGGCCCCCAGCAGTCTCTGTCCCCAGGCAGAGGGCCAGGTGCAGGGTGGCATTCCCCCTCCCTCCCCACCCCTCATCTGGTGAGGATGGGGCCAATGTTGCTGGGAGACCCTGGCAGTGGTGGGGGATGGGAGCTGGTGGCAGATGGGTGGGCAAAGGCCTTTACAAGGCAGCTGCCAGAATAGGGGGCCGGCTTTGTTGGGTCTTTTCAGGAGCTGTGGCCACACACAACGGGGGGCCAGGCCAGGGATGCCCTCCTTTCGTTGCTTTCTTCTTTTACACCTGCTCTTACCACCTGTTCCTCAGAAGGCTCCCAGCCCCTCGCTTTTTTTTTTTTTTTTTTTTTTTTTTTTTTGGCCAGCCCCCGTGGGCTACACTTCCCCAGGTCCTGGGCCTCTTCCCCTTCCCTTTACAGGCCTCCAGGGGGACCCTTCAGGGCTCCCTGGCAGGCCAGAGACCCTCTCTCCTTCCTCCCCTCTTCAGCCTCCATAGGGCCCTTCCTGCTCCTCCCTCTCGGACAGTCCACTCAGAACATCTATGAAGACAGGGGTCTTCAAATTTGGGGCTCCCATAGCCCCTCACAAGAATTTTCAAAGCTACACACATCGCGCATTTGTTCATTGGCATCTAAATGTGTTTACCGTAAATGTAAACAGTTGCAAAGGATATAATTGCCAGCATGCCGCACACTGAACAAGAGCTTTAAATAAAATCTCATCCAAAGCTTCTGCTCATTCATCTTCCAGAAAACTCCATCACGCAGACTGAATAGCAAAGTCAACCTTCTCTGCCAAACCACGAAGCCAGGTCAGCCTGACTTTTAGTCAATACACTCTAGGGGTTTATTTTTCAGTTTGTAAACACGCTGATGTACGTGTGAACCCTCTCTTTTAAATTCTATTTCTACTGGAAAATGGATAAGACATGTGACTCCTGGATGAAATGAGGCTTTGGTGGCTTCTTGTTTCTGACTAACACCATCTCGCTTCCCTGCCTCAGGGGTGCTCCCTCAGGAGCTAGACTCTTCCACATTCCCTTCCCTTTGGTGCCCTGGAAGGTTTTTTTTTTTTTTTTTTTTTTTTTTTTTCCTTTCAACCTTTTTATTGCGAACCATAACACAGAGAGAGAACTCACTGTGTGTGGCTAAAGCTCACATCAAAACTAAAATGTGCAGTTCGATAACTTATCAAAAACCAAACACCTAGGTCAAGAAACAGAACATTTGCAGCTCCTCAGAAGCCCTGGGTCCATCCTGATTCGTACCCCTCCTTCCTCTTCAAAGGGGACCTCTCTCCTGAGTCTTAGGACGGTCGTTCCTTGCTTTCTGCACAGTTCTTTTTTTTTAATTTTTTTTCCCAACGTTTATTTATTTTTGGGACAGAGAGACAGAGCATGAACGGGCGAAGGGCAGAGAGAGAGGGAGACACAGAATCGGAAACAGGCTCCAGGCTCCGAGCCATCTGCCCAGAGCCCGACGCGGGGCTCGAACTCGCGGACCGCGAGATCGCGACCTGGCTGAAGTCGGACGCTTAACCGACTGCGCCACCCAGGCGCCCCTCTGCACAGTTTTAACACCTGTACGTGTCTGTGTTTGAACGTCACATGGATGGAGTCACATAGTAGGTACTCTCCGGTGCCTGGCTTCTTTCCTAGACCATCGAGTTGGCGAGGCATCCAGGTGCCAGTCACCCAGCAGGCAGGTCTGCTCTGTTCATTCTCATTACTGTAGGGTGTTCCATTGTAGGAGTATAGCCCGAGTTACGGATTCATCCCACTGTTGGCGGACATTTGGAGCGTTCTCAGTTTGGGGCTATGTTGAACAAAACTGCTCTGAACAATCACAAACAGTATCTAAGTTCATGTGAACACGTGTTTCTTTGGGCATATATCTAGAAGTGGTTTTGCTGGATCATGGGGATAGATACAGGTTTAACCATAAAAGATCCTGCCAAATACTTTTCCAAAGTGATTGTTGCACACTATGTTCCCATCAGCATCACCTGCTCCACATCTTTGCATTGTCAAAATGTTTCATTTTAGCCAGTCTGGCTGGGGTGCCGTGTTGTCTCGTTGTGGCTTTACTTTTTCATTTCTTTAATTATTGATGAGATTCAGTGCCCTTTTGGATATTATTTGGTCATTGGAACATGCTTGTTGTGAAGCACCTGTTTTTCGCTCATCTTTATATTGAGTTGTTAGTCTTTTTCATACCCATTTGTAGCTGCGTTTATTCTGGAAACAAGTTGTGTCCTTTGTTGGGATGTGTGTACGATATCTCTTTGCCCACTAGGTAACTTCCTTTTTTATTGTCCTAGTAGTGTCTTTTGAAAAAATTTTAATCGAGTGATTTTATCAATCCTTTTTATGGCCAGCACTTTGTGTATCTTGTTAAAGAATCTTTCTCCCACTCTGAGTTCATGAAGATATCCTCCCAGGTTACTTTCTAGAAGTTTAATATTTTCCCTTTAACATTTAGATCTATAATCCCCCTAAAATTGATGCTGCGAATGATGTGAGGTAGGAATCAAGTTTTACGTCTGTTCTATATAGATTTCCAATTGACTCAACATTAGTCATTGAAAAGATCGTCCTTCCCCCACTGCTCTGTGATGTCACATTTGTCATAAAATATGTGTCCGTATATATGTCTGGCATTTCTCTTCTAGTCCATTGGTCTATTTGTCTATCCTTGCAAAAATGCCATGCTGTCTTGCTCACCAAGCTTTATCGTAGGTATTGGTCTCCAGTAAAGCAAATGCTCCCACTTTGTTCTTCTTTTTCAAAAAACTGCTATCCTTCACCCATTGCGTTTCCACATTGATTTTATAATCTATTTTCTAAGTTATACTCTCTCTCACAGACACACACAACACACAGACAAACACGTGCGCACACGCTTGTTAAGATTGTGATTTGGGTTGTATACGCTGAATCTACAAATCAGTTTGCAGAGAACTAAATTTTTTACCATATTGAGTCTTGCCATCCATGCATATGGTATGCCCCTCCATTTAGTATAGCCTTTTGAGATTCCTCTCAATAATATTTTATAGCTTTCTGAGTATTTTTAGGTCAACCAATTTTTTTTTAACTATAAAGTGAGTAATAGTGCAGGCAACATTTGGATATGGCAAGATCATGAAGACAGCAATGTTCCCAGAATGTTTTCTTTGTACCCCCAGCCAACTTAGTATCAAAAATACTTCAAGCTGTGCCCATGTCTGGCCCTCTGCCCACACCCACTTCCTGTGCACACTCCAAAGCAGGCCCGGAGCTGGGGCCCAGGGAATATGGACGCAGTGAACACTACCTGTCATACTCCCATCCCACAGCGTTCAACTCGCTGCTAGAAAGCTGATCATCCAATCTACACCAACATGCCAAGAACAGACCAGGCAGTGTTTCGGCTCCCAGATAAAACCCTGTTCTTGAGAAGCAGTTTATTGAGTTCGCCCCTGTTAAAGTTTTATACATGCTTATTAGAGAACGTTTAGAAATCGCCAGCAGGTAGAACAAGGACAAAACACCACCCGTATTACCTATTACCAGATAATCGCTGCTCATATTTTGATTCATTTCCTTTCATCCCGTTTCTACACACATTGTGTATTTGCTTACTGTGTTTTTACAAGCTTGGCATCATTCTGAGTTTACAGTTCTGTGTGTTCAGCCTTTCTTACTTAACATTAACACACAATCCTTCTTCCCTGTGACTCCATAAACTCTTTGGAAAACACCACGGCCAGAAGCTCTGTAAGTTTCTGTTGAGTGAGGCCTATTTACTCCCACGCTACAGTAGGAGAAATCATTTTGTAACTTTGTGCAGGTGCATGGAGCGGGCAGCGAACATCTCTGGGCATTTAGTGGCTTAGTCTCTATCCGTCTAGGATTACATCCTTGGGATAGAGTCTCAGAAGTGGATTCCAGACCGGGAGAGTGTAGATAGAAGCTTTTGAGTAGTTTAAGGCAAGAGTTAGAATCCGCAACTGTGGCTGCTCGGGTGCGTATTTCTTGAGGGCTAATTATTGCTAGATACCAGTGTAAATGCTTCAGGCCTGTTAACTCCTTTATCCTCACAACGCTCTTAGGGAGATTCTGGTATTTACTTCATTTTACACATACAGAACCTGAGGCACAGAGAGGTCACATCACTAGCTCTACGGCACAGCCTGGGAGCGCCCAAGCTGGGGGATACTGTTGGCTCTTGGAGGCGCTCTTGCCACTTCTCATGAGCTCCTTTCTTTTGACCAAAGGAGGCTCTTCCTTCTCGAAGTGAGGGGTCAGTGAGAGGGAGGCACCCAGCTGTAGGGTCCCGGGGATGGGCCTGAGTCCACCACATCCAGCTACGTGACTCAGGTGAATCCTTCACTCCTCCGAGCTTCATTTTCTTCATCGTGAAATGGGCGGAGAGACCATGAAAGGGACATGACTCTGTGAACCAGAAAGCACTCGCTTTGGGGGCTCTGGGGGGCTCTGAGCTCTGGCGGCTGGAGGAGGATGAAGGTGCCTCCTTCCCAGGCACCCACCCCCACTAGCCCAGGACCCCAGCTCTTTCCACCTCACCTTGACTGACCGACTGATTCTCTGGAACCAGCTGGGGTGCAATGGCAATCCTTGCTGGTGGCTCAGCAGGGGTGGCCGCTCATCCTGTGGCCCCCAGGGTCCGACAGTAGGCCTGGCACAGAACAGATACCCCAGGATGCTCACGGGATAGAGTTTTAAAGAGCCCTCCCGAGATTTCACCCAGTGGCAGCAGAGCAAGCAGGGACTGGAAATCGTCAGGGAGAGGTGGGAGAGAAGAGAGAAGTTCTCTTTCTAGATCTCTGTGAGCATTCACGGCCCTCATTTATAGAAGGTCCCGGTTTTGCAAAAGTTTGGCTTGTCACTGAGTCCTCGTCGCTCTGAGACACGAAGGCACGTAAGACAGAAGTCACGGGGCAGTTAAGAAGGAAAGTCAGGATTTGAACCCAGGTCTTTGTGACCAAAACCTGGACTGCCTACTTGGCCCTGTACATCCAACTGTGGGGTTAAGACACCCATAGCTTGTATGTCATGGTCCCCCTCGAATCCCAGCTGATCCCCATAACAACCCTACAACTCTGATTTTTTTTCTTGGCCATTTTACAGACGAGGACGCTGAGGCCTGCCTCAGGCCCCTCATGGGTAAGTGCTGCAGCCCCGAGCTGATCCTGGGCTTCCCATGCCCCAGTCAGTGCCTGAGCTCTCCTAGCCACACAGCACAGACATCTCTCCTTGAGCCACACAGGCAGGGATGAAGGACAGAAACCTCTGAGCGTGAGCCAGGCAGCGGTGAGAGGGCTCCAGCACGGGCAAGGGGGGGTTCTCAGGTCCCTAAAGAGAAGTGCGGTCCCTCAGCACAGAAAGCAGATGGAGGCCCCAGCCTTTCTCCTCCTGGGACAGTAATGGTGGTTCCTGAAGCTGAAAGGCTTACTCTGTGCCAGGCTCCATGCCAGGCCCTGAGGCAACATAAGGGCCACCTGGCCTCATTTACTTTTCCTAATACCCAGGGAGACAGACCCTGCCACTCTTCTCATTTTTCAGGGGGAGAAACAGAGACTCAGAGAAGGAAGTCTCTTGCCAGAGGCCACATGGCCGAGGAAGGGCAGAGTGGGGGTTTTGAACCCAAGCCAGCTAGCCCCAGGGCCCAAACCAAACACGGCTGCACCTGCTATGGCCCACTGGCTCACATCCTTCCCCCGAGTCAGCTTGTCCCACCGAGGTATGCCTCCGTTCTCTGGCCTTTTAACAGCCTCACCCCGGCTCCTGGCAAGGCCTTGAGAAATGCAGCCGGATCTTGCTTTACACTACATGTGTGTTTTGGAGGAACGGTGTGCCTTACACTGGATGTTATTCTAAATGTGAAGCTATTCTAACCTCAGGCAGTGGGCCTGAGCCTCCACTCTGCACTAACCCCTTTCCAGGCTGCTTCTCATCCCATTCCCACACCAGGTATTGTTGTCCCCATTCTACAGATGGGGAAGGTGAGGCTCAGAGTGGGCACGTGACACGCTCAGGGACCCCTCCCCCCCCTCCCCAGGCTGGTCAGTAGCAGGCTGGATATGCACCTAAGCCAGGGGCCCAGAGCTGGACTCTCCCCTCTGTAGCATCACCTGCCAGAGCTGGGGGAAGCCCTGTGTCTGCCCCCCACTCTGGAGCCCACCTGAACCCAATGTGTCCGTGGTACAAGCGGCCCTGCCCTCTGAACAAATATGACCCAGCACATTAAGGTGTGGTCTAGGAGGACACGCATGTCCCCACCTGCCTGGGACCCCAGGCTGCTTCAAATCCTGGCCAACCTGGGATCCCCCAACTCAGGCTCCTGCTGAGCTCGCACTGCCCTGGTGCCTCTGTGACTCCCTTGATGCTCTGGGCCAGTTCAGGGCTGGCTGGGGGCAACTGAGACTGCTAGAAAGACCACAGGACAACAGACATCCAAGGGTCCCAGCGTGCCAGGCGTGACCTGCTCCTCGCATCAGCCCCAGGCTGGCATGACGCCTCTGGTCCCCTGCGCAGGATCCCCAGATGTGACTGCTCCTGGCCTGGCCCAGAGGAGCTGCCCCAAGACATAAAGACATACTGCAGTCTTCAGAGCCAAGAGAGGAGGCTTCTCCCACCGCGCCCAGCAAACGTGCCTCTTTGCTGAGTGCCTGACCCCAGGAAGAACAATAATCAATAATCATCATGGCTTCCTTTCATTGAGTATTTACCACAGGCCAGGCGCTGTTCTAAGCATTTGACAGGTAAGGATTTAATCTTCAAAGAAATCTTACGAGGCTAGTACTATTGGTCCATTTTTTTTTAAATTTTTTTTTTCAACGTTTATTTATTTTTGGGACAGAGAGAGACAGAGCATGAACGGGGGAGGGGCAGAGAGAGAGGGAGACACAGAATCGGAAACAGGCTCCAGGCTCCGAGCCATCAGCCCAAAGCCTGACGCGGGGCTCGAACTCACGGACCACGAGATCGTGACCTGGCTGAAGTCGGACACCTAACCGACTGCGCCACCCAGGCGCCCCACTATTGGTCCATTTTATGCATGAAGAAAGTGAGGCACAAAGAAGTTGAGTAAGATGCTCAAGGTCACACAACTAGATGAGAGGGAAGCCAGACAATGAACCCAGGCCCCTGGCTCCAGGGCCTGAGCCCTTAGCCAATACCTCATGATCTGTGAGTGAGACCCAGTTCCTGCCCCTGGGACTCATCCGTCCATCCATTCATCAATCCATTCATTCATTAAACATACATACATACGTACATTTATTTTTTTTATTTTAAAAGTTTCTTTTTATTTATTTTGAGAGAGACGGAGAGCAAGCAGGGGAGGGACAGAGAGACAGGGAGACAACATCCCAAGCAGGCTCTGCACAGTCAGCCCAGAGCCCGACGCAGGGCTCGAACTCACAAACCGTTGAGATCACGACCCGAGCCCAAGTCACGAATCGGATGCTTAACCGACTGAGCCGCCCATCCGCCCCATCATTAAACATTTATTGGGCATCTGTTCTGTGCCAAGCACATTCTGAAGACCATCCCACTGCAAGTTTATATCACCTAGTATTAGGTCAGCATTATTACCCTCCCCACTTCGAGATCAGGCAACTGATGTTCAGAGAGGTTCGGTAACTGCAAAGACACACAGCCAGGAAGATGAGAGGCTCGGTAGCACTGGAGCATGCTTAACGTGAGCAGGCAGGCCAGGCCAGGAGGCAGTGCACCTGGTGTGTCCAGCCAGGTCTGGCCCGCTTTACAGATGATCTCTCCACCTTACAGAGGAGGAGGTGAAGCTCCACAGGTGTGAAATGACCTGCCTGGAGCCATCCAGCAAGGAAGAGGCAGAACCAGGACTTGAACTCAGCCCGCTCTGGCCCTATCTGGACCCTCTCTGCAGTAGAAATGGTTTGAGGTCAAGAAGGGCTTCAAGCAGCTTGTGGGCCTGATGGGGGAGTTTAGGAGTGGGAGAGCAGGGAGAAAGACGAGCCTTTCCCCAGCTCACCTAGCCTGACCATTTACGATATGCCAGGCCACTTTGATTGAACTACTCTTCCAAATACCCTACGGAATACGGACTCCTATTAGCTCCATTTTACAGATGCAGAAACTGAGGCACAGAGAGGACATGGAAACTGCCCAAGGTGGCCTAGGTAGTAAGAACCGAGCTAGGATTTGAAGCTGGGCTCTTAAGTGCGTCACAGTCCATGATTCCAGTTTTTCTTTGAAAGTCCCTGTTCCCCTGGGTGGGGTCTCCACAGCTCCAGGAAGTCAGCAGGGAACGGTAGGCTCTCCCAGGGCCAGGCCACGGCTGGGCACTGGACTCCGAAAATGGATCAAAACTGGAGCAGGTCGCTCTAGGTAGGATGGGCTGGGCTCACCAAGCTCTCGGCCACCTCAGGGGCCAAGAGGAGGGGCGCGCAGACGGTGAGGTCAGAGCGGGGCGGGTCTCCAACCTGATCCTGCCCTCTTGGCTGTGAGGCCTGGGCAAACCACGTCATGTCACGTCTCTGAGCCTCACGACGTGCCCCACAGAATGGAGAAGAAGGTCTTAAAAAGAAACCAATACAAGGGCTGGGAGGCAACACCTTAACCCTTAACTCCCTTCCTAGCTCATGGGTTGTTATGAGGATTAAGTAAATGGACCTTATATGTTCACTCAGGCTGCTCTCTGTGTGGTGGTGGCCCCTGCACTCTATGGGCTTTGGTTTCCCCATCTATAAAATGGGCCTCTTAATAGCACCACCGCCTAGGGCTGCTGTGAGCTTAATACATCCAAAGGACTTAGAACGGCATCTGAGACTCAATAAATGTTAGCTGTTACTGTGTCATAATTTTCATTGTAACTGCACAGTAAATGCAAGTTATCGGGAGCACAAATTAATTTCAGCTCAGCCCCTGCCGCGGGCTTCTGTGGCATAACCATAATGACCACGTGTTCCAGAGTGTCTCAGCTCTGTCCCTGTGTTGCGAGAAAGCTGAGCTCTGGGCCCCCATGACCCCAGCCTCTAACACAGCTGCCTCAGCTGGATTCCAGGAAAACTGTCAGCCCTTGATCTTTTCTGATGGCCAGCATGGGATCCATCCATCAGCACGTTGTTGATGTGTCTTGGGGCAAACTCGGAGGAAGGTTCCACCCACTCAGCCTTCCCATGCACCAAGGATGAGCTCCCCTTTGGCCCTTGCTCCAGCACCAAAAGTGCGTCCTGGAAAAACCAGGACAAGGAAGGCCACGGGATGAGTCCCTTGCCCTTTTTGCCTTAGCTGCCAAGGAATGTGCAGCAGATTCGGATCCACACAAACATGATTTGCTCACCGAGTGGCTTCAGTGCTCTGAGCCTGCTTCCTCCTCTGTAAAAAGGGAGAACAGAGAGCCCTCGGGGTTCTGCCTCCTCCTGGTCCTGTGAACGGGGCAGTTCCCTCCTCTCTCCCTGCCGCAGTTTCCTCTCCTGCAAGATGGGAATTGTGTTACTAACCACGCTGTTTGATTGTGAGGAGGGTCGCTCACAGGGCACAGCCTGGTGCCCACTACCCGGGAGGCGCTTTGTCACCGGGAACTGAAAAATGTCGCTTTTGTGGGTGAAGACCCGCTAGGTCTGGAAATTGAGGGTTTGATAGGCGGAGTTCACTGGAAAGTAGAGCCCTCCTGTAGCAATTTAAAAACCCAGCTTTGTGGTTTGATTACAACCTGGATTTTCTGTTCCTGAGTGAGTTGCGGGGAGGAGTGTAGGCAAACACCCTTCAGCTCCCTGGAAGAAGAGGTCTTTTCACACACACACCGCCCCCCCCCCCCAGCTCAGTGTGTGCCCTTTTTACGAGGTGCACCTGACTGCCTGTGATTGCATGGTGCAGGGCCTGCCAGGGCATGCCCTGAGGGAGCAGTGCCCATGAGCCTGGCCAGGGCCTTCCCTCTCCCCACTGCCCTGGGAGACTGTGCCAACACTGCACGATCAAGAGAGCCAGCCTCACCCAGAGGCCCCTTCAGCCCAAGCACAGGTCTTGGTGCTAAGGGAGGGTGGCTTAGTCTGTGGGATTCTGGGCATGGTTAAGGGAACGGGTTGGGGGGTGAGGTGTGAAATTCAAACCCCAGGGGAGGTTATGGCCAGAGGCTGCTACCCTGGCCCAAGGATGCTCCCCTAGCCCCTGCTTCTGTTCGCACGCCTCCTGTGACAGGGATCTTTCTCGCTCCCAGAGCCACCGTCCCCACCTTTGTGGATCACTTTTGCCTTGCTTTTCAAGTACGGGGTGCTGAGAGTCAAAGCACCTTCTCCTCGAATGGTCTAATCAGCATGCACTGGAGCAGCAAGCCCCTCCTTTGTCCTAAGGCTACACTTCTGTTAATGCATCCCTATTTTGTTTGTTTCTCCCCACACATATCACTATTGATCACACCAGAGTCCAGGGCTACTATCAACTAATTCTCATTCCTTCACAACTCTTTCCTACCCCTTCCTCCCTTCCTTCCCTCCTTCTTCCCTTTCTTCTCCCAGTTCAGGGCAATGCATTTCTGCGGCCAGTTTATTCAAAGGTGTATTGAGCATCTGCTTATAGCCAGTCCTGTTCTGAGCACTGAACATGTATAAATGAATACTACCAGGGTCCTGCCCACAGGTGGCTTCCCATCTGCCAGTGGAGTGGATGTAAGGCTAACAGCTACGGCACCTGCCCTAAGGGTATAATTGAGGGACAGAACAAAGTGCAGAGGTACCTCGGAGGGGTGAGCAGCTACCATACGTGCACAAATATAAGGCAACCCAAATAAAGGTCAACGGCAACCTCTATTCCCCCAATGAGAAGATGCACCATAAAGCTGAATAGTCTAACCTTTAAAGGGTGGAGTTGAAATAGATATCTACTTGCAATGTTTAGTTTTTTAGTGTGACCTACATATTTTGAATAATTGTTACATGAAATATTAATTTGGAAAGACTGCCTTTGTCCACTCTCAAATTTCAAGAAACTATTTGGTTCAAATTCTTTGTGTGTGGCTTTGATGTCAGTGTCCCCATCATCTGGTGTGTGTGTGGTGGGCGGGGGGTGGGGGGAGCTGTGGGTGCTTTTTTAGTTTTCCACAGCACATCTTATTCACAGGGATCAAGATGCTAAAACACAGCCCTTTTAGATACACACGTCACTGGCCACTGGCCACTGTGTCCCCTCCGCAGGTACCATCTGCATAACATTAGGGCAGCTGAGGCTTCATTTGCTGCAGGTAAGCATTTGTGGTCTACACAACACAGCCTCCTAGTTGGATGCTCTGAAAGTACCTTTAAAAGGTCTGTTGACACTAATCTCCCTGGCAGTCACCCTTTGTGACCTTCCCTTTGTAGTCCCAAAGTCCCATTCACACTGCATTGAGTAACATTTCCTTGACTCCTTTTATAATAAGGCTGACCTCTATATGCACCCCAAACCCACATGGATTGAGGGTGTTTTGAACTGATGTACCTTTCCCAAACAGGACTTGTGTTTAGAAATTAAGTAACTGAGAGAGCACCTATGAGAAACTAGCAACTTGAATACAAGGCAACCTTATGTGCAGATATATAGGAATCAGGGTGGGTGGGGTACGGAGAAGCTTCCCAGAGGCGGAGGCTTTGAGCTAACTTGAAGAATGAGAACCCTCTGGGATGGGTCAAGAACCCTAGGCAGAAGGCACTGGAGAAACAGAGCCAGGGGGCTCTCCCCTGGATACCCCCATTTCATTCACATAGCTCCAGGCCACCTTTGCCCCTTGCCAGCTGGGAGACTTTGGGCACCTCTCTTCTGTTCCCTGAGCCTCAATTTCCCTATCTGTGAGGTGGGGTAATAATACATATTTCATAAAGGATACTAGAGCATGGAAAGTAGAGCTGGAGGGAGGGGGGGAGACAACCTGGTTTAGTATTGGGTTTTAGTATTGGGTTTAGTATTGGGTTTTCTTGGGTAAGTCATTGCACCTCCTGAGCCTCAGTGTTCCAATCTGCAAAATGGAGCCCAGTGAGGGCAGGAACTAGCAGGCTTCACTTCCCATTGAGTTTGGTCTGGGTTCTTGCATAGGAGAGCTGCTCAGAAAATACCTGTGGGGTGAATGAACGAATCAGGAATGCCTGTTACTCCCTCTGCCAAGAATACTCTCCCCAGCTCTTCCCATGGCTGATTCCTTGCTGTTTCATCAGATGGAACAGGCATGCCACTAGGTTCTCCCTAAGCCCCTCAAACAAAGTTACAATGTCACAGTTATCTTATTTCCCTGCTGACTCTGATCATAATATTGTGTGATCTAAATTGCTTGTTATTTCTGTTTCACCATTTGCATGCCTTGTCTGTATCTACAGTGCCCAGCACAGCGCCTGGCATATACTTAATACATGTTCTACTATGTTCCCTCCTCCCAACCTTTGGATACTGCCTAGGTTTCTCTTATTCGTAGGTCCGTGATCCTACCCCCACCGCGGCCACCCCGACTGGGTTATCTTTACACTGCCTTAAGCGACCTCTGCCTGCCTGTACTTCTCCACCCCCGAACCCCGCATTAGTGCACCGCCAGGGTGAGAGCTTGGCTCCCTATGGCCCAGCGCATGGAAGAGGCCTGGCATACACTAGGCCTTTTCTAAGTGTTGGAATAAACGAGTGACAGGCCAGCACGATGACGGGCCTGGCACCCCCAAGGCACCCGGCTGCCAACGCGTCTTCCCGCCCAGGGCGCGGGAGCCGCGCGAGCGGGAGGCTCGGCGGTTCTGCTCCCGCCGCCCGGTCCAAACTTTCAAAAGATGCGGCGGCCGCGGCCCCGCCCCTCCCTGCTTGGTTGGAGGCAGCGGGAGGCGGAGGCGGAGCCGGCGGGCTCGGGCCGGTTGGCTCCGCCTCCTCCCGCTGCCGCCGCCTCCCTTCAGGCGCCCGCCCCAGCTGCAGCCCGCCGGCTCGGCGGTGCAGCCGCGATGCCCCGGAGCCCGACCCCGGCCCGGGTGCCCGGCCCACCGCGTTATTAGCCTCCGTGCGCCCCGAGCGCGCCGCCGCCGACGCAGCGCCCCGACGCAGCAATGGGCAACACGGTGCACCGGACCCTGCCAGGTACGCCGGGGAGCCCTGCCCGGGAGGCGGGCGCTGGGGTTCTCTTCTCCCTAGGGTACCCGCTGGGTGACTTCCGGAGAGCCACCCCACCCCTCGGAGCCCTCGGCGCGCAGCGGGCTGGAGTCTCCGGTGCCTCCTGCACCCCGGCTAGCGCGCGCCCCTCGGCGGGGTTCTGCGCTCCGGGAGGACGGGTACCGCGTCCTGGTTACCTTGGGGACCCCAGTCCTCGATCGCCCTGCTTGGCCAGAGGCGCGAAGGGGCCGCTGGGGCGATGCCGCGCGCCCCCTCGCCTTTGTTTCAGCCCGAGGGCTCTGAGGAGGGAGCCCGGGGCGCCTTGGGGGGTGACTGGAGTAGGGCTCCCCAGGGCTTCCGACGGCCAGAAGCCAGCCCTTGTGCCGAGACTGCAGCTGCTGAAAGTGGGGGGGCGCTTGCAGGGGTACCCCAATTTCCAGCTGCCAGCGCCCCCGCGGCACATGCTGCCTTGGTTTGGCCACGTTCCCACGCGCACCCCGGCTGCGCCCCCCTCTGGTGTCCGCTCAGCTGGGGGCTCTCTAGTCCCTCAGAGTCACCGCTGCAAAGCGCATCGCCCCCTAGTTAACATCACCATAGAATCTCCGGGCCAGAGTAAGGAGATGGGGGGACGGGAGGGGGGGTGGGAGGGTGGGAGATGGGGAGCAGAGGGGGCCTTACTAGAGAATACCTGGTAATTTGGGAAGCAGATCACTGTGCCAGGGGGCTCTGTGTCCAGCGCTTTGCATACCCCAGCTCGGCATACAAAGTAGCTTTTCATTATAAAGATATTTATCCCAAATTTACAAATAAAGAAATCGAGGCTCAGAGGAGGAGAAATGACTCACCCAAGGTCATACCGCTAAGAGGGGGTAATCTGGATTGAACCCGTTCTGCTTGCCCGGCCATCCCCCCACCCCAAGTCTTTAGAAAAAGCCCTTATTTTGGCTTAAGGCTGGGCATTGGTAGCATCCTTTAGGCACAAAGTGAGAGATATGTGTATTTTTAAAGTACAAAGGCCCAGCTCCGTGGGGTAGCAAATCATCTGGCTGTGGGGCAAATTTAGTGTGAGGTTTTAGGAGCAGAGACATGTCACTGGTTTGTGCTCTAACACTCCCATATAGCCCCCCTTTCTAGGCTTTATATCAAAAAATAATTGTTTCCTCCCCTGGAGGGGGTTGAAATGGGTGATGCTGTGCTCGGGATTCCCAAGGTTGCTTTATGGAAGAAGAGCCGACTCCTACTTTCTAAGCTTCTGGGCAGCGTGAGGGCCATTGTGCTCAAAACCCCCAAGATTTTCAGCCAGGTGAAGTCACCAGCAGGGGCTCGTCAGCTAGCCAGAGGCAGAGGTGGGATTTGAACCCAGGTCCACTTACTGGAGGGTGGCCTCGATCTCCTATGAGCAGGGATGTTGGCTGGATGGGGATGGGGATGGGGGAGTCCACCCACCTAGTCCGGAGGTACCCAGGGATGCCGACAAAGGTGGCAGCAGATACTCTCCTGGCCACAAAGACACCTGGCTGCATCATGGGCCCCCTTGTAGGATTTCTTAATAAAAAATACTGATGCTGTTCTAGTCACATAAAAAAAAAAAAAAAAAAAAAAACATTGTGCCACCTGTGGGTCAGCTTTAGGGTGGGTGAAGGGACAGACACAGCCAGGCAGGCTAAAAATAGCTTGCAATTTATATATTCTCCATCCCACTGGGCTCTTGCTGTGTGGACTGGGCCATCCTGGGCAAGGAGCTGGGGGGTTGAGGTTATTACCTGCTGCAGTAGCTAAGTGTGAAAAATTAAAACTCCCCACGGGGCTGAAGCTTGCACTGAGTTGGAGGAAGGGGAGCGAACTGGAATTCCTAGTTGCTGGCGCTGAGAATATGAAGGGCCATTAATTGTTTTCCAACCTGTTCTGTAATTAGTCTCTCACATACACCGGGCCATTCTTTACAACTCTGTGATCAGTACATGCCGCTCCCCACACTTGGAATAGCCTTTCTTGTCTAGTCCATCTCTTACAATTCAGCTTACTTGTCACCGTATCCAGGAAGCCTTCCTTGAACACCCACACCCAATCCCACCCTTGGCTAGGCTACCTAGATACCTTCTTAAGTCCCTGCTTGTCCATCCGACCACGTTGCATTGCCGTCGCCCCTCTCCACAACTTGCCTTGAGGCTGCCTGAGGACAGAAACCATGTCTTGATTATCTTGGATCCCTGGTTGCCCAACCCAGAGCCTAGTGGCTGGCAGGGGCTCAAAAACCGGTGGTAGAGCTCACATGTTGCCTGCATCCTAGGCTGAAAGAATGTTTGGCTCAGTCCTGCCCTGTAGAAATCCTGGTGCTTTCGTTCTCAGGAAAAGGACACATGCGTGGGGTTCCTTCTATGGGACTTGAAATAGAGAGCTGGCATTTGCTAAGCACCTGGATTCCATGCCAGGCTTCCTGCATATGTGGCTTCATTTACATGCCAAGCATGCTCCTCCTTAAGGCTCCTGCACTTGCTGATCCTTCTGCCTGGAACATTCTTCCCCCAGACCTCCACATGGTTTCCCCCTTGCTTCTTTTAGGTCCCTGCTCCCATGTGGGTCCTGGTGTTGCCCCTGCCCCCGGCACGCCCCACTTACTTTCCCCCACTCTGTGTTTCTACATAGCATGATCACCATGTGCCACACTGTATGTGTAGTTAGCTGTTTCATCATCTGTCTCCCCAGGGAGGATTTTGTGTGTTTTATGTACCGCCGTATATTCAGCACCTGGAGCAGTGGCTAGGGCATAGCTGTTCGGTAAATATCTGTTGAATGAATCGATGAATTTAATTCTTGCAACAGCCCTGCAAGGTAGAGATCATCATCTCTATCTACAGATAAGGAAACTAAGGCTCAGGGAGATAAAATGACTCACCCCAGTTCGCATGGCTCATCCAGTTGGTAGAACCAGGACTGGAATCCAGGTTTATTTAGCTCCAAAGGGCTGCATTCTTCCTCTGACATGCAGTATCCCCCCAACCCATGGTTCAGACATCGGTTGGGGCCCCCCGAGTAATTATGGTATGTTATTGTGTGCAGTGATGACAAGCCAAAGAAAGGGAAGGTCCTTTATGATCGCTGTAGGGAAGCCCCTTGGTAATCTTCACAAAGGGCACATTCAGAGGAATGCCCTATAAATAGAACGGTCCAGGAGTCAGCAAGGGAATTCACGTTTGCTAAGTTCCTACTGTGTGCATTACCCGTTGCAGTTCAGTACTGCAAAGTAAGATGCCATTCGTCTCCATTTTATAGATGAGGAGACTGAGGCACAGAGAGGTTACCAACACTCGATGCAACTCACACAGTTAGGCAGTGGCAAAGCTGGGGTTAGAAGACCCAGGTCTGTCTTATTCCTAATACCCCCTGGCCCTTTTCTCTGGATTCCGTTTCCCTTAATCTGGGTTTTGTAAAGAAAAATAGTAAGAGTATAAACAAGTGGGGTTAGGGGAGACTAGAATTCCGGGGCGGGGGGCTCTTCCCCCTTCTTCTACCAGTTCATTGCAACCCCTCCCTCAGCTCGCCTCTGGAGCTCACTCATAGTTCTGGTTGGAGAAGAGACTGAATTCAAACTGCCAGTTGGGTTTAATCATTAAGTTGGTCTGTGCTTGACCAAGTCAATGGACCTTTTTAGTGTTAGTTCAATAGTTAGGCATCCTAGAGGTTGGAGTGAAGGACGTGTGTTGACCTTGTTCTGTGCCAAACTCTGAGTCAGGGCCTTTACCCACATTATCTATCTTAAACCCTTGTAACAACCCTTTAGAGGGGCTATAGTTACCCCATTTTACAGGGAGGCAACATCTCTCCATGTGCCCAAGCTGGAGGGACTCTGGGGTCTGTCCTGGTCTGCATTTTCCGGAGTGTGCACCTTCACTGATTCAGCTGACATCTTTTAGCCACCTGTCACGTCCCAGGCCCTGGGGTTTCAGCTTGAATGGGATGGACAGCCCCTGGAGGTCCCCATCGAGCTGGCCTCTAGTGGAAGAGGATATAGGATGCACTAACAGAATAGGACAAGTAGCTGGTGGTCTCGATGGAGAGCACAAGCTGTTGCTACCCTGTGCCTCAGAGGGGGAGGGGTGGTGCCCAGTGCCCCCAAATGAGGCCTGGCCACCAGACCAAGTGCTCTGTCTACTGGGGGTCATATCTGACCAGCTTTAAAAATAGAACAGAATAAAAAATAACGCATCAAGTGCATTGAGGTAGTAAGGAGTGTTTTTGCTTCATGAACTTTGTTTCAGTTGTGTGTGCATGTGTGTGTGTGTGTGTGTGTGTGTGTGTGTGTTGGGCTCCGTGGGCTGCAGTGATTAAGAGTTGTGATGAGACCATTCACTGGTCTACAGCAGTGGGAGGTCTGGTGCTGGGTCTAGAACACAGATCTCGGAGTCAGGATGCCTGGTTTCAAATCTAAGCTCAGCCATTTCTTAGGGGAGTGACTTTAGGAAGGTCTCTCTCTGTGCCTCAGTTTCCTCACTGCGATACGGGGACGACGGGGGGTAGCTCCCTCGTAATTGGCGGCGGTGATAATTAAATGGAATAGGGCAGGTAGTCTTGGCACAATGCCTGGGGCTTTTGCTATCATGGTTATTGTTGCCTTTCACTTCCTGCCTTGAAAGCTCTGTCCCAGGTGACCACCAGCCTTGAATCCAGGGGCCCGATTGGGAGGCGTCCCTTTCATGCGTACTGACAGCAGCAATTCCTAAGCGTTCTTCAGCTCGGTCCAGGACACCAGATTTCTGACGAGAAGAATCTTCTTGGCAGGTTGCATTTTGCCATTTTCGTTTGTTCACCAGACCTCCAGGCTGGGCTCTGTGCTGAGCCTGGGGGTCACAGTCTGGATTGAGGGACTCGAGGTCTAGTGGGAAAGACCAACAAGGACGGAGCAGTTATAGTAAGTGGGGGAGGGGGACCCTGGGGGCCGTGATAGCCCGGAACAGGAGGCAGGAAGGCTTCCTGGAGGAGGTGCTGTCCAGTGAGACCAGAAAGCAGAGAAGTTAGTCAAGGGAAGGAAAGTTGTTTAAGACAGAGGCCCGAGTGGAGGGAGAGTAGGGCATATGGGGGGAACTGTGGCATTCTGGGGATCCCAGTGCAAGCCGGGGTGGTATGTGGAGTCAGGGGCGGGCAGAGGCCATGTGAGAGGAGGGGATGGTTTCTTGCAGGCCAGCCCGCAGTCAGGAGGCTTAGATTTCTTAGCTGCCACACTCCCTGCCGGGATGATGTGCCGAGTTTGCCAGCAGGGGCATAGCATTTTCACTGGGCTTGGCTGGAAGGATTGTTTAATCTTCCCTGCAGACAAGAAGGGTCAGCTCTGCCCTCTTTTGGACCAAAGCGTTTTCTGTATTTAGTGGTGCTCTATGAGGGCTTAAAATAGAAGCCCAGAAGCCAGGGCTGTGCTTCAAGCAGAGAGGGGAAAGGAAGGAGGCCTGGGTGCAGCCCTGTAGGTCGTAAGCGCTCACCTGGGCTATAGAAGAGCGGTCAGATCTTCAGCATGCTTGCCCCATACCGGGCCCTTTATCTATTTCATTCCTATTTCAGCTGTCAGGACCTGCCTTCCAGAAGTAGTTTCCCATTTCACAGATGAGGAAACTGAGCTCAGAGGAGAAACGAGACCTGCCTTGGGACAGGCAGCCAGGAAGTTGGCAGAGTGGAATTTGACCGCAGGCCTGCCCAGTTCCAAAGCTCCTTCTCCTCCATCACCAAGGGGCACTGCTCCCCGGGGCATCTTGGGGCTGCTGCCCTTTGTCCTCATCCTGAGCCCCACCCCTCTCAAGCTGTCCTTCCCATGGACAGAATGAAGCTGCCCATGGAAAAGGTCCATCCCCCTCACCTCTCCCTCCCTCCCTCCCTCCCTCCCTCCCTCCAGGCCTGGAGACTCAAAAGCTGACCTCTGGGAATCCTGCCCTGGAGGAGGGGGAATCTGAGCTCCGCACCCTTTCCCCCAGGCTTAGGCTCCTGATATTTCTGCCTGGTAAAAACTGGCCTGCAGTCGGCCACTCCCACCTGCCATCGGCAGGGGTCACGGTGCACCCACACCCTCTCCCCTGAGTCCGGCTATTCACAGGCCCTTCCCGCCCAGAGGCAGCCCCACCAATCAGTCAGCAAGGGCACGGGGCTAGGGCGAGAACCCTTCGTCGTCCAGCACCCAGGCTTTCCTGCAGGTGAGGAGCAAGCATCCTGTCTCCCTGCTGTGCTGTCATCCACCCACAGCAGAGTTGGTAACAGCACAGGCTGTGGTCCTGGTCCCACGTCCTCCTCTTAATCGTAGCCCCAGGCATGCAAAGCGTCTGGCAGATAGGAAGTGCTCACATGGGGTGCCTGTTAGGATTATGGGCTTCCTGGGGACACAAGCCCCTCCTCTATGCTGAGCCCTGTGCTCCTGAGGGAGACAGACTCAGAAGAACAATGACCGCTAACTTGTATCACACAGCCCGTCTGTGCCAGACAGAGTTCTAAGTAGGTGCCTGCACTTGACCCTCCGAACAAGCCCCATGAGAGAGCTATTACTGTTAGTCCCTTACAACTGTTGAGGGAACAAAGAGGACAGAGAGGGAAATAACTTGCCCAAGGGCACACAGCAAGGGTAGTCCGACAGGATTCCTGCTAGAAGGAGAGGATGTTTGTGCGGGAAGGGTGACTGCTGAGTCAGGGTGGGGGGTCAGGTGGGAGGCGGTTCACATTTGCACTAGAAGCCTTCATAGTATTGAGCAGAAATCTGTAAGCATTTAGAAATCCCGCAGGTCGGTTTTTAGTGTGTTCACCTACTTCTGTAGTTGTCTGTCTCACGTCCTGCCTCTAGGCGTGGCCGGGTGGGGACAGTCTCCAGGTGGCCTGTGGGTTTACTGAGAAGATCCCAGCTGATATTCCCTGACGTCTGTTGTGTAGATCTCCAACCCCCTTTCAAAGCAGGTCAGGGGACAGGTGATGTCCTGAGGGCTTTCTAGACAACAAAGCAAGGGCCAGGTCATCTCGGGGAGAGCAAAGAATCCCCGGCAACATAGCCTGAGGTCAGAGAGCAGACCTGATGGGAAACGGTACTGTGGATCAAATGTAGACATGACCAGTGTGTGGACATCATGTGGAGGCAGGTATCAGCTGAGTCAAAGGAAGAACTTTCTAACTGTGGAAGCAGTCTGCAGGTGGAATGAGAGCAGTGAGGAACAAGTGCCCTTTGCTGGAGTGGCACTGGTGTTTAGCCCAGCTGGGACTTGAGATGGACATTGTAGAAGCAACTGAGCATCACATGGATCCAGGATGAATTGTTCATGAAGGTGCCCTTTGACCTTGGGGTCTTATGGGGTGTGCTATCCACTGTTCATCTGCTGAACGCCTGCAGGCCCCTTCGCAATCTTTCATTTATATAATCCTCCTGACAGTTCTGTGGCTTGGAAGGTCTTGGGCCCATTTTATAGCTCAGGAAGTAAGGCACAGACAGATGAAGCCACCTGCCCTCGCCTGGGTCTGTTCCCCACCCCTAGTCTCCCAGCCTCAGCATTTTTGCAGACTCAGTGACAGATATTTCTGAGCGGGGTTTGGGACAGTCGTCCTTGGACATCAGTCCCAGTTCACCCTTGTTTCTTTTTCTCTCTGCATTCTTACTACTGGGACTCAGCTGGCCTCTTGCCTCACCTCTGGGCGGTGGGGAGAAAGTTCTTTTATGAGTAAGCCATTTGGGGAAATGGGTGAGTGGGGGTATCTGGGGTAGGATTGGCACTTGGCAGGATGCCCACAGCTATTAACAAGTGTATTCTGTTTATGCCTTCAACATTACACATTGTTTTATATTACAGTTATATCCCTTGGGCACGTGTTTTCTTTCCTTTTCCCCCCAAGGATGATGGATTTAAGAGCTGGGTGGGCACATGCATACCCTGTATCTCCAAAGCTGGGTCTGCCTGGTAACTTTCCACTCCACCCAAGAGCTTCCCTTCCCCTCAAGGTTTGGGGGCAATTCAAGGTCAGGAGATGGGACAGCGGAATTTCCCTGACTCTGAGGATGGCCCAGACCTTCTTCATCCCTGCAGAGAAGTCCCCCAGGGACTCTGTTCCTAGGACCGGAGGGAGCTTGGAACCTACTTCCTATTTGGCAGATAGGGACACCGGGACCAGAGTGCAGGGTCACACAGCAATTCCAGATGAGGTCTTTGACTGGAATCCCAAGAGAGGTGATGGAAAGAGCACGGTTTTGGAGGCAGTCTTGAGTTCAAATAGTTCTACTCTATCTAACCCATGTCACCCTGGGCAAGTCCTTTCCCTCTCTGAGCCTCCACTTTCTCATCTCTAAGATGGGGATAATGATGCTACCTCCTTTGTGGTCAGGCAATGAGGTACAGATAGGGAACTGCGTGAGAAGTCTGAGCGCAACACAAGACAAGGACTCCATAAGTCTCCCTGAAGGCAAAGGGGTCTGCGCTCCTGAAATTGACGGGGTTGAGGGGGCTGGGGTGGGGAGGAACAGTAGGACCATTAGTCCTGTTCCTCTCAGGTCCCCGTGATAGATCACTGAAGTACCCACCGGTTGGCTAGAGAAGCAGTTCTGCATAATGGTCAAGGGCATGCATGGATTTTGGCTTCCCATCTGAGTGGAATCCTGAGCCAGCTCTTTCCGGAGCCACACAGGCTTCCTCCGGCATCCTCAGTCCTCACTCACCTACTCCCATGAGCCCTCGGGGATTCGGAGGATGGTCAGCATGATGGAGGAGGTGGAGGGAAAGGAGAAAGCTGGATCTTCAGAGAAGGAAGCAGAGTGGCAGAGGCACCCTCCAGAGTCACTTCTTGGCGAGCCTCAGAGTCCAACGTGGCAGGGAAGGAAACTTTAGCTGAGGACCCACACTGTGTGCGGGGCACCATGTGGGAACCCTGTTCCTTCCCCGCAGGGACGACTTCTACGCTTTGCCTGAAGCAGCCATAGCCTCTTCTTCCTAGCTTTGTGGAGCCAGGCTAGTAGGGGTTCAAATGCTAACTCCATCATTTCCTGGCTGTGTGGCCTTGGGCGGCTCTCCCAACCTCCCTGAGCCTCCCTGCCTCACTGGCAATGGGTCTGGTAGCAGTTACCTCACCCAGAAGGATCACAGGAGGTCTGGTGAATGTAGGCCAAGTTTCAGTCTCTGCATTGCCCCCTGGGAGGTCTGTCTCGCTCATCAGGTCCCACCCCCAGTTCCTTTTTGAGGCCTTGGGGACATTAGGCACTGGGGCTCCCTCCCTGCCCTGCTGTAATCAGTCACCCGCTTTCCTTTTTTAGATGCTGCTTATTGTTCATCTCAAGTTCCGCCAAACTGTGGCCTTTGAGCCGCTCAAAACAAGCTGATTGATGATATCCACCACCCCGCCCCCCATCCCTCCCTGAAACCAAGTCAGGGCATCACTACACTCCTTTCCCAGAAGGTGGCTTAAGCTGCTTGTACATAATCTAGCTTTTTTCTGGCATATCCAGAGGGAAGCAAGAGACCTTGGCGTGGAGTGAGGCATAAAACAGGGAAGATGCAGCCTTTGGAGTCAGGACCAGATCTGAAAACAGGCCCTGCCCTCACAGGCTGGTGGCCCTCATAAGGATGTCCACCTCTCTGGGCCTCGGTTTCCTCCTCTGGAAGCCACCCGGCAGGAGATGGTGAGGGGTGAATGGACCACATGGCAAGCACGTTCACTGTGCCAGAGCTGGGCTCCCCGCCCCTCAGGGCCAGCAAACATTGCCCAGCGGTGGGGCTCACGAGGAACATTTCCTCAGCTCTAGGAACCAGGACAGCATGGTTCAAGGAGAGTCTCCTCCTTCTCCAGCATCGCTTTGACCCTGAGAAGCAGGACCAGTGGATCTACTGCTCCACAAAGTCAGGATGGGGCCCTACAGGTTAGTGAGCAGTCAGGCTTCTGGGCTCCACCCAGGCCAGAAAGTGGCTGCCCTCAAGGCAGAGAAGGAGAAAGTTGGCAGACTCAGCCAGCTTATCAGCAGGCGGGTGCCAGGGGCTGCCTGGAGGAGAAGCAGGTGCCGAGGGGCAAGACTGTACCAGCAGTTGGCAGCAACATTTGAAACCTGGACTGTTTTCTTCCTCCCGCCATGCTAGGTCATTCTGATAGGCAGGAAGAGAGACAGGGACAGTTTCCATGGGAAGAAACTGGGCTTGAAGAGGTGGATCTTGGGAGAGGTGGATCCTTCAGGGTTCCTACCAGCTCCAAACACTTCAGTGGTCCCCTGAGGAATTTAACCCCCTCAGCACGGCCTTTAAGACCTTTTGTGATGCAGCCCCTGACTCCCTCCTCCAGCCTCCCTGCTCCCTTCTGCCCTATATTCCTTTATAGTTCCTTAAGTGCATTCCATTCATTCTCACCTCCAGGCCTTTGCCTGTGCTATTCCCCCTGCATCAAACACACTTCCCCATCCCTACCCTCCTTTCCAGCCATTTCTGCCTCAGTCTGCAGAGTGGCTCCTCTGAGAAGTGTCCCCATGGCCCCAGCCCTCCCTACCACCCACCCCGTGCTGTCCTGGTGTCTGCGTCCGTCCCCCTGCTGGTCTCTCAGTTACAGGGCAGGGCAGGGCAGGGCAGGGCAGCGCAGGGACTGCGGTTGCTTGTCAGTGCACGTGTCCCTGCAGCCAATGCAGGCCCTGGCATGGGGCGCAGGCTCCATAAATGTCAGATGAAGGAGGAAGTGATGTACTTGAGAAAGAATGAGGGCCCATCCCCCACTCCGGGCCCTAACTGTGGGAGCTGGCACCTCTAAGGTCAGAGTCTCCTGGGGCAGTTTATCAAGAAGAGACCCCAGCGCAGGGGCCCGGCAGAGGGTCAGAATGGACCAGGAAATCTTGACTCCACTGAGCACCCGAGGGGGAGTTGGGATGACCTCACCCCCTGGGAACTTGGCGCATCTGAGCCCACTTGAGCAAAGAGGCTGCCACTTAGGCCTGGAAGGAGCAGGCTTTTCTCCCAACAAGCGGTGTCGCCTGACCTCTGGCCTCCCTCCCCTCCCCAGGCTCCTTGCAGCTGCAGACAGGAGTGTGGGACCTTCCCGGCTGCACTGGAGTGACCGAGTTTTGTTTGCAAAGAAGAGGGGAGGGAGTTTTGTTTGCAAAGAAGAGGGGAGGGGAGGAGCAGGGTGGCGGTTTCCCATGTGGGCTGGCCCCCTTCCATCCTGGGCGCTGGCCTCCCAGGCCGCTGAAACAGAGAACAAAGTCCCATTACGCTGGCGTCTGTCTCCTGGGCGCATGTCACTGCCCCATTTGGCAGAGGTGAGGGGAGGTTGGTTGTTTTTTTTTTTTCTAGCCCACTTTCAAACCCACCAATGGCAAAGGTACTTCCTGTTGCCAAAGACGGATATTCTCATCCTGCCTTGGGTGGAGGAAAGCCTTGCCAAATACCAGCCTTGCCTTTTCCTCTCTAAAGCACACGCTAACACACACACACGCACCATGTTGCTTCCGACAGCCAACAGCGGTGGTTTACATTGTGGACTTGGGCAAATGTCACTGGAACCAGAAACTTCTTGCTGGAGGCACACAGTCTAAGGTTAGAGGTTATGTGCACCCAGGAAGCCTCTGAAATTGAATGCCAAATTGTGTGCATGGAGGGTGGGTATTCTGGGGGGGACAGAGGCCCATATAGCTTTCATCACCCTTAACAAGGGCCATGACCCCTGCTCCCAACGGTCACAAGGGACTGCCTTGGAGAAGGGGTGGGCTGTGGGAGGAAGGGCCCAAGCCTGGCCCTCGGATGCCACTGCCCAGCTTGGCGGCTTCGATTTCCTCCACTGGAAGATGAAGGTGGTAAAACCAGGGTTGTCCCACAGACTAAGTCAAATAAACAGAGGCACGTGCCGGCACGTAACAGGGGCTCGGTAAAAGGCTGCTTGTGAAAGGAGGGGCACAGAATAGACCACTTTCCCGGTTGGCGATTCCCTTTCCCTGTGCAGCGGAATCTGCTGACAATTTCAGCCAGAATGCCATCTGCTGGAAGCTGCCAATGCTGGAAGCTGTCATCTCGGCGGCCAGAGAAGCTGGAGTGTTGCTTCCTGCTGTCCTCTTGGCGGTAAATGCCATTTTCTCCGGCTCTTTTTAGATCAATGGAAGGACTGGGCTGGGGTGATGAGCGGGGAACATTCAGGGGGTGGCACAGTGCATATTGGGGACGCTGCCAGGATGGCTTAAAAATGGGCCTCTGCCCTGGTCACCAAGGGAAGGTGACCCCAGGGTTTTCAAGAGGCCTTTCCTGGCCAGGATCACCACGAGCCCACCATGGACAAACATGTCCGGATGTTTTCCCCCAGACCCACAAGTAGATGTCTCTGGTGTCAGAGGACATCGGAAACCCTTCCTTGTCAAAGGAACGAAGGTGGCTGGAGGGACCAAGTGTTTAGTGAACACCTACTGAGTGCCAGGCACTGTCTGATGAATTTACCTCACCAATTCAAAACTCCTCACAGCAGTCCTGCAGGGCAGTAAGGACTCTCACCAGTTTTCTAGGCCTGGTTGGGGAGACCCAGAGAAATTAAGCATGGACCTTACTGTCACCACACAGCTATGAAATAACAAAACAGAATTTAAACCCAGATCTGTCTGCCTGCAAGCCTGTGTTCTTTTTCACTGCCTCTCAAACTGAGATTTAGCAAAAAAACTCTGGGAGAGCTGGAGGTGAGGGCTCACCTAGGAGTTGGGTCTGCTGCCTCCCACTGGGAAGGAAATGTTTAGTGATCATCTACTGTGTGCCAGGATTTGTGCCAGGCTCTCTCTGTGCTCTCATGGCCCCTCAGCAGCCCAAGACAGGGGTCTAAGATCACACACCATTCCAGATGAAAACTTGCAGCCCTGGGAAGTGACCTGACTGCCCAGGGACCCAAGGCAAATGAGCAGCAAAGCACAGGCTCGAACTCAGAGCCCAGGAGGGGTGTTCTAAGGCACTGATGCGGGAGGACCACAGAGCCACCACCAGAACTGCTCTTCTGTCCACCTGTCTCACCAAAGGACTCATGCAAGGCTGGGGGGTTGCAACATTTAATCAGAATAGAGTCCCGTCCTCCCTAACCATCCACAGCCACTCAGTACTCACCCCACACCCAAATCTCTGGCCCATGCGTTTAAAGTCCAGGCATTGCTTCCTTGATCAAACGCTGGAAAGACCCTCCCCTCTGACCTTGGTGGGGCTGGAGCAGCCTTTGGTCAACTGTGAGGCTGGGCCAGGACTGTTTCCTGCTCCCTCCTACGCCCGGGATGGGCTGCTGCAGAGGTCTCCTGGGCTCCTACTTCACAAGACTCCCTCTGCCCTGCCTTGTCCTTAGAGTCCCCAGGTCTGATTCCTGGCCAGAAGAAGAGGGGGCTCACTGGCCATAGGTGGCCCCCCTCACAAGCCGGCGGGTACTCATCCTTCCATGGAAGGAAGGGGGCATGGGGCCTCGTCCTGGCAGAAGGTTTTCTCACCAGTTACAGTGTGCCCATTTGAATCTGGTCTTGGCAGCTAGGAACCTCTGTGCCCACAGACTCAGCCATTTGGGGGAACAGCTGAAGTGATCCCCAGGAGGGGAACGGTGGGGGGCATCTTGGCCCTCGATGGAATATTCTGCAGCCATGAAACACAAGCACTGTGAATGCTCAAGAGCCATGGGGGGGGGCGGGGGGCCAGGAATGCTTTTTATGTAATGCTGAGTTAGAAAAGAGAAGGCAGGAAGCAAAACTGGCTGGGGGCTCTGATTGCAACGAACTTGGAAAAGGTGCTCAGTACTTCCGCACCGCTTATGGAAGAAAGCTGGGGCAGGAGGAAGGAACGCTGGTTTGGAGTCAGACATTGCTGGGTTTACGTCTCAACACTGCTTCTTGCAGCCAAGGGAAGTGTCTCCACTGCCTGGAGCTTTGTTTTTCACCTCAACAATTCTGCAGGTGAAGATTCATTTGGAGAATTAGCCACAACCCCAAATGGAGAACATCTGGCCCAGGCCACAGCACACAGCGAGGGCACAGCCAATGGTCCTTACGTGGATAAGGGCCGGGCAGGGCCGATGAAAAATGCCGTGGGAGTTAGGGTGTGAAGGCAGGGAGAAGGGAGGGATTTTTCTCATCCTTGCCAAACTTTCCATAATGTGGTTCGTGGTGTTTACTGCAGTAATTTAAGCGATAAACTTCAGTTTTTCTGTCGACCTCTCTGAACTAGGATGTTCTGCAGGGCCCCTGGGGTCCATCCACAGACATTTTTTCTCTTTCTTGGAGAAGCCACTTTCCCCGAGCCAAGCTAAAAGCAGACGTTGGTGTACAATTTGGAGATTGCTTATTATTGTTCTTTCACCTTAAGCATTTTCTATTTGCATAAATAACACATCCTCTTTAGACACTTTTTCAGTCTGGTCTTTTTGCCTCATGTCAGGGCGCTGGCCTCTGAGGAGGTAGAAACTGTGTTTATCCCTCACTCCCCGAAGGAAGCTGGATCATTTAATCAAGCCTAAACGAGTCTGTAAACTCCGCTGGTCACTTGGCTAGATTTTGTCCTAACATGTAGTTGGTTTTACAGGAAACTTCCCCTTCTGTGTCTCCCCAGCCAGCGTTCATTTCAGCCGCCAGGCCACTCTGACTGATTATCTATGTAAGGATTCCCAAGCTGTTTTGCAAAGAAACTCTCGGATTGAGAGACAAGGCTCAAGGGGCGAGAAAACTAATCACATAACAGTGGCTTGTGGTCTTTGGTGCTCAGAAGGGCTTTAGATCTGTGGTCCTATTTAATGTTTCCTGGAGTGTTTGCCAGCTGTGGGGACCTTGGGGAGAATTCGGCCTGTGGGTACTGGAGGAAGCTGCAACCCAGAGAAGCTGAGCGGCTCGCACAAGGCTACGGCATGCGTGGGGATGCAGGCTCTGTGGTCCCTGAGCTGCCTCTCCTGACGGTTTACACCTGGTACTTCCCTTACTTAGCTCATTTTTGTCTTCCAAAAAGCTCTCCAGTGGGCCCCTGCTCTTATCCTTGTGGCTCTGGAGATGACCCACAGTCTGGCTCTGGGTTCACCCTCCTCATTGCCTTGGGGGCCCTTCCCTGGCAGGCCGTGCTGGCCTGCTCTGCCGAAAGCCCTGCGTGGCTCCCTTTCCTTCAGGTCTCCTTCAAGGTTACGGAGGAACTCCTATCAATCAAGGAAGTTTGGGCTGCAAACATGAGAAACCAAGCCAACCCGGCTTATAAGCAAAAGAGGGCTCTCCTTATCCTCCTTGGGTGGAAGTAGCCGTGACATTGTCTCCTTTATCAGAGGTGGCCTGCCCAAACCCCTACTGAACTTCAACTTGGCAGGCCCCTCTCCCTCTTTGGGCCCATTTCCCCACCCGTAAAATGGGCTTCTCAGAGATGATTTCTGAGGTCTGCTCTAGCTCTAACGTAATAGAGACAACAAGTGTCAGGCCTCTGCTGAGCATGGGGGAATCAAAGATGAAATGGAAAAGCCCCCGCCCTCCAGGATCCAGCACTGGTGTCCTCCTCTCCCTCCTTACCACCTCTCCGCCTCCCCTTTAAGTATCCATTATTTTTCTTATTTATTGCATATATTTTATACACCCAAGGCAAGTATATTGAATGTCTCATTAAAACCTCAAAACTCCAAATCTCTAGGACCAGAATCTGACCCCTTCTCACCACCTCCCGATGTCAGCCATCATCATCTCTGCCTGGAATAATCCAGTAGCCGTTGTCCTCCCCAGCTTCCTTGCCCGCCCCCTCGAGCAGTCCCCTCTCCACACAACAGCCTAGCAGTCTCACCTCTCTGCTCTAAACCTCCAGTAATGTCCCTCTCCCTCGGAGTAAATTAGTTAAGGAAGAAACAAGCAGCAACCATGGGATCTCCTCCCCACCTGCCACCCCCTCGCGGCTCCAGCTCTGCTCTCATTTGCTTCCACCTCCCCTACTTGCTCACACCCTCCCAGCTGGCTTCCTTGCTGTTTCTCAGCCACGCCAGCCAGCACATTCCCACCTCGGGGTCTTTGCACTTGTCGTTAGCCCTGCCTGGAGCGCTCTTCCCGCCTGGAACGAGATACCCTCGTGGCTCACTCCCTTCGCCCCGACTCAGAAGTCACTCATCAAAGAGGCCCTCCGTGGAAGTGCTAATGCTTCGTTCTTCCCTGCTTCTTTGGCTACGTTTTTCTCTGTAATGCATCCCACCAGGTAGAGTAGGTTTTCCTTGTTGCTAACTTTGCTTCACCCCCGCCCCCGGAATGCCCATTCCATCAGAGTGGGGGCCTCATCCCCCTTGGTAACTGGTTGCATTCCCAGTGCCTAGCATATACGAGGTGCTCACTGAACATTTGTTAAATGAATGAATGATTTAAGTCCCTTAAGTTTTTTTTTTTTTTCTTATGCAGGACCTTGGCTTCATTTCTTATACTTTCTTCTGTGGATCTGTGGCTTCTGTTTGGAGGGGGGCCTCCAGCTTCCCAGCATGGCTGTCTACCTCCTTGACTGGGGCGCCCCTCCCCACAGGCTTGGGGAGGGGAGCCACGGCTTGCCTGCCTCATCATCGCCTCTCCCTCTTCATTTTCCCCAGTCCTCACTCCCACTAGGCTCAGCATTAATGAAAGCCCAGCAACGTGCCCAGAGCACAGTGAACCCTGTGGGTGGGTGTGGGACGACTAGTCCCTGCAGTGGATTCTCGCTCCCTGGAAGGCTGTTCTTCTCCCACGTCTACAGACCATTGTGTGCTAGGGGTTGCCTGCAATTTATAAGCACTTGCCACGAAAATTGTACTCAGCTGCTGTTGTGAATGAGCAGCAGAGACTCGTGCAGTAATTACCCACCCCACCATCTCCCAGGCTTCCAGAGTCTCGCAGGAACTGCCCCTGGGATGGAGGACAGGTGGGAGGGATGAAGCTCCCACCTCAATACTAAGCCACCTGGGTCTGTGGCCAGCAACCAGCTCCTTTGAAAAGAGACCTTCCCAAGATTCTCCAGGTCCTCTGGGCAAAATTCCCTTAGAGATGAATCTTGAAAGGTGCATGTTCTAGAAAAGCTAACCTTGTTTATAAAGAATGCCTTCATTTTCTGTGGGTAAATGGGAGGGGAAGTCACAGCATCCTGGCTTGGGTTTCCTTTGGAACCTCAGTATTCTGATCATGTTATCACACTGTGCCAGGCAGTATTCTAGGAACTTCATCCTCATGACCTTGTAGCAGCTGTGTGGGTCAAACAATGTTCCCATTTTACAGGCAAGGAAACAGGCTAAAGAAGTGACAAGATCTAGTGCATGTCACACAGCCAGGAAGTGCTTAGAGAGCTGGGATTCCAGGCTGCACTCTATATTGCCTTTTATTCTATTGTCAGGGGAATGACCCCAAGCCTACCTTCTTTCTATTGCCTTTTCTGCCTTGCTTTTGAACCAAATTTGCACAGAGAAAATCAGCCAGACCCCCACTACTCCCCTAAGAACCCAAGGCCCCAGTTGCCTTTGGAAGGACTCTACAGCCCAAAAGTGGCCCTTGGAGGAAGCTTCTAGATTTGGAGATTTGATAGGGACAGAGAAGTCACCTGACCCCAGCCTGGTTGTTGTGACAAATTCATTGGTGTTGGCCCTACTGGGAATGAAACAGCTCTGAAAAGGTTTTCACTACACACACACACACACACACACACACACACACACACACACACTAAGCCTCGGTTTGCTCATCTGTGGAGTGGGTATTGTGACATTGTGTGATAGTCATAGGTAGGCTGGCGGTAGCTGGAACCTTCCCAAAGTTTATCAATTACCAGTCTAATGAAGATAGACTTTAAAATGGCAATGATTATTAAAAGTCGAATTGGGGCCGTGAAAGTTCTGAGAGGCCCTAACCCTGCTGCCTGTCTCTTCCCGCAGACCCGAGCCCGCCGGCACGCCTCCTGGCCACCCGCCCATGCTGTGGCCCAGGGCCGGAACGGCGCCCGGTCCTAGGCGAAGCGCCCCGCTTCCACGCGCAGGCCAAGGGCAAGAACGTGCGACTAGATGGCCACTCGCGGCGGGCCACCCGGCGTAACAGCTTCTGCAATGGCGTCACGTTCACGCAGCGGCCCATCCGACTGTACGAGCAGGTGCGGCTGCGCCTGGTGGCAGTGCGCCCGGGTTGGAGCGGTGCACTGCGCTTTGGCTTCACGGCACACGACCCGTCGCTCATGAGCGCCCAGGACATCCCCAAGTACGCCTGCCCCGACCTTGTCACGCGACCTGGCTACTGGGCCAAGGCGCTGCCCGAGAACCTGGCGCTGCGTGACACCGTGCTGGCCTACTGGGCAGACCGTCACGGCCGCGTGTTCTACAGCGTCAACGACGGCGAGCCGGTGCTCTTCCACTGTGGCGTGGCCGTGGGCGGCCCGCTCTGGGCGCTCATCGACGTCTATGGCATCACGGATGAGGTGCAGCTCCTCGGTAGGTCACGGTCTGGACCAAGCAGTAATTCTGTGTGCATGGATGTGTATTTCTTTCATACTCACAAACACGAAGGGCTTACTTTGCCAAGCCTTGTTCTAAGCAGTTGCCGCATTTTCACTCTTATTTTTTTTATTTTTTAATTTTTTTTTACCACAACCCACCATCCTCATTTTACAGATGGGAAAACTGAGGCACAGAGAGGTTAAATAACTTGAGTTGCAAAGCCAGGACTGGAACCCACACGGGTTGGGTCCAGAGTCCATGTCCTGGTCCAGGTTCATTCAGACCCCTTCATCAGATACTTGCGCATTTACTCATTTTTTTTTACCCATTCCTTTGCTAATTCCTTCTCTCCCTGTTCATTTGCTCACTCAGTCATTCACTCACTTATGCATGTGTTTGCTCGCTCACTCATGCATTCAGTCATTAGCACATCCACTTACTCAGCAATCAAATTTATGGCCCAGTCCTCGCACATCTACAGTGTCCACTGCCAGGGGCTCAAGGTCCACCGGGGAGGCAGGCAGACAAGACAGGCTAGGCCTGACTCTAACAGAGGAGGCAGCCACTAATGCTGAAATCTGGTGGTGAGAATTCCTGGGCGTAGAAACCCTTACCTTGAAACTTTTTTTTTTCTTTTAAAATGATTTAAAAGTCCCATAATGTCAAAGTAACCATTTTAAAGTGCACAATTCAGTGGCATTCAGTTGGTAACCATCACCTCTAGTTCCAAAACATTTTCATCACCCCAAAGGAGACCCATATCCTCATTCTCCCCTACCTCCAGCCCCTGGAGACCACTGACCTGCTATTTGTGACCTTAGCTCTTGAACTCACAGGTTACATGTGAGCCAGCCCAGCCTGGATTTCTGGGGCAGTACAGGGAGATCAGTTTGCTCAGAGAATCTGGACGTAGCCCTATGTGTCATTTACTTGCAGGGAATACACAGATCTCAAGTTTGAGTTTTGAGAGACTTATACACCTGCCCATAACCCAAGAAAGTTCCCCTCCTTTGGAAGCAGCCTGTGTTCTGATTTTTTACCACAGATTAGTTGCACTTATTCTGGAACTTCATATAAATGGAATCATACAGTGTATATGCATTTCTAGCTGGCTTCTTCATCAAAGCACAGTATTTTTGAGAATCATCTATGTTGTTGCCATGTAAATCAGTAGTTTGTTCCTTTTTAAGTGCTGAGTAGTATTCTGTGGTATAGATGTACCCTGGTTGGTATATCTGAATGTCTGGGCTGTTTCTGGGTTTTCTGCCTTACACCTTGAAGGAACACTCCAGCCCGGGCTCCTTGGCCACCACTGCCACCCATACCACCACTGGGCAAGGAGGGAAAATGCATGCATTGCGGCTGTGCCCTCCTTCCAAAGAAGGAGGAAGGCAGCAGAACTTCTGAGGATAGGGTTGAGGGGTGCCTGGGTGGCTCAGTTGGTTGTGTCCGACCATTGATTTCAGCTCAGGTCATGATCTCATGGTTCATGAGATGAAGCCCCACATCGGGCTCTGCTGATAGCAAGGAGTCTGCTTGGGATTCTCTCTCTCTCTGCTCTTCACCTGCTTGTGTGTGCGTGAGCGCTCTCTCTCTCAAAATAAATAAATAACCTTAAAGAAAAAAAAAAAAAGAGGAGAGGGTTGGGAGTCACACAGACCTCTGTTTTATACCTGGCTCTCAACTTGCCAGCTGTGTGGGCTTGGCCAAGTGACTGAACCTCTATGTACCTCAGTTTCATCCATAAAATGGGTTCATGGTAGCACCACCTCATGGCATTGTTGGCAGGGTGACACGATATATGAAAGGGATACAGCACAGTGCCTGGCACATAGAAGATACTTAAGAAATAACATCTAAGAAATCAGAATCTCTGCCCATTTGCATGTAGGAGGAAGCACATGTCTGAATTTCATGCTTAGGCAGACCAGACTATGAATAGCTAACCACCCTGTAAGCTGGGACCTTACTTGGGCATTTTAACCATATTCCCCCACACTCTTTTCCATGGAAGGTTCTGCATTTCACCTCCAGGAGACGTAGATTTCTAAAGCCTCCTAGATCTGTCACTCTTTTTTGGAGTTTTTTATTCCTACAGAGCAGAGAAACAATCACTCCTCATTCACCTGCTCCCTCACATAGCCCATGTGTTGAGGTAACAGCCAAGAAATCGCAGCCACCCCATAACCAATGCAAATGGCTTGGGGTTTTTTGAAAATACAAACTGGAAGCAGCCTTTGGTGACTTAGTGAATCTGAATAAACCTGTGAGGAGTCATGGACTCTTTCCCCATTCGCCTAGCAAACTTTTATTGAGCCCCTCCAATGCCTCAACCCCCATGGAGGAAAAGGAGAGAGCCCCCCTGGAACACTGGTATAACGTGGCAGACGTGAGTCAGTTTCCTTATCTTCAGGTAGGGCCTGAGATGTGCTGGCTGATAGGAAGCACCTGTAGTACAGGTGCCCCAGGACCAGGTTCACAAGTGAGATTCAAAGGAATTCCATCTGAGTGATAGGAGTCCAGGTGGATTTCATGTTTTTATACCTCTATGAGTTACCTTTAAAAATACATATATACGTGTGTGAAGAGCTTATGGTGCTTTTACAATCAGAAAGGGAAATAAAGTTCTTTTTCTTTCAGAAGGTTATAGGAGATAATGGGGAAGTTTCTGGCATGTGATCAAGGCTGAATGTTTCCTTCCCAGGGGAAGAGCACATTGACATTGGGTACATCTGGGTAAAGGGATTATGGGTGATTTCCACCCCCCCCCCCACCAAAGTTACCAATGACTCATGATCAGAAAAAAAAAGTTATAATGAAAATAAGCTAAGCTTTCATGATTTTTTATGGCTTGAGCTCAGGCAACAGGTACCCTACTGTTGCCAGCATGAGGAAAGGTAACATGAGAACCACAGAAATTCCACCATAAAGGGGATCTCCCTCTCCCAATTCTTGGGCGAACTGGGCTTTCTAATGGTGGTGTCTAAGGTAACAAGTAGATAAACACAAGGGAGCCAGTGTTTGTGTAATCCAGAACTCTCTGATTTCCTTTTCCTCACAAGGAATAAGGAGGTGACATAGTTCCTTTAGAGACTGTCAGCTGTAAAACTCCAGAATAGAGATCCCCTCCCCCCTCCCTCACAAGATTGAAAACGAACAAATGAAAGTGTCATTAAGGTTGTCAAATTGAGCAAATAAAAATACAGGACACCTCATTACATTTGAATTTCAGAACAATAATTTTTTAGTGCAAGTATGTCCCATGCAATATTTGGGACATACTTAAAAAAGAATGTTTTTCTGAAATTTGAATGTCCCTGGGCATCCTGTATTTTATCTGGCAGCCCTCATCTGAGAAGCATCCTCCCGGTCTTGTGAGGTAGGGAGACCCTTTATTTGCCCTGGAACTTGACCTAAAGTGAAATAAAAACCTTCATAGGCTTCACATAGTTCTCTTACTTGATGGAATTATGTTCCTAGCCCAGCTTCTTCCTGCAAGGATGGGCGGGGGGGGGCGGGGAGGGTCCAACTGCAGCAGAGAAAGCTACATCTATGTGACCAGACCCTGGTGTGCCTACTCTCTTGACATTCTCTTTCCTCAAGACAGGGTGATTTAGTCCTTTTAGGTAAAGAATTCAGGACTCAGAGAAGGGAAGTGACTTGCCTAAAACAACCAAGCTCGTGAGCGGCAGAGCCAGGATTAGAACCCAGGTGCATCCATCTCTTTGGTTCAGGGGTTCTCAGCTGTGGCTGCACATGGTGATCACCAGGGGCACTCTGAAAACCCCACCTATCAGCGTGCACCAGACCAATTCAATCAGAACCTGTGGGAGTGGCCCCAGGCATCTAGATTTCTTAAGGCTCTGGTTGTGATCACAAAGTTCTTCAGACGTGCCAGTTCAAGGCATGGTGTCATCACTGGACCACGAAAGCCCCTTATCTTGTTTCTTTTCTGCTTCATGCCCAGCTGCCATTCTATACTCCCGTTCACCCCATCCCCTGCCCAGACAGGCACCACTCTGGTGTTCAGTATAAGCCCTTGGATGTATCTTTAAAAAACACATATAGTTTCATATGTATATATGGATGGGACTGTACTAAGAATCTTACTTTTTTTTTTTTCCACTTGCCCCATTTTCAGATTTATCTGTGCTGCTATCTGGTCCCTTGTTCCCTAGCAGCTTCCACACTGATGGACTAGGTGCCACCAGCTACCCCCATCCCTCCCCACCCCCAAGCAAACTACACTGCAGTACCTTCTCCCACAGGGCTGCATTGTGGCCCTAGGGTTTACCAAAATTCCCCAGGGGACAGACCAGGATGGCCTTGCTAGATCTGGAGCAGTCCCATCCTGAGAACCTGTGATTTCTCTCCTCCTCCGAGCCAAAGAGAAGGGGCTGAGCCCAGGCAAGTGACTTTCTGTTGAATTTAGTAGTTCTTAGACCCATGAGAGGAAGGTTTGGCCAGGTTTCCCCCTCCCTCCCCTGGCTCCTCTGAGAAGCTCTTTCCTGGAGCTCTGGAATTAGGCCCCATGCTGTCCTGAGGCAGCTCTGTCCCTCTTTTAGACACCTCAGTAGTGGTCACTGTCACAGCCCCTTTGTCCTTCCTCTGCCCAGTGGTGGAAGGCTGTGGCAGACCAAATAAGCAACATCAGTCTAAAGCCATGGCATTGAAGGCTGTGTTGTCAGAAATCTTAGTTGTAAGTGGCAAAAACCAGTTCAATCTTGCTTAAGGAAAACAAGATGTCTCATGACTGAAAATGCAGGGGAACACCTGCCTGTAAGCCTGGCTTGATGCAGGAACCCAATGAACAGCACCTGAAATACTGGCCTGCCTTTATTTCTTGCCCTCCTATCATCTTTGTTAGCATCATTCTCAGCTGAGCTCTCCTTTGGGGACCAGAGGGGGGTGGGGGTGGGCAGGACACCAGCAGCTTCAGTACCATGTCCCATCATATTAATAAATCCAGCAGGAGAGCTGCTCTCCCAAAGGTCTAGCTAAAGTTCAAGGTTTAGACTCCTTGCTCTCCATGGCCAGAAGGATGGGATAGAGTGGCCAAGTTAAGGCCTCCTTCTCAAGGTAATCTGTGGAAGTGGGAGGTGGGTGTGAGGCAGTTCCCTCAGAAAAGCTGGGTGCTGGAACCAGAAACAACAGCTCTGTATAGGCCTTGTAGGGGAGTAATTTACCCTTGAAAGCCTTGAGCCCCGTCTGCCAGCTTTACCTGGGTGTTATCTTCCAGTCCTCATAAGAACACTATGAGGCAGGAAGTAGCATCACCCCCCATTTGCAGATCAGCATGGATGGATAATTTGGCCAATGTCACCTAACAGTTGGTGGTACTAGAGTTGGTGTTTATGGTTTATTAGTGTTATGAACAAAGTGTTTGACAAGGACTTGCATTTATGGATCCAGATGCAGGGCCTAGAGATCAACTGTACCACCCCATGCTTCAAGTGACGAAACTGAGGCCTAGAGAGAGGCAGGGACTTGCCTAAGGTCACCCAGCTGATAAGTGGTCATGATAGGGAAGGGGGTTGGGCTCAAGACCCTGGGAGTTGCCTCAGCACGGGCCCTGTGAGCACCCCACATCATGCAGGAGGGACTGGCTGCAGGTGGCTACATCCAGAGCCTCACTGGGGAACAGCACGAAGTAATTGGCTTTTACAGTTAATATTTTCTTTCTAAACAGTCCAGGCCAGCACCCACCTCCCTGCCCCAATAGTAAGGCATTTGCCTGGCAAGGTGGCCTGAAGGATTGTCCTTTCCGAGTCTGGGGTGAGATCTTCAGTCTGTGGCCATTGGCATATCCTATTAGGGACTCCTGAAAGTCTACTCTGTGCCAGGCACAGTGCCAAGCACACTGTTATACCACAGATCTACCATTAACTTTCCCCACAGGCCTATGAGACAGGGGTGAGGGTCCTTACATTGCAGATGGAAACTGAGGTCACATCCAGGACTGGCCAGGGTCCAACAGGTCTGTCTCTCTGGTTCAGTCTTCTTTGCTTGGAAAAGATTGAGTTCAGTGGCCCACACACCTGGCATTCACACCCTTTTTTGTTAAACCCCAACACCCCTGCCTTGCTGCCTGCCCTCCTGTGGCCAAGACTCAAAGAGCTCTGCTCCTGTATCCTCCTGCCTGTTTGGGGACATTGCTCCTATCATTTGTCCCTTTCTCCAGCCTCACTTTCTCTCTCGCCATAGGATTATTCCCATGAGCACACAAAAGAGGTCCAGTAGTTTCCATTAAAAACAAAATAAAACAAAAAAACGCCCTTGACACTCTCTTCCACCAGCTACTTTCTCATTTCTCTGCTCTTCAGAGCAAAATTTTCTTAAAAATATCTATATGCCACCCTCTCCACTTCCCTCTTCAGCTCATCCTAGTGATCTGTATTTAATTTTAAACGTTTAGTGTGAAATTTAAAATGCAAATAGAGGTCCACTTTCTTTAATGTACAAAGTAGGAGTAGAACCAGTAGTAAAGTATACATTTGTTTACACCATTTACATATATATATATGCTCAGATATAATATAGTTTTCCACATTAATTTTACTATTCAAACAATAGAAAGTGGGTAGCAATTTAGGAAGTATGAAAGGGATAAACCTCAGAAAGACTTTTCTACCATGTTTATTCTACGCTGTGTATGGCTGTGTGCTCACTTCTCCACTGCACAGAATTCAGCTGTGTATAAAACTGAACCCAATCAGAAGCTGAAGGAGACAAGAAATGATGGGTCGATAGCCTGATGCACTGTCATACAATTCAGACGATGGTACAGCTACCAGCTTGTAATTTTTAGGCACTGCAAACAAGGCTTTCTCTTGAAGTTGAACCAAAACCAACTTGGGTTCTGCAGGCTCTAATATGTACAGGGAAAAAATCGATGCTGAGGAGGTTCAAAATTTGGTCTCTACCAGTTACCAATGCAGTCAGCAATCACCCAATCTGGCAGGACTCCATCTTGATGACCAGTATCTCTGTCAGCATTTTAGTCCTCCAATGTCATCTTCTGGGTTAAGTTCACCACCAGACACTTTGAAGAAGGTTGCTCCCAACTGTAACAGTGGCAAGTGGGGTGGCCGGTGCTCAGGTACCACCTCGCAACGATTTTATCCAATTCCTCCCTCATGCACTGAAATCTGGCTGCCGCCAAGCTGTCCTCACCATTTCACCACACTTGAGCCTGCCAGCTCTCTGACGGCTCCACGCTGCCAGATCCACAGCTCAGCCCCGTCCTCTTTCCCGGCCTTTCACTTTCAGCACAGGTGATCTCTCCCAGCCTCTCTCACCTGCTTGTGCCTCCTGGCTTCACAAGCCCCCAGTTTTACTCCTGCCTCCCTGGCTGCTCCTCCTTGGCTTCCTTTCTGGCTCCTTCCTTGCTTGTCTCCATATGCTGAGAGCCCCAGGGTTCTATCATCAGCTTTCTTCTCTATCATGTAATACAACACGCATGTAGAAAAGTGTAAAAACGTCTCTGGAGTTTAACAAACCATCCTAAAGCAAGACCATTTCTCCACCTACCCTCTTTCTCCAATGATTCGAGCCCATCACTGGGGCCTTGAATCCCGTCTTTAGGCTGCTGGTGCCCAGGTCCATATTCCCAGCCCTGACGCCTCCCCTGAAGTCCGGACTTCCTTCTGCCTACTCACATCTCCTCCTGGCATCCAAAAGGCATCCCACACTGAACACATTCAGGCAGCCATCCCCACTGTCAGTGAAGGGCACCAGCCACTTGGCTGATTGGTCCAAAACCTCATGAGACATCCTTGATTCCTCTTTTCCTTGCCCTGCATCCATTCTGTCAGCATGTCCTGGCTCTTCTGCCTCTAGTGCATGTCCTGAATCAGTTCTTTGGAGACAATGAAGTGACTGATGGATGGTTCCTTCTGTCTCTAACTCTTCTAGCCTTCCTTCATTTTCGTCTTCACACAAAGATGGGGTTTCTCTTGGGACATAAATTCTGCTTTACGTCCAGCCCCAGACATATTTGAGCCCAGAGAGCTAGAGAAAGAAAAGAAAGGCAAGAACCCAGCTTTCTCCCAGGTCCAGGGAGAGTGGGAGGTTGGGGAGCCAATCCGAGTCACCCCAGTCTCCCTGTGCCTGGCCTGGGACTGCTGCTCCGTGGATGTTTGGGGAAGGGGCAGAACGGTTGGACTCTTCCCCTCGGGGGTCACATTAGGCCCCCTGGGGACTGCAACTCCAAGAGCCACTTGTCCTGAGGCTGAGTCCACGTGCTGGCAGCTCAAAGAGCTAAACAAGAACAGCTGAACTTTGGAAGCAGTACTGCTAGTGGTCATGGGGTCTGGTTTTGGAGTCACGTAGCCTGAGATGGAATCTCATTATTGGGATCACCCCTGGCTGTGTGACCTTGACTAATTCACTCCACCTCTCAGAGCCTCCCACTGTGAAAAGTGTCCGTCTTACAGAGCTGTGTGGGATAATGGGGAGGATTGATGAGGATAATGCATGGAGTTGCATCTGGTAGATTGTGTCTCAAAAAAATGGCTGTGTATATTTTCATCAGACCCAGAGAGCGGGTCACAGGTTAGAAATCTTGATAAGCTCCCTTGGTGGCCTTTAGATACTGTGGCATTTCTGCCTGTCACCAGCTGGTTCTCCACAGAGAATCTCTTGAGAGATGGATTGTCAAGTGTCAGGCCTAGGCCAGCACTGTGCTATCTTGGGACTGTCTCACTCAGAGACGCCTGGTGGGGACAAAGCTCCTTGCATACATTGAGGAGACCCAACCTTCTCTGAAGGGCTGCTGTGTGCCAGGTACCAGGCTGAATGCTGTCATGTAGGTTGTCACCCCAGCCTCACAGACTAAGCTTTCACCTCAGAGATGCTGTTCCTTCACACAATTTATTCCTTCTGTCTGCAATGGCTACACCCCACTTCCTAGGCCTTCAGGCCTTCACTCCATCATCACCGTCAGGGAGGTCTGTTCTGACCCTTTCTCAGGCCTCACTTCTGATCAAGTCTCCCTTGTACACAGTCTCAAAGAACCCCAGTTCTGTCACTCCCCGGTTGCATGACGTGGGGTAGCTCACTCTGCATCTCAGAGTCTGCGTTTACCTCACTGAAACATGCCCATTTTACAGAGCCATGGAGGACAGTGGCTCTTAGTAGCATTCATCACAGTTTGTACTTACACGGTTTCGTGCCTAAAGTCTGTCTCTCCCACTGGACTAGCAGCTCCACCGGCACAGGAGCCATGCCTGCTTCTTCACGGCTCTTCACTCAGTGCCCAGCACAGCATCTGGCACATGGCAAGTACTCTATACATTTTGGTCAAAAAATGCTGAAGAAATAATGATAATAATTAACATGTTTTGAGCACTTACTTTGTGCCATGTTCTGTGCTACACCCTTTATTTAAAAAAATTTTTTTCTAATGTTTATTCATTTTTTTGAGACACAGACTGAGGGTACAAGCAGGAGAGAGGCAGAGAGAGAATGAAACACAGAGTCCGAAGCAGGCTCCAGGCTCTGAGCTGGCAGCACAGAGCCCAACCCAGGGCTCGAACCCACAAACTGTGAGATCATGACCTGAGCCCAAGTCGGCTGCTTAACCGACTGAGCCACCCAGGCGCCCCTGTGCTACACTCCTTATAAAAGCATCTGCTTTAATCTCTGTAACAACAGAGACCAGGATTAATCCATTTTAAGCTGAAGAAGCTGAGGCTCTGAGAGGTTAAGTGACTTACCTCAAGTCACATAGCCAGGAAAGGCTGAAGCCAGGACTTGAACCATCTCCACAGGCCATGCTCTTAATCAGACTATTGCACTGAAGGATGGGCTCCTATGTGGAGCTGTCAGGGGCAAGGAGGAGGAGCACTGGAGTGGAGGACGAAGCAAACATTGGCAAGGACACAGGCCCAGGGCCTGCCACAGCCAATGCCTTTAGGCTTAGCCTAGCAGGATGGGTGGGGCAGAGTCCTGGGAAAGCGTATCACATCCCACACCCAGAGGCTCTGCCAGAAGTTGACGTCTACACCAGAAACATCCACTATCTAAAATACCTTTTCAAAAAAATACTTTAGATTTTCACATATGCCTTTGTTTTACTGATTACAAAACCAATACATGTTCATTAGAGAAAAAATCTAATGAAACATCTACAAACTTTATAAAAAGCAAATTTCCATCCAGAGATAACCAGCATCAGATTGTTATGTATATCCTTTCTGTACTTTTTCTATGCACCCTATACATACATTTCCCACACAGTTAGAATCAAATAATATATTCACTTTTAGATCTTCTTTTGTTCACTTAATGTTATATAATGGGTGTTTTGCCACACTAATAATTGAAAACAATTTTTTAAAATACAGGTTTTCTGGTGATAAAACTTTGTGGTATACATATTTATCGTAGAAGTATTAGTTAACACACCAGTAGGCTACACAAACAGGTCTATGAACCATGGTCTGAACTTGGATGGCTAGTTTATAAAACCTGTAGATTTTTACAGGTGGGGTAGGGAGTAACATAACAGATTCTCACTAGGGGCTATGGCATGCTTTTTGAAAAATCATCTTCATTATTATGACTTAATTTTATATTTGGAAAACTAAAGAGAAAGAAATCCTTTTTTCCATGATGTAAACTACAGAATGGTAACATTTAACAAATCTTAGCCAGAGGGGGCTGGTTAGAGAAGTTTGAAAAACACTTTTTCTTGCTTTACCTACTATGGTTAATGAGAAGATTTTTATCACTAAAACAAGAACTTCACAATACTTTAATGACTGTTTCTTTCTTCTCCTGATTTGTTATTCAGAGTGGTCATCCGTGTCTTTCAGAGACCTCATTCATTCATTTATTCATCCAATAAACAGTGAAGGTTCTTTGCCCAGCAATCTGCTGAGCCTTGACAACGTGTTGGTGAACAGACAGGCAAGGGCTCCCATTCTAGTTGGGGAGACCATCAACAAGTAATTTACCAAAGTATAAAGACCTGTATTACCTAAACGAAACACTACTTTTGTTCCTTTTACTTAACTATGTAATATGTAGTATCGTGAACATTTTTCCCTATCACTAAAAATTATTCAAAAATATTTTCAGGACTTTGACTTAAAACTCTTAAGTTTTCTGTCCTATAAAATGAGGCCATCTCTTACACATTCCATGTTTGTGCACCACCTAGGCATTGGGCTCCGTGCTGCCTTCTTTCAGAGTCAGCATGTGCTGAAGAGCCAGGGTTCTTGTTGTGGCTTTGCCACAGTTGCTGTGTGACCCTTGGTCACATTCCTTAACCCCTCTGTGCCTCACCTCCCTTCTTTGCTAGATGGCTGGTAATAACGGAACATACCTCACAGGCTGTATGAGGACTGAGATAACACGTGAAAGGAGCTTAAAGTAGCACCTGTCACAAATGGCCACAAATAAAGAGCAAAAGCATTCACTTTTTCTTGGAGCTTATGTTCTAGTTGGGGAGGCCGACAATACAGGGGTTTCAGATTTTCCAAAATGTGAAAACCTCTGGAATGCGGCAAGGAAGGAGGGAGGAATAAAAAAGAGCGAAGAAGGGAGGGAGAAAAAAGGGAGGAGGAAAGAAGGGGAAAACGGAGGAAGGGCTGTATCTGCCCATCCCAAAGTCAGAAGGGTTATGCGTAATCAGATTCCATGCACCTGTGGTTCTTAAGTCAGTACACACGTGAACTAGAAAAGTGAGGGGCTGTGCGGGGCGGGGGGGGGACCGAGGCCTGTGGGGGGGGGGGGGGGGGGGACTCCCCGCTGACGGCCCGCACCCTCCCCGCCCCCCTTCCGCCCTGGCGCAGAGAGCGCGTTCGCCGACACGCTGACGCCCGCGCGCCTCAGCCAGGCCCGCTTCAGCGCCTGCCTGCCGCCCAGCAGCCACGACGCCGCCAACTTCGACAACAACGAGCTCGAGAACAACCAAGTGGTGGCCAAGCTGGGCCACCTGGCGCTGGGCCGCGCCCCGGGCCCGCCGCCCGCCGACGCCTCGGCCGCCGCC
>NW_024412377.1:62731005-62778450 GCF_014898765.1 Herpailurus yagouaroundi
AAGTGGCCTGCGCCCCGCGGCCCGACGGCGGCCGCACGCTCGTCTTCTCCGAGCGCCCGCTGCGACCCGGCGAGAGCCTCTTCGTGGAGGTGGGCCGCCCGGGGCTGGCGGCGCCCGGCGCGGTAGCCTTCGGCATCACGTCGTGCGACCCGGGCGGGCTCCGGCCCGCCGAGCTGCCGGCCGACCCCGACGCGCTGCTCGACCGAAAGGAGTACTGGGTCGTGGCGCGCGCCGGGCCCGTACCGAACGGCGGCGACGCGCTCAGCTTCACGCTGCGGCCCGGCGGCGACGTGCTCCTGGGCGTCAACGGGCGCCCGCGCGGCCGCCTGCTGTGCGTCGACACCACGCAGGCGCTCTGGGCCTTCTTCGCCGTGCGCGGCGGCGCCGCGGGCCAGCTGCGCCTCCTCGGTGAGTTTCCCGACCGACCGCGCGTGCGCGGGGTTTCCCCGGGGAGCCCGAGGGTACCGCTGGGCAGCTCTAGCCACCGCAGGGGCCCAGACTGGAGCGTGCATTAGCGCCCTCCTGCCTCCACCTAGTCTCTTGATTCAGTAGGGCGGCCCTGAAATGCGGTTCTGACTGCGCCAGGGATGTCCATGTGGCTGCCCTCTCCCCCTCCCCCCCCCCCCCCCCGCGCCCCAGTCCCCACTCTGCCCCCACCGACCTAAGTTCCCGCTGGGGTCAGGGCCTGGAAGGCTTTATGCAGTCGGTAAATGACGGGTACAATTTTTCTTTCTGTTGTTCTATTATATCACTTGTCTTTTACCTACGTAATGCATATTAAGTGTAGGAGAAAAAGTGAATACAACTATACTTAAAAGGGGATATAAGAATAACGCTGCCCAGAGAAAATGGAACGGAGGCTTGAGCCATCTTATTTTAAAATGATTCTTGCCTTCATTCATGCCACAAATGGACACCGAGCACCCACCAGCTGTGGGCCAGGCCCTGGGCTCCAGGATGGGGCATGGCAGAGGACAGGACGCAGGCCATGCATAGGAGGAGCTTAGAGACACAGCTGAATGGACAGCTGCACTGTGTGATGTATGCCACCGCTGAGGGGCTTTTCTCCCACTTGGTGAAACAGGGGTGGTGGCCAGGGAAGGTTCCCAGAGAGCACAGCTCCGTTTTCATGATTCAAGAAGTAGGTCCAAAGGGTAACAGAAACGGTGAACATTTCATGTTCTCTCGTTCAGTTTTACACTCCTGATGCTTCTATGAAACCAATATCATTATCCCATCTCCAGATAAGAAAATTGAAGCACAAAGAGATTAACTGACTCTCCCAGGCACATAGTTGGTCAGCCATGAAGATGTTGGGCAAATTACAGACCCTCTCTGAGCCTCGATTTCCTTCTGTGTAGGGAGGGAGTAGTTACCTGCATCCTGGCATTGTCATGAGGATGAAATGATGAGGTGCATATAATGCTTTCAGCAGGTGCCTGCCACCTACAGCATGTTTAATAAGTTGTATTAGCAATGACTGCTGTCTGCAGGAAGAGGAAGAACGAGGAAACAGTGGTCATCATTTGTTGGTTTAAGGGATGACCATAGTCATCATTTACCCTGAGATGAGTTTGCCTAAGTTCCCACTGGGGCTTTGGCAAGAACTAAGCCTAGAGTCAGTCTTTCTTGCCCTCCTCCCCAGCACCTCCAGAGGAACCAGGATGAGCCCCTGAGTGGTCAGGAAGAGAAGGTAGAATGGAGGCAACTGCTTTTGGAGGCCAGGGATTTGCCCTCCTGATTTCTACCTGACAGCGGCCCCAGCACTGCATTATCTGTCCATTCATCCTCAATTAGGGTAAGGGAAGGAACATCTGTCTCACCTAAAAAATAACCCATTATTATCTGAAGAATAGCTATTGCATTCAATAGCTGTGAATGCAAGGAAGAAAACTCATTTGTGTCAAACACTACTAGGCAGAAATCTTGTAGTTGCAAGTGACAAAACCCCACTCAATGTGCCCTGTACCAGAAGGGAAATGTATGGTTACACATACCTCAAAAGTCTGGGAATGTATTGGATGGATTCAGCAACAGCCGGATGTAGGTGTTGAAAGCATGTAATCGGGATCCCATCCCAAAGCTCACTTTCCTCTCTTGGCTTCACTCTCAGGCAGGCTCTACAGTGCCAGGCTTACCTCCCAATGGGTGTGTGCCTTCCTTCCCAACACCTGTAGTGTTTTAGTGAAGGCCTCTTTGACCTTAGTTGGGTTAGGTAGCCTTAACCATCATTGAGATGCAGGGGTGGAAGATCTTATTGGCCTGGCCTGAATCATGTGAGTGAGGGTGAAGTAAGTGCTTCAAAACCAAATCCTGGTACTGTTTCTGAAATAGACAGGAATGGAGGCTGGGCAGGCAAAGAACAGATGTCCACCACACATGTATGATTCCATTAGTCCTTAGCAGAACCCTGGGAGGTAACTCTTATCCCCCCACTAGACAGATGGGGAAGGTAAGGTGCAAGAGTGAGGAGCCAGGGACTAGCAGAACAGGGCTCACCCCCCCCCACACACACTGCCCCTGATGGAGTCTCTTTGGTCTCAGGCACCCTGCAGTCCAGCCCTGCGACCACGTCTCCATCAGGGTCCCTCAGCGGCTCCCAGGATGATAGTGATTCTGATATGGCCTTCAGTGTCAACCAGTCCTCCTCAGCATCTGAGTCATCCCTGGGTAAGGAGGTATAAGCCCTAGAGGGGGTAGGGGCTGGCAGCTGGCCCGGCTCCTAAAGCTGGGCCAGGGCCTTCTTGAGGCCAAGCAAGGATGGCCACCTTTCCCCCTCCTCTTCCCTGCATCCTCTCCTGTCTCAGCTGTACATTCACCTGGAGGGAGGAGAAATCGAGCTCTGGTATCCCAAAGGCTAATGATGGGACTTGCTTCCTGGGGGAAGGAAGGAAGGAATGGGAACAAAGCCCAGAAGAAAAACCCCAAATTGGTATCTCACAAAATTGTTTCCCCACAAGTTCGGCCATATAAGCGCTGCCTTCCTGGGGTTACCCCAGCAGATCCCACCTGAAAACCACATTACTGAGGTCTGTCTTGTTCTCCCTTTCTACAGTGACGGCACCCAGCTCCCCGCTGAGCCCCCCAGTGTCTCCCGTGTTCTCCCCACCGGAGCCGGCAGGCAGCAAGAATGGCGAATGCACAGTGTGCTTTGACGGTGAAGTGGACACAGTCATCTACACGTGTGGACATATGTGCCTATGCCACAGCTGCGGCCTGCGGCTCAAGAGGCAGGCCCGGGCCTGCTGTCCCATCTGCCGGAGGCCCATCAAGGATGTCATTAAGATCTACAGGCCGTAGCCTGGCCTGCCAGTGGGCCTTGGCCAGAGCAAGGTCACCTTTCTGAAGGCCCCTGGGCCAGGCAACCACCATGGCCGCCAAGGAATCCAAGGGCAGTGGCCATCCCGTCTGCCACTCTCCAATAGTGGGCAAGGCGTGACAGTCATGGAGATGAGGCCCTGGGGGTCTGAGCCCAGGCAAGGGCTGCTTCTGGCTCAAAAGTGCTTTGCCCCCAAAAAGGCCGTCCCAAGAGCAAGCTCAGGAACTGCCTAGCAGACCGCCCTGTCCCTCGGTGACCTCTCAGCTGGGAAGCAGCATTCTCTGTGCAATGCTTTTTGCTGGGGTTGGGCTGAGCGTGTGTGAGAGAGGGTGAGGGGAGGGAGTGGACAGAGAAGAGAGGGAATGTGTGAGAGAATGAGTGAGAGAGAACGCGTAGGTATTTATCCAGGGATCCTGGCTCTAGGAGGTTATTTAACACTAAGGAATGTGCAATCCAGAGCCCAGACGGTAGCGTGACTAGAAATTGTTCACTTTCTGGGGCTGTCACGTCAGCTGGTTTTGAATGTATGAAGCCTGCACCTAAACAGAACTCCCTTGGATGGTATAGAAAAGGGACACTCGGATTTTCTAAAGGAAGGCAAAAATAGCTCATTGTTTACAGCTCCAAAGCAGCAACGCCTTGGGGGGGAAGGTGGGTGGAGAACGTAAAAGAACAATTTGCTTTTTTAGTTTCTTCCTCAGTCCTGGAGGGGAGTTTTGATGGGTGCTACGGCCCACTGAGAGCTCTGGGTGGTGTCATCCCCAGAAGCCTTTTCACCCTCTTCACCCCCTTCACCCCAGACAGCCTAATAATAAGCACAGTGCACCTTGACTTGGTCCCTAGATGCTTTTCACCTGGTCCACCCCTTGCTGTCACCAAGGAGAAGACAAGCAGCAGGTTCTCTTTGCCTGGGGGAGGGAAAGAATCCTGGAGGCAGAGGACTCACCTGGAATTGGAAAGGCCACTCCATCTCCCAGACAGCTCTCCACATTTCCTGCTGTGACTCCCCGGGCCTGGCATTCACCAGCAGCTGTTGGCATCACCAGGGCAACCTGCTGGTGAAGTGGGAGGAGGAAAAGACTTGCAACCAGTTCTGACTCTCAGCTTCTCTTTTGCTGCTGATTACTAAGATGTTAATTGACCATTAAGATGTTAACTAGTAGCTTAGATATTGAAATGCTGACATCCAGACTCTTCCCCCTTCCCAGGACTCTTTGCAGGCATTTCCCCTCTCCCCCACCCTCCTCACCCTGCCTAGGCCCATCTCTGCAGACTCCCAGACCATCTCTGGGCTGATGGGCTGGCCCGGGGCCTCTCTTCCCTTTTTGTCCCCAGTTCTGGGCCCAGCCTCTGCCCGGTCTTGTGCTGTATCTTTCAGGAAGCCCCTGGGCGTCTCTGATTCTCAGTTACCCATCCGTCCAAGATGAAGCCCAGTACCTGCCCACTGCAGAACCTCTGGGAGGCCCAGTATAACATGTAAAAAGTCCAAGACACCCTGCAAAGAATGGGTATCATTTTTAATCACAATTCCTAATCTGTTCATCTGCTGAACAGATGATGGCTGGGAAAGAACATCCAGAGAGTTTTTGCATTCATATGACACATGTTTGCTGGGGCTCTGGGGACCCAGAGCCCACCCCAGTTGGGCCCTTGTCAAATCAAATCCTATAAGCCCAGGTGGTCTTCGTGATGCTCTAGGTCTTGGGCCCCCTGCTTCTCTGCCCGGAAGTGGTCATAGTGTTCTGACCTGATCTCAACTTCAGAACTCTTACTCCTGCAAGAACCCCTAATTGGTTATTTTCCCCCTAGTGAGTCTGGGAAACATGCCCACATTTTACTTTTGTGATGAAAGTTTTGGGGGAGCTACTGGAACCCCAGAGTTTGCCAGTATAAGAGCTGGGGAGGCTAGGCAGCACTCAATGCCCAGCTGAATTTGGCCTGCAGGAGCCTTCCATTTCCCCCATGGGTGATGTGGGCACAGGCCATGTGGGAGAGGACTCATGACCTCCCCTACGGGACTGGTTCTCCAGGCAGCACTGCCCCTGACTGGATTGAGCCATTCACAAGCTCTGGTGGTCTCAGAAGCTAGCAGGAGGCAGATTGTCTTTCCTGCCACTTGCCTTTCCTGACTATCCCCTGGGTTCCAGCCAGGGTCATGTACAGCCACCGTCAGGAAACCAGTGACCGAGGGCCTGGACCTGAGGTGGAGCAGGCCATGCTCCTGGTGACCTGTTACCTGGAACAAAAGGAGAGCTAGTGGCCTGTTTAACTTGCTCTGCAGCTGCTATAAATAGACTCCCTGTTTCCAAGAGGAATTAAGGGGGTGTTTATCTTCTAAAAACCAGACATTTCCTGATGCTCTAAACTGTTTTATTCAGTGCTATAAAGGAACTAGCTGCTCACATGGCCCTCACATGGCAGAAGAAAGAGGAAAGGGAACCCCACTTTTTTCTTTCACATCATTCTGTGCCTTGGCATTGGGCTAGCAAGGCATCTTCATGCGCTAATTCTGTGAGGCAGGTCTTGTTACCCCATTGAGGCGTATGGAAAACACCACTGATTATAAAATACACCATTTTATGTACTGCTAAGGGGAAAAAAAAGGCTGCCAATTCTAACTGCAAGATGTCACAGCTATACAATTCATTCTAATCAGAGACTTGAAATGTGGAAAAACTGTGCGACTTAGGACTGATGAAACGCAGGGTTGTGCCCACCTGATGGGTAAGGGAGCCAAGGCCCTACGAATGAAGTGACTTAGGATCAAACTCACTAGGTGGCGGGGCTGGGACTCAAACATAGGAGTATCTGGTGCTGACTCCCACACTCTCCACTGCCTGGCCCCAGCCCCCCAAAGCTTGAGACTGCCTTGAGTTTTCTTTTTTGAAACTTCTCTGGGCAGTTCCTGGGGAAGCCCGGGCACCCGCACCTGTATGGAGAGTTCCAGCTCTAGGCTGTGGTCCCTCTGCCACCCATACTCTGGAAGGACATGTGTCCTTCCTTTCAGGCTCATCTTCCCACTGCCCACCTTTTCCTGGCAGAGCTGAGCTCCGTGAGGTCCCGAGTCCAACCCGAAGGCCTCCTTTTGTTACACAGGAGCGCACACATGAGGCAGCTTGGGGGAGCAAACGAGCGCCTTGTTCCGCCACCTTCCTGGGCCTCAGCACCACCACCCCCTCAAGCAGGGATTCCAGGGGTAAGAAGGGGGAGACCAGAAGACACTCCTTTGTTGTGGTCTTGTGCCTATTTTGAGCCATCAGAGAAGCTGGGCCATTTCCAAGTCAAAACAACCTCCTTTTTCTAGTCCATTCCCAGAACTGGGAGTCTTCTGGGATTTAGCCTCACAGGGCAGCTGCTCCCCTAAGTGCAGCAACACTTTGCTCAACACCCACTCATCAGCATGGCCTCTTCTGGACGGCGGTGTTGGGAATTGGGACTAAAGACAAAGCCTGCAGGAAGCAGATTGTCCAGAGCAGGAGATGGACAGATGTGTAAACTTTTATTTGATCCCTCTGGTGTTGGGGCCTATACTACCACGTAGTAGGTACTCATTAAAGGTTACTGAAGGAATCAGAAATCAAGTTATGAATGCTCAGGGGGTTGGTAAAACATCACACTCACACACACACACACACACACACACAGTCATTCAACAAACATCTGCTGAGCGCCTACCAGGTGTGGGGTGCTGGGAATGAAGAGCTGAGAGGATAGCCCTAGCTCTACCTTCAGAAGGAGAGGCATTAACAGGATAATAAGACACTGGGGACAGAATCCTTTGGGGTTTCTTGGCCATTCTGTTGCCTTCGGGGATTTATCCTGGTGAGTGCCCATGACTGCTCTCCTGACCCGGAACCTCCTGCATGCTTCCAGAAGCCTCCTCCGCATTAGAAATGCCAGGCACCTTGCAGTCAGTGAGCTGCCACCAAAATGGCCTTGGGCAGAACCCTCAAAGGTTCCACTGCTGGATGATTACCTTCAAGTCCCGCCAGGGGGACATGTGGGGAGAGGCCTACCTGCTCCTTTCAGGCGGGACGGGATGCTGGAATCAATCCCCGAGTCCCCAGACAACCCCGTCAGTTCCAGTTGAGAATGGGCTTGCACAAAATCTTGGAGAATGAGAGGCAATAACCTCCCCCTGCTCGATCCCATCTCTGCCCCAGTTTTGGCAGAGGGACGCCCGCTCAGGAACACGTGGCCTCCTGGCATTTCTCAGTATTTAACTGTGTGTCTTTTCCAAGCCCTAATGAAATGACTTGTACAACAATCTGTCTGTGCCTTATGAAAGTGTCTGTGCACTTTTTATCCTTTTTAAAAGCAACGTTAAAAAGTGGGCAAGGGACTAGCATACATGGTAGTGTTCTAGAAATATGTGCTAATCACTTAAACCCTTCTGCATTATGTTTTTGATGTAGGAGTGATAAAGTGTACGTCTCTCATCCCATCCCCCCACTACCTGTGTACAGACCTTTTTAAAAATGTCTCTTATTCTTATTTTTCTGATTCAATACTGTGACTTCTCCAATACAATCTAATCTTTGGGAATCTGTAATAAAGGTTTTAAAACTTGGGGGTGTGGTTGGGGAAGGGTTTGCACTGGTCCCGTGTGTTGTGCTTTGCCTGTTGTGTGTTTTGGTTTTTGTCTATTTTTATCTGTTTTATATTAACATAATTTTTCTGTTTAAAAAACAAATACAACATTGGCTTGTTAAAAAAGAAAGTTTCTTCAGTACTCAATTTTAAAAATCACAACTGCACATACCGCTGGGGAGTGAAGGTGAGGGATACAAAGCATTGCCAACCTTGAGGAAACATCTTGCACAACGCCCATAGAGTCCTGAAAATGTTTGATCCTTTTGCCACCTAATTTTGTGAAAATATCACAAGGAAAGAATTCTAATCAAGGATAAGCTCTGTATGTGAAGATACTCATTGCAGCAGTATTTATAATGATAAAAAATTACATAAGCCACCCTAACTTCCAACAGCCAGAGTGAACTCGCCAGAACTCTTGGTTGCAAGTGACAGAACCCAAACTCGAACTGGTTTAAAGGGATTAAAAAGCTCACCTAACTCAAAAGTCCAGTATCATGAACCCAAGAACCCACTTCAGGTACAACTGGATCCTGAATCTAAAACGCTGGAGCAGGTCTCTCCCCCTTCTCGTTCTGCCCTCCAGAGCCACTCTCAGGCAGGCTTCCGACGCAACTAGCCACGGCGCAGACGCAATCCATATCCTATATCCCCTGCGTGGGCCCACCTGGATCACGTGTCCCTTCCTGAGCCAATCACAGAGGCCAGGGAAATACAGCGTTCTGATTGGCCACCTAGGACATGCGCTCAATTCCCTAGCTGCTACCCTAAAACTGAATTGGGAATCGCAGTCTCCGTGGGAAATTTGCACAGCGAGGACTGAGTGTGGGGCAGACAGGAACAACCCAGCTTTTCTCTGAGAAACGTTGAATGAACCATGATATACATGTGGATCCAGTTGCTAGTATACATGTGAAGCTAGACAGCCTCGTCCTCACCATGACATTGGGCAAGACACTTAAGGTCTCTGTGCCTCAGTTTTATTATCTGCAAAGCAAGAATAAGAAGAGCTGATTTGAGGATGGGTGTAAGTTATTGAGATCACGCTGGTGATATGCTAGGCACAGCAACTGGCACTCGGCAAGGAGTTTATAACACGGGAACGTGTTATGTCAAAGTATGGTGGGAAAAATCAAGATATAAAGTTGTGCATACACTCTGATCTCATGGAATCAAAAACAAGAACCAACAGCCCCCAAACCTGACTGTGCATTGGAATGACCAACAGGAAAGAAGCAAAATCTCCAGGGGGGGCTGTGTCTGGACAGTGGTATTATTTGACTTTCCCCCACCGCGTTTTCTAAATTTTCTCTAACGACGAATTATGACTTTTCATTTAAACTTGTTACCGGAAAAATTATCTCCCTTCTCTGCAAAAATCCGATGAAAACAGCTAGCCCTTGCTGGAATTCTTCAGGAATTCCCAGGCTGATTGTCTGGAGTTTGAGATCCAAATTTAGTCACAGTGGAGATAAAGGCCTGCAAGCTTCCAGTGGAGGCCAGGCCAGGCTGACCAGTTTGGTTGGGCTTCCTCCAGGCGGGGCTGCAGGGCCCAGATTTCTGGAGGTGGAGCCTTGCAGTGATATCAGGATTAGGGCATGTGGGGGGGGGGGGGACGGGGAGGGAGAAGGTGGAGCTGCCCAGACCTGCTTTTCCCGGCTTGCCAAAACAGCCTGGGTTGGTGACACTGAGTTTGGGGAGCAATGGGGTAAGAGAAATTAAGTTGCGTTTCTGAAGCAGAAGAAACCAGGATGTTCGTACTTCTCTCAATGAATCTTCACAACAATGTCGGTCTCCTCTCATTTTATAGGTGAGGGAACCAGGGTCCCTCCAAGGTGAAAGAAGGATTGGACCCTAGGTGGGCCCGTTCCAGAGCTAAGGCAAAATGTGCCTCTGAAAGATCTCACCCATTTCTACTAGGCCAGGGGACATTTTCATAGGTGCCATCAAGATTTCTTTTTAATAAAGGGGGGGGGGAGGCCATACTAATCTAGACTTTGGGTTGTAAGAGACTGAAACTCAACTCAAGAAGGACATCTTGGGGCGCCTGGGTGGCTGAGTCGGTTGAGCGTCTGGCTTCGGCTCAGATCACGATCTCACAGCTCGTGAGTTCGAGCCCCACATCAGGCTTTGTGCTGACAGCTTGGAACCTGGAGCCTGCTTCAGATTCTGTGTCTCCCTCTCTCTCTCTGCCCCTAACCCACTCGTATCCTGTCTCTGTCTCTCTCAAAAATAAATAAACATTTTTTTAAAATTTTTTAAAAAAGGCATCTTAAGAAACAATTCACACAACTAAACAGGTCAACTCCTGGCTTCAGCAATGGCTGGATCTAGGTGTCCACATGATATCATCAGGCATCTGCCTCTGTCTCAGTTCTGCTTTCCTCTGAGTTGACACCACTCTCAGGCAGGCTCTCCCTTTGTGAACCAAGATGGTCTCCAGTGGCTCCTCACTCATATCATACCAGCTTAGTGACCCTTTAAAAACCTTTCAGGAAAAGTCCCAGGGTGTCTTTCTTTTGACCCCTTGAATCAAAAGCCCAACCCCTAAATCACTTTCTGTCACATACGCACGCTTGTCACAAAACCAAGTATGACATGACCCTTGCCCTCAAAGACCAACCAATCCAGAGGGGAACACTCATAAACAGAGTGCTCAGACCCGTGTGGTTCTGAGGCTGCCAGGACAGATCAAATTCAAGACATAAAGGCTGTAGATCATTCAGGGATATAATTTAAACATCCTTCTTTCTCCTGGCTGTTCAGGCTTTCACTGATGCCTGGGTCATGCTTCCTGGCACATCATATTTCTCTAAGGTTTCAATGTACGAAGCCTGTGCCCTGACCCTCACCACCACCTGACCGTTGCCATCCTGCTGCCTGAAGCACAGCCAGCCTCAGAGGAGTTCTGTACGGAGACTTTTCTTTCCCCCTTTCCCTGGGTTCCTGCGGACAAGCAATCCTCCACAGGGATAATATCATCTGATGAGCACATACTATGTGGTGAGGACTTCCATTACATCTCTGAATCCTCACGACAGCTCTTCGAAGTATCATTACTTCCATCTTGTAGGAGGGGAAACCAAGACTTCAGATTAGGCAACTTCATGCCATTCCATATGGCCTCTCAAAGACAAAAGGATTTCGTCTCTTTCTTTTTGTTCTTAGTTCCCAGGATAGAGACCCAGCGGTTTCCAGGGACAAAGGGTCCCGGAACATAGGCACTGTGATTTCGTTGATCCCACAAACCGCCCGTGAGGTAGATATTATAGTCCCATTTTACAGACAAGGGTAAAGAGGCTCAGAGAGGGCAGTGACCTGCCCCAAATCACACAGGTGTGAGCTGTGGAGTCAGAATTTGACCAGGTCTGACGCTTTCCACAGCATCACTGTTTGTGGGGAAATTGTCCGAAGGAGGCTGTGGGGGGAAGGAGTAAGAGGAGGGGGAGGAGAAAAGAGATGAAAGGTTGGGAGAGGGGGGAGGGAATCAGGCTGTGCGTCTAGAAGGACAAAGAGAGAAAGCCGCCCATCAGGGTCCTGGACTTACATAATGACCATTAGTCTAACTCCAGGGCCAGGGAATCTTCCCCTCTCCCTTCAGGCTCAATTCTCCTGGCTCTTGGAAGCTGGTTTTGGCTCCCACACAAGGACGTGGAAAACATGACTATTCCAGGCATCCACAATAGGAACAGAGCCCCGACCTTGGCTGTTAAATGCACCCAGGGGAAGCTTCCAGAAGCCCAGGGGCCGCTACATCAATACAAAGTGCCTGGGGCAGCCTAGTCTTCTGTCCTCAGCCCTCTCCCCTCCTGGCTGGGGCCTGCCCAGGTGTAAACCTTTCTTCCTGGGTAGAGAGCCTCAGACTGCCCTCTCCTGCCTCTTCCCAGCTGCCAGGGGAAAGGCTTTAGCCATCCTCTGAGGAATCCAAAGGGCCTGCTTCGGAGCCCGCAGGACAGGCCTGAGTTCATGTCCACACTCTGCCCCAACAAGCAAGGCCACTTGGCCTCCCCAAGGGGCCTCCAGAGGTGCTGTTTATCCCAAAGCTTGTGTGGATGTGGCCCCTGGAGTTGTGCAATGAGGAGCTACCTCCCGTAGGTCTCACTTCCCTGCCTCTAGGTGGGGCCTGCAGGACTATTCCCTCAAGCCCGCAGAGGGAGGAAGAGCGGCTGATTGTGGCAGAAAGAAAATGTCCCCTGGGGACCTTCGCCCAGGGAGGCAGCATCCTGGCATCCCAGCTTGGAGCAGCTGTTTCCAGTGTGTTGGTGCCTAACAGGGAGGTGGGGTGGAGGTGAGGGGATGAGGTACAGCACAGAAGACAGGCGAGCCTGGGGTCCAGGCCTGCCTCTCCCGTGGGATCACGAGCAAGTCACTGACCCTGTCTAAGCCTCAGTTTCTGGATCTCTGAGTTGAGAGGATCTCAGCCCCCTCGTGGCTTGTCAAGATGAACCAACTGAGTCAGAAAGTGACTGGCACTTAGGGGGTGCTCAGTAATGGTGGTTATTGTTGTTACCAGTGTTAGAGGCCATTTCGCTTCCTCATCCCATTACCCGCCCCCACCCCGGCTGGGTGTTCCTTCAGGTCCTGTACTGCCTCAGGAGTTGGCCCCGCGACACTGTCAGCAGCATCTACAGGTGACCAGCACAAGGTCTACCAAATAGTAGAACCGCGATATTTATATCCCCCGCCCCCGGGGTGCAATTTCTGGCGTTAGCACACCTCCTTCCCACAAGGAATGAAAGCAAGGGGCAATCAGATGGTGGGGGGCTTGCCAGGCCCCTGAGCTTGCCCCGGCCCCTCGCCCCTTGCTTGTTTTGGCTCCCCATCAAGAATGCTGGCCCAGGCCTGGGAGGCTGACTGACCTCGGACTCCAGAGGGAAAGTCACACTTTTGCTCAACTCCCAGGAGCAGCCCTACATTCCAGGAGGGGCGTGGGAAGGGCCAGGCCTTGCCCTAGCTAAGCTGAGTGGGGAGCTGCCTGCAGCCTGGCCACGCTCATAGCCTCAGCACTGACCATGCCCACCTCCATACCCCCCAGGGAGATCTGCCCCACGAGGGAGGATTGGAGGAAGGGGGTGGGGCATACAGGATGCCCCTTGCCACCCCAGGACAGAAATGTAAGAAATTTACCGGTGCGATGTCTCTGGCCTTCCCCATCCACCCCCGTCTCCCTTGCTAGCTAACGCTCTTCTCCCTTTTCTGGCACCACCTCCCCCCACCCCCAACCTTCAAAAAAACAAACAAACAAAAAAGAACCCTCTCCATTATTCTGAGCAATTCTAATCTTCCTTCAGCTTCTGCCCTCTCTGAGAGATGGTCCCAGGTAGTCCCAGGGCTATCTAGATTTGACTCCAGGGCCATCCCTCCTGGCCAAGTCTTTCTTTCCACCCTGGGAGGGGTTCAGTTGGAGTTGTTCTTAACAGAGGCCAGGCTACTGAACAAGGCTCCCCTGAGGAGGTCACACGAGAACTGGGCCTTGGGGGGTGGATAGCAGTCGGCCAGCAGAGACCGGCCCAAGCACACTCTGCAGAAGGGAGCTGCCCCAACACAGAGGATTCAGGGCAGTTGTGCTGGAAAAGCAGACCAGGGCCCCGGGCAGAGGTCCCCAGGAGACATTTTCCTTCTGCTATAACCAACCTCTTTTCCCCCAAGAGGTTCCCAGGACTCTGCTGGCTAGTGACCCCTAGGCAGGCTTACTCCGGAGCCCCAGATAGGGCACAGGGCAGTGGAGTTGCCGGGGCAGAGGGTCAGGAAGCAGGATGATCTTGTGAGGGCCCCATTCCGTTGGAACTAACTTTTCCCTATTCTCACCTTAAGGCTCAAGTCCCCAGGTCCAGAGAAGAGGGCTCTCTGGGCTCCTCCTTGGGAGGGTCTGGCAGTTTCTTTGCAGAAGATGGAGCACTGTCGCCCTCTAGTGGTCTTGGGAGAGGGCGCAAAGACTTGAGGAGAAAGAAACTGCCGGACAGGCCGTCAAGGTTCAAGCGCTGGTTAAGCCTGCTGCCCTCACCCCACCTTTAGCAGATCCTTGAGATGTCACCAGATGACCTGAGAATCCAGACTCCTGCGAATGGCCTTGTGGATCCAGGTAAGCTTGAGGAGGACAAGCTAGGGTGACACTGGGGCGCGGCTGAGGTTACATCAGAGCCTGTGGTTGGGCTGAAGCTTTGGTGGGGACGGACTGGGGCTGGGACCCTGACAAGTTTCTCCCCCAGACCCTGCAGTCCTAGGAGGGTGCTAGCTGGCCCCTAACTCTGGTCCGCATCTCAGGCCACTGAGCTGAGTGGCCCAGTCTAAGCCCTACACAAAACCGTGTGTCAGGCACACTGAAATTAAACAAGTAGGGGGAAATGCAGTAAAAAGGAATCCTCAAGACATTAATGCTAAGTGAAATAAGCCAGTCACAAAAGACAACTACCATACGATTCCACTTACATACAGTCTCTAGAGCAGTCAAATTCATAGAGAGAGAAAGCTGAATGGAAGCTACTGGGGGCCGAGGGAGGGGGCAGTTAGAGTTTAACGGGCACAGAGTTTCTGTCTGGGAAGATGAAAAATGTTCAGGAGATGGATGGTCGTGATGGCTGCACAATGAAGATGTACTTCATGCCACAAACCTGTACAACTCAAAAATGGTTAAGATGGTAAATTTTACGTAATGCGTGTTTTACCATAATTTTTTTTTTAATTGGAAAAAAAATCCTCAAATATAGAAGAGGAATGGAGGTACTGCTAAAACTTCCTCTGTGGCCATCGGGGGGTGACTCCCATACACTTGTGTCCCAGTCTGCTGGGGCCACCATACAATACAACAGACTGAGGGGCTTAAACAACAGAAACGTATCCTCTCACAGTTCTGGAGGCTGCAAGTCCAAAGTTAGGGTGCTGGCAGGGCGGGTGGGTGGTGACTCTCTTCCTGCCTTGGCAACGTGTCCTGGCATGGCCTTACCACCGTGCACACGCAGAGCGAGTGATCTCAGGTGTCTCGTCTTCTTGTGAGGACGGCAGTCCTACTGGATGAGCTCCCCCTTATGACCTCATTTAACCTTAATTATCTCCCCGAAGGCCCCATTTCCAAATGCAGTCACACTAAGGGATCAGGATTTCAACATACGAATCCTGGAAATATCGTTATTATTGTTTAATGCAGGAAGGGACTGGAGGGTGGGAAAAGAGATCTAACAAGGCGAAGCGGCCGTCTAGAGAGTTGGCCATGGAGAGCCCGGTCCAGGGAGCAAGTTTAGTTAACACCGCACACTCTCTGCTTCACCAAACTTGCCACCAGGGAGTGGGGCAGAAATGGATGTTGATGTTACAAGAGAGGGGCCAGGGTAAACCCAGGACAATGTGGGCACCCTGATCTAGACTGAGAGAATCAAGGGAAGTTTCTGGGAGGAGGCAACTCCTGAGGAGCATCTTGAAGGGGGAGTAGATGGTCTCTGGGTGGAGCAGAAAAAGAAAGGTTTTCTAGGTAGCTGGAACAGTGGGTGCAAAGGCCCTGAGGCAGCTTAATTCTGGCCTCGGTGACTCATTAGGCTAATAATAACAACAACAAAAAAAAGTATATCAAGGAGCTGGTTTGGAGAGGATATATTCTCCACCTTGAGGATAGCTTTTGAATATTTCTTTTTATTTATTTATTTATTTTTAATTTTTTTTTCAACGTTTTATTTATTTTTGGGACAGAGAGAGACAGAGCATGAACGGGGGAGGGGCAGAGAGAGAGAGGGAGACACAGAATCGGAAACAGGCTCCAGGCTCTGAGCCATCAGCCCAGAGCCCGACGCGGGGCTCGAACTCACGGACCGCGAGATCGTGACCTGGCTGAAGTCGGACGCTTAACCGACTGCGCCACCCAGGCGCCCCTGAATATTTCTTTTTAAATAATCCTTGCTATTTTCCCTTCTTCCTTTACATAAAATAGAAAACACCGAAGCCCCGATTCACCTGTTAAGCACCTCCCCAGAGCGGCAGTTGCAACACTGATAAATTGCAAAACCGCCCAACTACTGCTAAGCAGTTAAATCGGATTAAATCAGGACAGTGAGTCTGCAAGGGCTGTTTATCATTCTCTACTGGTTTGCAAGGGAAGAAGGGAGTTGTGTTCTGGGTGGGGGCTGAGATGTGGCCTCTGTTAACTCCATGACCCCAACAAAGTGATTGGTACTTGTTACCCTTGGTTTCTATAGTAACATAATAGTCATGCAATAGCCCCAAACCACCTAGACCTCTCACTGCAGGATCTGGGAAGAGTGAAACTGTGAACACCCCCCCCCCCGGTGGCCTTCAAGAACCCACTCACCTCTGCTAGAGAGAACAGTAACCCTATCAGGCTCAGGCCACCCCCTCCTTCATAGAGAAAAGAGAGAGGATATGTGGGTCCACCCCAATTCTGCCCCTCTGTTGTCCCCCTACAGTTCCCACCCTCATCACTCCCACTCTGCACTTTGGGGCACCCTGTGCCCCAGCCAGAGTAAGCCGCCTTTACAAAAGTGGAAGGCTCTTACTTAGGTTTTAAATATTAACTGAGTCTCCCTGGCCCCTGGCACTTCCCTCCCTCACCTGGGACCTCTCCTCCCCTCCCCTCCATACTCACTGGAAAGATGTCACAGGGCAAAAAGCAGATGGGGTGCAAGCGGTCAGCATGTAACAGATGCTCTAGGGCCAGTCTGGGTCATTGTGTGGATGGCTCCTGAGTCCTACGCCCACCCCCCATCCACATCTTGGCACGATACCAGCCCCTGCCACTTGGCCATGACTTTGGGGGAAAGGGATAGCACCCCAGTGGAATGGGGTCTCAAAACAGAAATGAAGTTGTGAGGAAAATAAGCTCATTTCATGCTCGCCTGGGTTTACGGATTGGGATTCATGCCCACTGTATACATGCTTGCCTACCCCACTGGAATGGTCCCCCTGCCCCCACTCCACGCACATCCACTCACACACATTGCACCTGGGTCATGCCTATTCGCCTGCTCTCCATTCAAACCTCACAGTTTCCACGTGACCTGCCCCAGAAAGCCTTCCCTGGCAGACCCCACCCCTCCCCCCTGCACTGCCAGGCTGGGTTAATCTGTACTAATTTGCTTATGTCTCTGCCTCCTTTGGTGAACCATTAGCTCCTCAAGGGCAGGGATGGGATCGAATCCACTCTTGTATCCCTGGTGCCCAGAGCGGTGCCCACCTCTTCGTAGGCACCCCCAGATGTCTCTCCAGTTAAAGACATGACTACCCGGTGGGTGAGGAAGTCAGACAGGGCGAAGGGGGTCCAAGAGGGAGTTATTTCTGATAGCTGCCGAGATTGGCTTCCCTCAGACTGGACCTGGTGGACCTTTATAAGGTTGATCACCCTCAAGAAACCGCATAGAATGTTGCTAAGCCTTCTGCCATCTCCACCTGAATCAGCATTAGGGAAAAGAGATCTCTCCTTCCAGAGTGCACGGCCCTCCCTGTTTTCTACCTGTTAACTCTTCATTCAATAAACTTTTACTGAGCCTCCCCACGTCCCAGGTGTAAACGGCCCTTTACTTCCTTATGCTTTTCACGTCCATGATATTCCCTTTGATCCATTCCACTCTGGTTGCTGACTTGGGACAGTTATTCTTTTTTCTGGTCTAGGCTTCATTCCCCTTCTTTTGGAAACAGCACCTCAATTTTCCTCGGTGGAGGGGGGGGAATCCCACCCAGTCCCACCCCTGTGGATCCCGCCAGCTGGTCTCATTCCCTTGGCTGAGAGCTATGCACCCGGCCTGGCCAATCAGCGCTTCCCACCTCCTCCTGACCCCGCCCCCCCCCACCTCCTCCATCATCCACACAGCAGCTGCAGGGACTTTCTCGAAACATTAACCAAATTATAGAATCCCTCTGCTTAAAATCCTCCAAAGAGTCTGCCATCCAGCCCAAAGTTCCTCACCAGGGCCCGCAAGGCCTTGCCACGTCGCGGTTTCAGCGTAAATGTCACTTACTTAGAAATACCCTTCAAGACCACACTCTGCAGATGTCTGTTTCAGCACACGTTGTTCAGAGCATTTATCGCCTTTTGTCGGCTTGCTTTCTCTCTCACCCCATCGGATGCTGGGCGGAAGCAGAGACGGGTCTATCTTCCTCACTTTTTATCCCCAGCACCTGGCACACAGTAAGAGCTCAATCGATCTTTGGAGAAGCTGTGGGCAATGACCTGGGGCTGGGGAGAGGCCAGGCAGATGTGCCTGGCCACCGCAGGGGTCCAGGGCAAAAATGGTGGTGGTCTGCACTCCGGAGGTTGGCAGGCCAGATTTGGCCCATGGGTCACGGTTTGTGGATCCCTGCCCCACCATGCTGTGGGTGGATAAGCTAAAAAGGAAGACATCGATGATGTTGAATGGAGGGAAAATCAAATAAGCAAGGCTCCCGAGAAAGCCAGAGGGGATCCAGAGCCCAAAAGGCAAGGCGGCCGTGGTGGGGAGAAGGACATCTGCTGTGTGGCAGGAGTGAGAAGGTGTCTACGATGAGGGAAGGTGGTAGGTTTGGTGGTGGGAATGTGCGCTTTGCCCCTAGAGACCTCTTTTACTCCACGAAGAATGAGCTGAGATCATCAGCTGCGAGGAAAGAAGTCAGGCTTGAGAAAAGACAGCTAGGAGGAAACTGTGTTCTCAGAACTGGACAGAAAACCTAGAGAACCACGGGAGGATTGCAAGGCAGCAGTGTCTGAGGACGACAGGGTCCCTAGAGTGCAGTGGGGTCAGGCGGCCGAGGGGCAGAGGAAGAGAAGGGAGGTGGGGGGTGGTGACGCTCAGGGCCTGGGTGAGCCACTCCCGCGAGCCTCCAAGTCCCCCCACGTGAGGTCCCGTCTTCTGTGAATTAGGGGGCATCCAGGGGGGTGGCAGATGGCAGCCGTGAGGTGGGAGAGACGGCAGTGTAGCCAGATGACAGAATCTCAAGGAGAGGGGGGGACCTGCTGGGAATCTACAGATCCATCCCATCCCTGGCCCCCCAGGAACCTGGTGGAAGTGTGGAAACGTATGAGCGTGTCCTCAGGGGCAGCCCGGCTCCAGTGCAGGGAGAAGAGGAAGCAACTGCTCAGAGCAGCAGCCCCTGATCTCAGAACAGAAGGGGGGCTGGGAGGTGCGTGAGTGTGCACGTGAGTGCCTGTGTCCAGCGTTGAGTGCAGGAGCATATGTGAAGGGGCATTAGTGTGAGCATGTGTGAATATGTGAGGGGGTGAGTGTGAGTGTGCAACTATGTGGGTGGGAGTGATGTGCGTGTGTATGGGTGGTGTAAGGATGTGCTGAGTGCGGGCACGAAAGTGTGTGTGCACGTTAGTGTGCGAGTGCGTGTGAATATATGGGTAGCTGAGTGTCCCTGCGTGTGAGCGTGAATGTGTTTGCGGGCATGAGGTTCTGGGAGTGTTGAGTATGTGAATGCGGGTGGGTGAGTGTGAGGTGTGCAAGAGAGGGTTGGTGTGTGGGTGGGTGAGTGGAGGCGGGAGTGTGTGTTGTGCGAGCGACAGAGAGGGGGCAGGGGGGGAAGGAGAGAGAAGAGGGGGGTGGGCAGGATCGGGCCAGCTGAGGGGTTTTACTGGTGCTACAGGCCCCAGTGAAAGTCTGGAAGCAGAAGGAAGGCCCGGAAGGCTGGGAGGGAGGGCTGGGAGGCATGGCGGGATCACCAAAGGTCTGCCAGGGAGATGGGCGGTCACCCTGCTCAGCTCCTGTGGCCCTGAGGCTCCCTCAGCTGAGTGGTGGCTTCTAGGCCAATTATTGCTGTTTTCTGAATCGCTACCATGTATTTTTATCAGCAATTCTAAGAATGGAACAGTATTCCGTTGATTGGATGATCCACAATTTATTCACCTTCCCCCCCCCCCCCTTTTTTTTATTTTAGAGAGAACACAAATGAAGAAGAGTGGCAGAGGAAGGGAGAGAGAGAATCCCAAGCAGGCTCCACACTCAGCACAGAGCCCACCGCGGGGTTCGATCCCACGACCTCAGGATCATGACCTGAGCGCATATCAAGGAGTTGGAAGCTTAACTGACTGAGCCACCCAGGCACCTCCATCATTCCCTTATTAGTAAACATGTTAATTGTATACAAAATTTCCCAGCTATTAACAGCACTATGATGCAGTCCTTGAAGCTCTTTTTGCTCATCTCACAATTTCTATAGAAGAAATTCCTTAAAGAGGAAAGTTAAGTCAAAAAATATGCAAAGATCTAAGGCTTTAGACTTTTGCTGCCAAATGCTCTCCAAAAACACTGAAACAATTTACAACTTCCCCGGCAACGTGGGAATATCTACTTCCCTATAACCTAACTCTGGGTATGATTTACTTTTCATCTTCAATCCGTGAGATACTTTCAATATAAGGCATCTCACTGATGTCGCAATTACCGTTTCTTATTATTGGCAACCACTACATTTTATTGTTTGAGTATTGCCTATCTTATTGTGAGTTGCTTTTCCTTGTCCTTTGCTGATTTTTTAACAAGAGTTATTGCCACATCGTAAGAATGCTAGTAAAAATGACAATCTTTTGTTGGCCAGATATGTTGAAAGTATTTCTCCTACTTTATGATTTGACTTTCAATTTTATTTGGATGTTTCATAGGTAAAGAGAAAAATTATAATTTGTCAGCCAAAGCTATCAATCCTTTCCTTTGTTTTTTTGCCTTTGGTGTGAATCTTTAAAATAACTTTTCAATCCAAAGATTATATAAGTATCCACCTGTTATTTTTTAGGACATTTATGTGGTTTTAAGAAACATTTGGGTAATAGAGTCATCTAGAATTTATTTTGCTTAAACTCTTGAAGTACACGTCTCGGGGTGCCCGGGTGGCTCAGTCGGTTAAGCGTCTGACTTGGGCTCAGGTCATGATCTCTCGGTTTGTGAGTTTGAGCCCAGCACCTGGCTCTGTGCTGACAGCTCGGAGCCTGGAGCCTGGAGCCTGTTTCAGATTCTGTGTCTCCGCCTCTCTCTGTTCCTCCCCTGCTCACGCTGTCTCTCTATCTCTCAATAATAAATAAACGTTAAAAAAAGAAAAAAACTCTTGAAGTACACATCTAACTTTACCTTTCAAGGTGATTGTTACACACCCCCCTCCCCAATGCTCCCTCTGCTGCCTCTCACCACTTGCCCAGTAACCATTTACTGAGCACTTACTGTATACCATCCCCATCCTTGCCTCTGCTTGGGAGTTATCTGGGAACCTGCCTGGGGGGCCCCAGGAAGGCAGAATCTCCATTTATGGACCTCAAGTTACCTTAGTTTCTTCTCTAAAGGCTCTCTCTCCAAACACAGTCCCATTCTGAGGTACTCGGGGTTAGGGCTCCCCCTATGAATCTGTGAGAGAGGGGCACAGTTCAGCACATACGTGAGATCTGTTCTCAAAAAGGAGAGAATACTGAGAAAAGTGGAAGCAATATTCAAAGGGATAGTGGCTAAAAATATTACAAAGGTTATGAAAGACCTCCAGACACAGTTTTAAGAAATGCTAACAACCTCCAAGCTAACCAAATCCAAATAAAAACTCACCGAGCACATGGTAGAAAAATAACCCGAAGGGGCACCTGGGTGGCTCAGTCGGTTAGGTGTCCAACTTCGGCTGGGGTCATAATCTTACGATTTGTGAGTTCGAGCCCCGCATCAGACTCCGAGCTGACAGCTCAGAGTCTGGAGCCTGCCTTAGTTTCTGTGTCTCCCTCTCTCCGCCCCTCCCCCGCTTGACACACACACACACACACACACACACTCTCTCTCTCTCTCTCTCTCTCTCTCTCTCTCTCAAAAATAAACAGACATTAAAAAAATGTTTTTTCAAGAAAAAGAAAAATGACTGAGATGATAATGGGAAGCCATGAGAGGAGCTGAGCGTGTGGGCATTAGGTGAGACCCTCACTATGTGGGCTGTTGGGGCCGCACAGAGGGCGGGTATGGAAAGAGAGGGGGAGGCAAGGGAGTAGAAAGCATTCCTGGAATGACCTCGTGGTGCAGGACAGGGAGCAGGGGAGGGGCATTTGAAAGAAACAGGGAGGGTGCACATGGCGGATGGAGCTCAGGCCTGGCAGACAGAGATGTGCCTTCCTGGGCCAGTTGCCGGTAGGTCCAGGAGTCTTCTCCTGCTCACCCTTCCCTAACCAGCCATTGCCGGTGGGCTCTCGTTGGTGCTCAGAACCAGGCCTGGCCTCCTTCACATCTGCGTCCTCTCCCTCATCATGGCCTCCTCGACTTTGGCTTCAATGACGGCCTTGGGGCAGGTGATCCAGAATCCCTTTCTCACCTGGAGTGCTGTGCTTACAGCCATCCTCCTCCAGAAAGCTCCTCGGGGCCATCACCCAGCAGCTGCAAACGAACCCCGGACCTCCTGCATACTCCAGCTCTCCCCCCACCAGTCACTTACTCAATCCCAGTTGATCAAATAACAACCCCCAGGTCTCGAGTTCCACCCAGCGGTGCAGGGCTGGGTCTCGGGAGTCATGGGGGACCCGCTCTCTCCCTCACACCCCCCACCCCACCATATCCAATCCATCAACCAAGCCCCGTTGATTTCACCTCCTCACTTTACGCAGAACGTGTCCTCTCCTCCCCACCAGCACCCTGGTCCTTGTGCCCGTCATCTCTCCTCAGATGGGCTACAACGCCCCCCCCCCCCCGCCCCTGCTCTCCTTGCTCTCCTTCAAGCCATCCTCCTCAGAGGCCACAGTCCTTCCGCCACTGGGATTCCGCCCCAGAACTCTCCAAGAACTAGAACAGCAACATAGTATCCGCCAGCACTCACAGGCACGCCCAAGGGCCCTGCACTGTTCCCCTTGTGTTACCTGTGCAGACTCACTCCTCACGGGGGGGCCCCACGGGGGCAGCTCGTTAAGATCCCAATCATCCAAGGAAGGAGACTGAGACACAAAGGGCTTCAGCAACTTGCCAGAGGCCACACAGCTGGCATAACACAGAGACAGGATTCAAATCCACATAGGCCTGTGGCCAGAGCCCACACCTTATCCCTGACACCTGATGCACTGGAGGAAACGAGCAAATTGCCCACTGAGACCCAGGAGGTCCTGTGAGGTTGGGCCTGCCCCCTCCAGAGTCTCCCATCACTGTCCCCCTCCCATCTGCCCCACTCAGCCCAGATCCAGCCAGCTCACGCACCAGGCTTGCTTCCCAACTCAAGACCTTTGCATACACCCTGCCTTCCGCCTAAAACTCCACCAGATGCCCACCTCCAGCCCTACCCCCTTCTCTTAGTTAATTCCTGTTCAAGCCTCTCCTTTCTAGGCCTTCCTCGTCTTTGCACGCAGACCACTAGAGGGCGCCATAACCTGAGAAATGGCCCTGCAGACAAGTCTGCCCTAAGACCCATGGGGTCCAGGGGGCGGGGTAGGTGGGAATGGAGCTGGGTGCCTGGGGTCTCCTCCTTTAGGGTGGGCGTGGTGATCTCCCCGAGAAGCACCGCAGGCAACTCGAGTTTGAGACCCAGTGTGATTCCCTCCCCTGCCATTTCCCAGCTATATGCACAGAGGAGGCTCAGCCGCTTGTGTCCCCCTCTGTCAAATAGGGTTGTTGAACCAGCAGCACCTGCCCCACGGAGCTAATGCTTTAAGTCCCGCAGAAATCAGAGTGATGGCAAAAATCCTCCCTGCTCCTGTGGGAACCAGAGCCGGAGAGCCTCAGGGGGAGAAACAGATGCCCAGAAACATTTGTAGAAGGAATCTGCCTGGAAAAAGACTTCTGAGTGGGAAGAAAACACAAATACCAGTTAGCCCCTTACTCTCATGTGCCTTTCAAACCTCAGCACCACTCGGAGAAGTAGGTATTCTTGTTCTCCACGTTGGTCGATGAGGAAACTGAGGCACAACTGTACCTGGTAGAAAATGGTGACCTCCCCCCCGCCACCACCCACCCCCTGCCTGCTGGCTAGCCACCCCTGCATCTCACATCCTCTACATCAGTGGTTCTCCAGGTGTGGTCCTGAAGCAGCAGCAGAAGAACCTGAGACACCGCCCCCCCCCCCCCAAACCAGAGATTCAGGGCAGGGCCTTCCGTGTCTATCACCCTCCAGGGCATCCTATAGGGTATCGAGCCCTTCCTCAGGTATGTGAAATGCACCTGCCCCTTGGGAAGGTGAGACAAAGAGGAGGGAAGCATGAAGTAGTCCCTGCGGGGCCCTGCGGGAGAAGGGGATTGAGAAGTCAGGCTGTTCCTTGGGAAAGGTGGTCTCTGACTGATAAGATCCCTGGGTGGGCAGGGCCCACGGGCTGGAAGAGCCTCCCAAGGTGAAGTCTTACAGCTTCTGTGACAACTGAGTCCATCAGGCAGCCCTGGTGGCCACAGAGTGTTGGGAAGCAGAGGTACTCAAACTCACAGGGTGGGGGCTGGGGGTGGAGATCACTGGCAATGCAGGTTCCTGGGCCCCTCCCTGCATCTCCCAGGTTGGGCCCAGGAAGCTGTCATCTGACCAAGCCTCCTAACGTTTGAGAAACGTGGGCATGGAAGGCGTTGGACGAGCCACACCTAAGTGAGTCTGACTCGGCCCCCCTCCATTGGTTTTATGGACCTGATACAAATTCCATCCCCTCTTTGACCATCAGATCCCTCCTCTATAAAAGATGGTCATTATGAAAAAAAAAAAGAGATGTTTTCCAGAATCAGCAGTGGCTCAATACATTTAAAGCAGGAAATCTGACTGGGAAGGTGAGGGCAACAGGAGACAGGGGGCATAGAATGCCGAGATAAGGGGCATAGAATGCCATCCTCAGAACACAGTCAGATGGCAGAGGGGTTAGCCCAGGGGGAACACAGGCAGATTTGCATTTTCCCAATACTGCAGTGGCAGGGGCTGGGTTCATGGGGCTGTTTGTGCTCGCTCTGGGCCAGACACTCTGGGGTCCGGTCCCCACCCTGCCCACTCCCCACTCCCCACTGCTGTGGCACTTTGGGCATCGGCTGTCACCGGCCAGTCCTCAGTTTCTTCATCTGTCAGAGGAAGATAGAGGATTGTTTACCAGAATTAAATGAGAGAACTCACATGAAGTACTCAACCTGAGATGACCATTACAGTGAGCTCAGTCAGTCAATGCCAGAGCAGTAGCTAAGTGGAGGCCAGCAGGGATGGAGTCACGGAGAGCCCTCTGTAAGTGCCTTGGGAACAGTGTGACCCTGGGCACACATTATAGCACCAGCTCCTGGCCCTCCCCAGGAGCCCAGCCAGGTAGGTGCTGGCTAGGAGCTGATGCCTGGACAGGGCACCCTCCCCCCTCCTGCTGCTGTCCCACCCAACCCACCCACATGACCCGGCTTCCTGTTTGTGATGCCAAGGCTGGAGGGAGGAAATCAGTGCCCCCGCCCTGGGACTGGAGGGCAGGAATGTGGACGTGTTGACGTCAAAGCCTGTCCCAGTTCTGGGGAAGTCAGGGATGGGAAGGGCTTCCTGCAGTGCTGCCTTTGATCCCAGGTGGGAGCCGGGGGGCATAAGCGAGCCCTGAGGGGGTCCAGCCACCCAGAGCTTTCTCTGATGGATGCCTCTGGGAGGCGACTCAGGGAACTACTGTCAGGGTCCTACCCCAACATAACCGTGTGGCCCTGGGCAAATCGCCTCCCCCCTTCCAAGCCTCAGTTCCCTCATCCGTAAGGTGGGGATAAAAATGCGCATTTCGGAGCATCGCTCATTCATCAGATATACATTGCGAGATGAGCCTGCCCCGGATCAGTGGGCTCCTTTAGTTAACCTTCCCTGGCTGGGGAGGTAGCCAGGTATAGAGGAGGCCCAGAAGCAGACAGAGGCACTAAGCATTTCTGGAGGTGGCTGAAAGGAGGCTTCCCAGCATTAGGGCTCAAGGTAGTTGGGAGGATGTCCCGAGGGGGTCACAGCATGGGTGCCGTGACATAGAGTGACTGTGAGTGAACCTTCTTGGGAAGGGCACCGGGCGTAGTTTCTAGAGCCTTCTATGGCTCTCCTCTCCATTCTCCCATCTTTCCTGCCCGCCCTCTCATTCCCTCTCTGCCTTTCCCCAGGATACTTCTCAGCTCCCCTTTGGGGCCAGAGAGACTCCAGACTTGGCCATTCACTAGCTGTGTGACCTTGACCATTCTTCCTTTCTGAGTGTTTCCTCATCTCTCTGTGTCACATGGAGATAACCCCAGCCACATATCAAGGTTGGAGATTAAGACATCATGTCTTTAAAGCACCTAGTGCAATGTCTGACCTACAGTAATCATGGCTGTTGCTATTGGCTCTTGTTCTTGGCATTTATTTATAAATGACCAGATATCCAGAGGGGCTCCTTGGGTGAATATAGGAGCCCTTTCTCCCAGATGCCCAGTAGGTGGCGGCAGAGGCCCCTTGTTCAAGGAAATCTTCACTAGCTGAAGATAAACCACACTTAGAAATTTCTGGGCTTGTTAATCCTGTCAGCAGATGTTTCCTGAGCACCCCAACAAGGTACCCAGGCAATTGTTGGGGGGAAGGACAGTGACCTCTGGCCAATAGACACCTGGGGAAGGAGAGTACTGACCACTTCAAAAGAGAGCTTGGTTTCAATTCATTTGGGTACATATATGCAGAAGTGGGATCACTGGATTATATGGTGAATTGATTTTTAATGTTTTAAAGAACGTCCATATTGTGTTTTCCGTAGTGGCTGCACCATTTTGCATTCCCACCAACAGTGTGCAAGGGTCTGAATTCTCAGCATCCTCACCGACCGCTTGTTGTCTTTGTTTTTTTTAACAATAGCCATCCTAACAGTAGTGAGGTTTTGATTTGCATTGTCCTGATGACTAGTGACGTTGAGCATCTTCTCATATACGTGTTGGCCATTTGGGTGTTTTCTTTGGAGAGATACCTGTTCAAGTCCTTAGTCCATTTTTTAATCGGGTTATTTGGTTTTTTGCTATTGAGTTGCAGGAGTTCTTTTAATATCCCGGATATATATCCCTTACTTGACATATGGCTTGTAAATAGTTCCTCCCATTCCATGGGTCGCCTTTTCACTGTTTACTGTTTCCTTTGCTGTGCAGAAGCTTTGGTTTGATGTTCAGTGCAACATTAGTCACAATAGCCAAGATGTGGAGACAACCTAAGTGTTCACGGACAGATGAATGGGTAAAGAAAATGCGGTATAGACATACAATCGAATATTATCAGCCTTTAAAAAAGGAAATCCTGGGGCGCCGGGGTGGCTCAGTAGGTTGAGCTTCTGAATCTTGATGTCGGCTCAGATCATGATCCCAGGGTCATGGGACTGAGCCTGGCATCGGGTTCTGCCCTGAGCATGGAGCCTGCTTAAGATTCTCTCTCTCCCTCTGCCCCTCTCCCCTGCTTGCACATGTGCGCATGTGCACACACTCTTTCTCTAAAATAATAATAATAACAAAATAAATAAATACAATAATAAATAATAATAACAATAACAACACTAACTAAAAAAAGGAAACCCTACCATATGCAACAACATGGATGAACCCTGAGGACATTGTGCTGAGGGAAACAAGTCAGTCACAGAAGGACAGATACTGCATGATTCCGGTTACCACATGAAGCCTCGAACTCGTAGAAGCAGAGAAGAATGGTGGGTGCCAGGGGCAGGGGGGAGGGGGAAGGGCAATTATCCTTCAACAGGTATACAGTTTCAGTCGCACGAGATGAGTAAGTTCTAGAGATCTGCCTATAGTTAACAACACTGTATCATACACTTAAGCATCTGTCAAGAAGATGGATCTCACCTTAAGTGTTCTTACCACAACAAAATAAAAATGTGAAAGCAAGCAAGCAAGCAAGCTCAGGTGAAAGTCACCACAGAAACCTGAAAAAGGACTGCGTGGAGAGGGTGTGGGGCTCCCCACCCCCAGCCACTCCTCCTTGCCTCCTTCCACAGGCTCCACTGCCCTCTTCCTCTCCTTCCTCTCTTTCCTTCCTTCCTTCCTCCTTCTCTTCCTTTCTTCCTTCCTTCTCCCAGCAAATATGCCCTGTGTGCCTACTGGGTGCTGGGCTTGTACTATGAGCTGGGATCAGAGCAGGAGACAGGATATAGGCTATGCCTTCTAGAACTTCCAAACTAAGAAGGGCAGATAATAAACAGATAAATAGAAGAAGAAAGATCCTGGGGCGCCTGGGTGGCTCAGTCGGTTGAGCGGTCGACTTCGGCTCAGGTCACGATCTCGCGGTCCGTGAGTTCGAGCCCCGCGTCGGGCTCTGGGCGGACAGCTCAGAGCCTGGAGCCCGTTTCAGATTCTGTGTCTCCCTCTCTCTCTGCCCCTCCCCTGTTCATGCTCTGTCTCTCTCTGTCTCAAAAATAAATAAACGTTAAAAAAAAAAATTAAAAAAAAAAAAAAAGAAGAAGAAAGATCCTTTCAGATCCTGACAAGTATCTGGAGACAATACAAGAGTGATGTGACAGAGTGCCTAAGGACAGCAGGGAGTCAACTAGAGGGAAGGGTGAACCAGGCAGAGGGAGCAGCTGGAGCAAAGGCCCTGAGGCATAAAAGTCCACGGTGTCACGGGGAGGAGGCAAGAGGTGCCAGTGGGGTCAGGGGCAGATTCAGTGGCCAGAATCTAAAGGGGGTCTGCCAGGTACAGGCGAAAGGGACATCTGACAATCCCAGCTGCCACTAACACTGAGCGAGCACACTCACTATGTACCAAGTTCTGTTATTACCCCATTTTACTGATGGGGAGACTGTAGAAGGAGCCACAGCCCAAGCAGGGTCTTCAGGGTTCCTGGAAATCTTGAGGGTCACTGGTGAGACGGAAGAGAGTATGGCCAGTGAAAATTAACATTTATTTAGCACCTCCTGGTGCCAGCACCCTGCTGAGTTCTTTGATGTTATTTTATGCGCATTTGTCATCATCACTCAAGAGGACAGTACGGTTACGATTCCCCTTCTGGAGATAATGAAATGAGAGTCCAGGAGCCAAGGTGATTCGCCCAAGGCCACGCCGTCAGGGAGGGGCAGACCCAAGACTGGAACCCAGGTCTCCACACTGGCGCAGATGGTTCCCTGGGCTCGGAAGTCTCAGAGCCGCCTGGAGGGCCAGCCAAGTTCCCCGGCGACAGCTCATCAGGATTGCTGGGTCCCAGCCGTCAGCAAGTCCGGTCCACACGCCCCCCGGAGCCTCACTCTCCTCCACCGCTAGGGCTCCAACAACGCCTCCCATCTTTCCCTGGAGGGCCCTGTTTCCTGCCTCCCTGATACTCCGACAGACATGATCTTGTTTGCCTGGGTATGGTCATCTCCCCACCGAGCTGTACCCTGAACTTTACAGGCCTCTCCAGCTTCATGCCTCCACCCCCCAAGTTCTGAACCCTATACCGCCTCACACTCACATGCTCATGTGAACACACACCGTGAGTGAACAAACTCACCAGGCACAAGAGCAGGCGTGACCCGTTTCTTCCATCCCTCTCGACCCAGAGCTGAGCTCTGAGCCTGGCACAGAGAAGGGGCTCCGCGACCGTGGTGGACGGGAGAAAGGCTGTGTGACCTGAGCCTCTGCTGTCCCCCCGACTCACAGGAAGGTGGTCAGAGCATAGATGGCAGCAGTGACTTGGGTCAAAGGGTCCTCCGCTAGGGGCCTTCCAGGGTAGGGGCAGGGGTCAGTGCCAAGGATAGGCTATCAGCGCGGGCTGACAACCTCCTGTGTGCACAGAGCATTGGTGAGTGAACCCAGAGACGTGACCCAGAGCATCTGCTGGAAAGGACAGGAGCGGGTGGAGTGCTTTGAGCTGAGAGCAGAGCAACAAAGGCCTGAGTCAAGGCCCTGAGTCAGCCAGGCACGACGGGAGTGGGAGACACTGGGTGCAAATACCCACACCACACTCGCACACGGCCCCTCACTCGCCATGAAGGACTCTCGCTTGTGGGTCCAAGGCGGAGCTTCACTGTGGCCCTTGAGGCAGGTGGGATTCTGCCCATGGTGCCGATGGAGAAACTGACTTCTGGAGGGGAAGTAACTCGTTCAAGACTGTCCAGACAGAGAATGGCAGAACTGGGTTAGGGTACTGGATCAGGGTGACCCAGTCTTTGCCTACCATGCCGGATGGGGCCTCTCTTTCCTGGGAGCCAGGCTTACAAAAGGCTCAGGAGGGAGTGGGGCCAAATGCGCCTGGAGGGAGCAGAGGCATGGGGGTACAGGGACCAGGGGGTCAGACTGGAGAGAGTCCTCAAGTGCAAACTCCAGGCCTGCCCCTCCAAGCAGGCGGCCCAGCGCCCAAATGACCTTCCCCAAATGCAGTGCGACCGAGGCCCGCTGTGCTTTGCTCTTTTAGTGGTTCCACGATAGTACGGGTCTTGGCTTTATCACTGACCCCTGCAGACCTCTCCAGCCCTGCGCCTCAACCCCCAAGCCCTGCACCCTGCACCCCACCACCCAGAGGTGCTTGCTAAGGCCACACGACTTTACACAGGTGGAGCTTTCTACGGGAAACACCTTCCCAATCTTTACCCCAATAGTTCCCCTGCGTCTTCAAGACAGATTCGGACTTCAGCAACTGTTTCTGACCCGGCTCACACCTCTGCTGGGTGAGGCAATCCCACTCCCCTCTGCTCCAATGACATGCTCCGCTGAGATCTACGGTCGGGGCAATTACCACAGGGCAACAATTATCTGGTTACCAGTCTGCCTCCCCAACTAGACTGCGAATTCCAGGAGGACGCTTCATGACTTATTCACCTCTGGAGCGGCAGGACCGGGCACAGCACCTAGCTGGAGTCTTTGTTATTATTTGTGGAAGGAGGGAGGGAGAAAGGAAGGACGGGGAGGGAGGAGGGAAGGAAGACAGAAGGGAGGGAGGGAAGAGGGAGAGAGGGAAGGAGGGGGGAGGAGGGGTAGGGGGGAAAGGCTGGCGTGAGGGAGGAGGGAAAGAAAAGAGAGGGAGGAAGGAGTAAAGGTGGGGGAGGAAGGAAGAGGAAGGGAGGAGGAAGGAAAAGAAGGAGGGAGGGAGGACGGAGAGAAGGGAGGGAGGGAAGAGGGAGGAGAGCACTTGACCGTTTCCAGTGTTCTTTCACGCACATTACTTTATTGAAAAGCTGCCGTGGCAAGGACACCACAGGTCCACAGGTCACACCACAGGGCTTTGCTACTTTTTGCAAAATCTGCAGCCCGCTTGTTTTCAAACGAAATCTTTGTTTTTCGTCGACGGACGGAACGAAATGTATCTTAAAAGGAAATGTTGCATCATTATCCTGAATGGAAAGCTCGAATCACTTCCCATCAATGGAAGGCTGGCATGAAAATGAACATAGCTGGGGGCACCCGGGTGGCTCAGCTGGTTGAGCGTCCGACTTCGCCTCAGGTCACGATCTCGAGGTCTGTGAGTTCGAGCCCCGCGTCAGGCTCTGTGCTGAAAGCTCAGGGCCTGGAGCCTGCTTCGGATTCTGTGTCCCCCTCTCTCTCTGCCCCTCCCCCACTCATGCTCTGTCTCTCTCTCTCTCTGTGTCAAAAATAAAAAAAATTAAAAATTAAATGAATATAGCTGGTGCTTACCACGTGCCAGGCACTCCACTGGGCCCATTAACCCATCCATCCTCGTAAGAGTCCTATGGCAGGGTGCCATTATATCTTGAGCATAGAGATGGGGAAACTGAGGCACGCAGGCCTTAAGTAACTTGCCCGAGGCCACCGCTGGACAGCAGCAGGGTTACCGCAGAAACCAGACAGCCGGGCTCTCAGAAACAAAGTAAAGAAACCAAGGTTGTCTTCTGCCTAAATATCGTTGCCCTCTGCGGGCTGTGTCTGAGGGTTCCATCTCGTGGGAACAGCAGCGTGAAATGTTCCTCCAGAAGTCATCAGAGAAGGAAGGGGAACCGGAAGAAGAATGCTTTTCTCACCGCGGGATTTACTGCTACTTAATGCCACGTCTGTATAAAAGTCCTCTCGGCCAGAGCCAGCGCTGTGCAGCCCACGCTTTGGGAAACCCTGAAGCACAGAGGGCTCCCAGCAGCACCACCAGCACCCCAGCATTGTTAGCTCACGATGTCGTCCAACATCTCAGGAAGCAGAGGCGAAGCGGAATTAAGCCAGGTGTGAAGTGACATCAATAAGGATAGGTAAAACCTAAAATTAAGCTCAAAGCAAATGAATCTAACTGTATAACAAATTGAGATCACAACCCCGTGATAGCACGATGCTACGGAGAGGGGACAAAGAACGAATCCAAGAGACCTCTCAACACCGCTGAAAGACCATGTTACCCTCAATCTATAGGCAATTGAAATGGACGGACAGCCTGAACTTTACTTAATAGGGTTACCTGTCGCTCACCAGGTCTGAAGCTATTTTGTGGTTATTGGAGCACAGAGCAGACGAGCAACGCATTAATTAATGTTGAGGCTGTCGCGGTGTTCAGCAGGGAGATCCAGATATGGAAGGGAGATGATGAAGGAGATGTGGGCTTGGGTGTGAGGTAAAAGGATGAGCTCATGATGTAAATTTATCAAAACACAAATGAATGTGGATTTCTAGTTCTTTCTGCTGAGAGGGCCCAGGATCGGAGACACCCTGATAACAATGAGCCCAGAAAGCACACAGATCTTGGCTTTATATCATTCCCCAGTAAAAGGAAGCAGGGCAATTTGGGGAAACGGATGGTTCCAAGGCTGAAACAGGAAAGATACAAGATGAGCCTGGAACATCAGGTTTTGGCAGAAGGTACTGAGATGACCAAAGAATGATGGAGAGACACCAAAAGCGGGCAGGAGCCAGCTTGAAGACACCAGTGCAGCCAACTCTGGGACAACCTGAGCACTGACTGAGCGTTGAACAAGGACGGCAATGGATGATGACATATTGAATAAAAAAAGAGTCCGTGAATTCACTCGGATGAATATAAAACAAAGGAAAAAAAAAAAAAGACAGGAAGGAGCAGGGGACAGGGAGGGAAAACTCTTCCTTATAGAAGAATGCCAACTCATAAGTGAAGAGGGAATGATGGGTTTATAAGATCACCAACCGACAGCCATCATAGTAGAAATGAACTCATTTATCATCAACGGATGCTGGCGAATCATCAGGTCAGAATCATCAAGGAAGAATGGAGTGAGAAAACCATTTGGCTCCAAAAGAGTGAAAATGGATTTAGGTAAGAATCAGCCCAGGCGGTGGTTTGTTGGGGGTGGGCAGGATATAGACACAGCCTCCAAAGATCAGCCTCCATATTGCTTGTTAATCCCAAAAGGAGAAAGCAAGCCTTTGCAGGGGAGAAATCCGGTAGACACCAGTTCAGCCAAGAGATCAGTGAGGACCATCAGACATCACATGCCTCCTGATGTGATTCACTGAGGACTCGGCAACGCTGTTGAGGATCCCTGCCAAAAATGCAGGACCTGGATCTGATTAGGGGGAAACAACCTGACAAACCCACACTGAAGGACAAGGCCGCGCTACGACACAATGGGCCTGTATTCTGCAGAAATGTCAAGGTCATGAAAGATACAGAGAGCTGAAGAACTAACTGTTCCACATTAAAAGAGGGAAAGGGGACAGGACAACTGAATACAGGCCTAACTCTGGGCTGGATTCCAGGTGAGAAAAAGAAATGCAATCAAGGATATGACTGGGACAGTTGGCAACATCTGAATATAAACTGTGTATAAGATAATCATTCCGTATCAAATGTATGTTGTACTTATGCAGAGGGACACTGGAGTATTTATGGGCAAAGAGTCATGATGTCTACCACTCATTCTGAAAGAGTTAAGCAGAAGAAGAAAAAGGAGGAGAAGGAGGAAGGCAAGAAGAGGAAAAAGAACAAGAAAGTGAAGCAGAAAAAGAAGAAATAAATCTATATACAGAGAGAGAGAGAGAGATTAAAGTCCATGAGTCAAACATTGACTATTGGTTGATTCAGAGCAGGATTTCTCAATCTTGTCATTATTGACATTTCGGACCATAAAATTCTTTTTCTTTTTTTCTTCAGAGTTGCACATGGCAATTCCAAATTCGTCACTTCATTGTAAGAGTTGAGCTGGACGTTAATGATGTCATCTCCAGGGTTGTTAGGGGACAACTGTCCAAATATCATGAGATTTAGTACCACACTGTGTAAGAGGAAGCCCCCCATCCTCTGCTGGGACATGCATATTTACTTATTTATATACATAGACATATATATAGAAGATCATACATTTTGTTGCTGAGATAGTCTATAACCTTTCTCTTTTGTTTCACAGAGGTGTATTAAAAATATCCCAAATTAGTTATGGATTTTTACATTTCTCCTTTTATATATTTAGAGGCTCTGCTTTTAGGCACATGTACATTTATGATTGTTTTGCCTTCTTAAAGAATTTTCTCTTTAATTCTATGTATTTTCCCTCCTAATCCCTATTAATATAGTTGCTTAAAATCTATTTGTCCGATATTAATATGGCCACACTAGTTTTCTTTGGCTACTATTTGCACATTATCCATTTTTCCAGGCTTTCATTCACAGATTTTCAGTGTGATTTCATTTCATTGTACCTCTTTTTCTTTATTGAGATATTATTGACATATAGCATTACATTAGTTTTCGGTGTACAACATAATGATGTGATATATGTGTATATTGAGAAGTGATCACCACAGTCAGTTTAGTTAACATCCATCACCACATTTTTTTTTTCTGCTTGCAATGAGAACTGGAAAATTCTTTGGTGCGAGGGACAGTCACAGCATGGTACATATTATAGCCTGCTTAGCAGCATCCCTGACCTCTACCCACTAGATGCGGGGAGCACCTCCCGGTTGCAACAACAAAAATATCTCTAGACATGGCCTCCAGACCTGTCCTCTGGGGAGCAAAAGCATCCTGAGAACCACTGCTCCAGATAAAGGACAGAGAGGTGTTTGTTAAGCCATCCTTACAACTTTTCTATGGATTTCAATTTTTTCCGCATTAAAAAACAAACACTAAACCACACGTCAGAAGAAGATGGCTGTGGGTGGTAGAGGGCCACTTGCTCCTCCAGCCCAGTCTTTATACCTATGGCCCCTGCCAGCTGCGAGCTCCCTGAGGGCAGATGTGTGTCAACACTGGTCAAACTCACAACATCGTCCTCCACAACAGGGGATCAACTGTCCACAGCGATGTGTGTCAACACTGGTCAAACTCACAACATCGTCCTCCACAACAGGGGATCAACTAGTTGGCCATCAGTTGGGCATGTCACCAGCTGATGGGGCCAGAGCTAAGAGCCAGCTGAGACGAGGTGGAAAGTGGAAGCCCAGACTCAGAGGGCCAAGGATAGGAAGGAGGGCTGGATGCTCACAGAGGTGCAAGAAGATGGCTTCGAACAAGGCTGGCCAGAGACCAGCCTGTGGCCTGGAGCTCCCAGCGGGCCCAGTGTGGGATGTGGGGACTTCTGATCAACCCAAGCAGAGAGGGGTATCCTGAGCCGACAGTGGAGAGAGTAGCAGCCAGTATATCGACTGGGGATAGAAGGGCCATACCTGAGACGAAGGGCCGTAAGCCTCCAGCTGCAGCCCTCTCTCCAAAGGCAGCAAGATCCCTGGCTACATCCCTCCACCGCTGCAACCATCGTTGCCCCCCAAACCGCACTAATGGAATGTTCTAGAAGGAGAGACTTGGACAAAAGGAGGAGGAGGTGTGGTGGGCTGTGGGACCACCGACTCCCCAGAGAGTGGATCTGGTCTGTGCCTGAGAGCAGACACTTGGCTTGAATCCTAGCACATCTATGGCAGTCCTAGGGCCCCACAGACAGAGCTACCCACACCCTGAGGAGCCCGACAGCTCTGTCTAACCCCTTGTCCTACCACCACTCTGCTTCCTCATATTACTGCTGCCACGCTGGCCTCCTTGGGGCTCCTGGCGCCAATCAAACTGGGTCCTAGCCTCAGGGCCTTCACACTTCCTACTCCCTCTGTATGGAATACTCCACCTCACATCCTCTCATGCTTCCTCCCTCACTTTATTCAGCTCAAATATCACTCTCTCCAAGAGGCCCTACCTGATCACCAGCCGCATGCTAGACCATCCTGCCCTGGCCTTATTTCCTTCGTAGCCATTGTCATCTCACTCCTGAAATGGTTATTTTTATTCACTTGATTGTTCATTGTCTGTGTCTCTTGCTAGACTGTAAACTTTGTGAAGGTAGAGACTTTGCCCCAATCACAGCCACGCGCCCTGCATGAGAACAATGCTTGGCACATAGTAGGTGCTCAATACATACTTGAATGAATGAAATACTTGAATTAATTTTCTTTCTGTGCTTTGGTAAGATTATTATCACCTCCAAAAAAGAAAGCGCTGACTCTCCCTTTCTGCCCCTTGAATCCTTGCTTGGCCAAACCCTTTTTTCCCATGCCAGGGCGGAACAGGTGATAAACATTGTTTTTTGGAAGGGCAGAGGAGGCCACAGAGAGCATGACATTGGGCCTCACTTATCATGGTTTGGCTGCTAAAAATGGATTCCCCAAATGCAGATTCTGACCAGCCCTGGAAAACCCAACCCCACCTTGAATATCATTAGACTGGAAGTGGCCAGCTGTTCTCTCTGCCTGGAGTGTTCTTCCCCTCACTCTTTGCACGAAGACTTCCTGCTAACCCTGCACATATTGGCTCAAATGCCATCTTCCCTGAGAGGCCTTCCCCCGAGCGTCTAGCCCACGAGCCTCTAGCCCACAGGCCTCTAGCCCACGTCACTCTCTCCCATGAAAGGCAAATCCTCACATTTGCAATTCAGTGTCGTTCATCTGCTCCGCAGTTGGTTTGCTGCCTCCTGCCCTAGCCTGTTGGCCCCACGAGGGCAGGGGCCTTGCTTACACTGTGTCCTCTGCACATCTGGTCCCTGGCACTGTCCTGGGCCATAGTAGGTGCTCACCCAACTCAGGTTGGAGGCACTGGTGAAGAGGTTCTCCCCAGAGGCCTCCAGCCTGCAGAACCCACTTCACTGCCCCTCACTGAGAACCTGTCTGTGCCCCTCCTGCCGGTAAGGGAGACACGCAGTCCGGCCACTCTCCCTTTCTCCTCTGCTGGAAACCTGCCAGAGATGGGCTGCTTGCTTCCTCCCTAATGCTGGGCCAGCACAGTGTGGAGTCACTGGGGGACCCTCTTGCTCACCAGAAAGGCCCCCCTGCCCATAGGGGCCCGAATGGAGACTTTCTTGTAGGGAGAGCTCAGGTCCTTGGTCCTTCCCACCCCCTCACTGCTACAACAAAGCTTTCAGCTGAAGGCCATGACCTTCCCCTTTAAGGCTTGGTTTTCAGAGTCTTCACCCACTTTCCCCATTCAGCCCCATCCCATCCCCACCCAGGCCTCCCTTTGGCTCCCCGTTGCCCCCAGAGAGAGCCCCAACTCCTTGGCCTGGCATTCCAGATGCTTCAAGAGGGGGAGCTGCGTAGACAGTCTGGCCTTGTTTGGGGCCCTTCCACCACCCCACGCCTGCTCACCTGGTTGCTCACCATTTCCAGGGCGCCCTGGGCCCTTTCACAGCCCCCGGGGTGGGGGGGGGGGGGCTCTGCAGGTGTTGTTGAGCCTTCTTCCGGGACATCTTCCTGGCAGGGGCAGGATCGGCCCCTCCCTCTGCTGCACTCTGAGCTCTCTGGAGCAGAGACCTGCAGCCCCAACAACAACAGCAACCGTATTGAGTGCTTCGGGTGAGTGCTGCATGTTCTAAGTGCTTTGCATTAAACGCATTCAATCCTCACAACAAAAACCATGGCTTACACCACTCCTACCTGCATTCATTCATTCAACAATATTACATACTTACTGTGGGCCACAGGCCATTCTAGGTTCAGGCGCTAGAGCTGAGAACAAAATGCTCAAAACTCCCAGCCCTCTGCAGCTTATGTTCTAGTAGAATGAGTTACGGACAACTAAAGGGAAATAGAGGACGTACTAAATAGTGATTAGGGCTCTGAGGAAAAATAAAGCAAGGAGGGGTATGCAAAGGACCTGGGGGGCTGGGGGGGGCGGTGGGCTGCCCTTTAAATACTGGAGTCAGATAAGGTGACATTCAAGCAAAGACCCAAAGAAGGTGAGAAAGCAAGCCAGGCCTGTACCTGGAGAAGAGCATTCCAGACAGACAGAATGGCCAGGGCAACATATCAGGGCAGGACTCGAGGGAGCCGAGGGGAGTCCTGCAGGGTGAGCCAGGGGAGAGGTGGGAGGCGCAACAGGTGGGGGAGGTGAGGCCACGTGGTGTGGACCCGTGGGCCACTGGGAAGGCTTTGGTCCTCCCGTTGGTTGCAGGGCCCTGAGAGTGAGCTATCGGCGAGCCAGCGTGGGAGCAGAAAGGACAGGGAGTTGAGAGACACGGTGGCTCTGAGCAGCGGGGTAGAGCTGGAGAGGGAAAGATGTCACTGGAATCTGGGTATCTGGATACATCTGAGAGCAGAGCCAACCGGACTTCCTGAGAGTCAGATCAGATGCGGGCATGCGAGACAGAGGAGAGTCCAAGATGTCTCCGGGGTTTTCATCTGAGCCCCTGGGAGGATGGAGGTGTCTGCTCCTTCACAGATTAGGAAATGAAGGCACAGAGTCAAGTAACCTGCCCCAGATCACACCGCCGGCCATTGGCCGAGCTGGGATTTGAACCCAGGCCTCTGGCTTTGGAACTTGGAGCTCCCTAACCCGCTGTGGTGCCTGGCGAATGCCAAACCTTAAAAGAAGAGTTTTCGAGAGAGGGAGGTAGAGACAGTGCCCGGATTGGAAACGCGACTGCTTCCGATCCAGCCTGGCGGGAAAGCGAAGCATCGGAACACGGACTTGGGCACCCGTCTGCTGGATTCCAGGAAGCGAGGGCCCAGCTTGCCCCTGCAGTGTCACTCAGAGGGCATTGGCCGTGCCAGCCTGCTTCCCTCAGTGTCCCAGGGGCACAACCGCACCCGTGGGGGCCCGACACAGGCAGCTACGTCACCTCCATCCAGCTCAAGGCACTGTCACCATGGAGAGACACCAACAGGCCTCCACAATATCTGGGCAACACAGGATAGGAGGGCTCCTCCTCGCTCCAGGGCCCAGGCCCAGGCACGTTGGAGTGTGGGCTGGGGGTGGGGCCTGGGGAATTCTGGGGCTCAGCCTGACACCCCAGAGGAGAGCAGAGTCAGCACCAGCGCTGCCTCTCCTGAGTGCCCGCAGAGTGCCCCGCCTCATCCCAGCCCCTTCTCCCTCAGCCCTGCCAAAGAACGACTGCTAATCTCGATTTGCCGATGGGGAAACTGAGGCTCAGTGAGGCAAGGTCACCTGGCTGAGATGCAACTGTGAGGAAATGGCAGAACCGGTTCGAGTCCTCAAGCCTGTGTTCTTTCACTCCGTCACGGGCTTCTCCCTGAAGCCAGCATGAGGGCAGTTCGTTCCCAAAAACCAAAAGATTTTTGTAAATGTGGCCCCAAAGGTCATGTGGCAAGTCCCAATCCCTGCCCTCCACTGAGCTGTGAGGCCCCAACCAAGTAACTTCGTCTCCCCGAGACTCAGTGTTCTGTAAAGTGTTCTGTAAAATGGGAGAGTGACCACACCTTCCTCAATGACTACCGTGCGGCCCGAATGACTGTGTGTGGAGCTCAGCTGGCTGTGTGTACCACTCAGAATTCTGAAACCTCTGGCCCCAGGTTTGGGATAAAAGGTTGTGGATCCTCGATTCTCTAAGGCACTTTCCAGGCACCAGGCTCAGCACTTTGTACGGGTGATTGTAGTTAATCCCCTCACAGTCACCGAAGCAGACACTATCACTATGCCCATTCCCTAGATGGGAACACTGAGGCTCCAAACAGTGAAGCAACGTGCCCGGTTCACACAGCCATAGAGTGAAGGCCAGAATCTGAACCTCAGACTGCCACTGGGCACCACAATTTTCTCCCGCCCTCTGCAAAGCCTGCCGGCCCAGCTGGGGGCCAGGCACACAGGACAGAGGCGTGAGTCACAGTCACTGCCCTCCAGCAGCCTACTATCTGATCGGGGAAATAGACCACAGCGCATCAGTCAGGGCCATCAGGGGAGGGCTTCAACCACCGGTCAGATCCTTGGACTTTATCCAGAAGACCATGGGGAGCCATGGAAGGGTCTAGAGCAAGAACACAATACAGTCAGGCTGATGCCCTAAAAAAGTGGTTCCCAGACACGGGCAGGCATCAGAAACCCCCGGAGGGCTTGTTAAACACAGACTGCTGGGCCCCACCCCAGAGTTCCTGATTCAGTAGGTCTGGGGTGGGGCCGGGGAATTTTCATTTCTAACAGGTTCCCAGGTGACACTGCTGCTGGTGATGTGGGGACCTCCACTCTGAAAAAAACGCTGTTTAGAACAACACAGTGATGTGGAGGGTGGCAGGAGCACCCGAGTGTTTACTGGAATAAAGGCTGTCATATATGTGGTACTGGGAACAGGCCACGTCGATCACCCCATCCTCATAGCTCACAGATGATGAAGCACTGAGACCTGGGGAGGAGAACTACCCACACGGGGACACACAGCTGGTCACTGCTGGAGCAGGGAGTCCATCCTGGGGACTTGGGGCTCCAGAGGGATCCCCCACCACTGGCCCACTCTGAGATGGGGCCTAAAATGGGGTCCTTGGAGGACAGGACTGGGTCCTGTTCTTCATAAGCTACACAGTCACTAAGCTAGAGTCTGTGAGTCAGGTAAATAGGTGTGAGGGTTGCTGCATTCCCAGATGCTGGAGCCTCTCACATCCCCTGGGGACCCCCAGCTGCAACGAGTTTGCCCTCACCCCCTGCCACTGCAGCGAGGCCAGGAGCCGTCCAACCAGGGCAGGTGGCGGCTGCTGCAGAGGGAGAGAAAGGGGCCGTCAGGGTGAGCCTGGAGACCCCCATCCCTGGAGGAGCCCCTGGCCCTGCCTTGAATTCCCCAAACGGCTGCATTAGGGAAATCAAGGCAACTTTCCTCCAGTCACTTTCCGGTGGGCTCTTACCTTCAGCACCTCTTTGCGGGACCCAAGCCTGGACATGGCCCTCTTCCCTGCACCCCCAGGGAGGGAGGGCACCGGGAGACCAGTGGCTGTCCTCTCTCTGCTCCCAAGACTTATAGTCCCGGTCCCCTTCCTGGCCGAGTGACCCTGAGCCCTGCTCTTGGCATCTCTTTCCGCATTTGCAGACCGCCTGACTCCCAGGCTGCGTGTGGATGGGTTGCAACGAGATCAGGAAAGCCACTACTTCCTGAGCACCTACTATGTGCCAGATCCATTGTCAGATATCTGCCAGGCACCCCATCATTAGCCCGCTAGATGCAATCCAGCTCCGCGGGTCTGCTCTCTCCCTAGACATGCCCGGGGATACCCCACCAGCGCTACCTACCATGGCCATGCTCACACAGGTTTTGTACATTTGACTTCTTATGAGAGAGAAAGAGAAAGGGCGGGGCAGATCAGGCAAACCATGGAGTTAAACAGGAGTGAGGGGTGCTTGGACCCAGTACGATTTTATGAACCTCCATATGCTTGAGCTATTTTATAACACGATCATGCTAGCCCAGGGAGTGTGCAGCTGGCCTGGTGGAGGGAGGAGGCACTGAGGAACTGGGTCGGGAGCCGGCCAAGTTCCTTGCCGTCCAGATGTCATGGTGAAGACCGGAGGCTGTGACTCACCATGAAATGCCGGGGTAATCTGGATGTTTCTGAAACTCAGAAGTCCCCCCACGCTCTTGTCAGCTCCTGGCAAAGGTGTGGGCCTGGTGAGCCCGTCAACCAGCAGAGTGAACCAGGGTTCCCAAGGTGGCCAAGCGTGGGGACACCCACCAGCCTTCCTTTCTCAGGCTCCCCATGGGGATTGTAGGCCATCTCTGGGATGCCCTGTGGTTCCAGCACAAGTCGCAGACCCACCACCGCAATGGCCAACGGGGTGGGCCTCTGGGCCCTGCAAACCAGCCAGGGACAGCAGAGCCCGCTCGGAGTTCCCAAGCCCCAGGCCTGGCGGAAAGCCCCTTGCTGCAGAAGTGGGCTGGCTACAGCTTGTTGTGCTGTTGCTAAGTTCTGCGCTGATCAATCTGGGCCTCGTGGGTTTTTTTTCCTCTGGTTTCATGTTCTGACGGGAACTGTGCAAATCTGGAGCGCGTTAATCGCAGCCACAGCATTCCAGAGGGCGTGACGCTGCGAGTTCCTCCTTGGCCCCAAATCTTGAGTCCACACCCTCCCGGCTCAGAGGATGGTCAGGAGAGCAGCTCAGGCCAAGCCTGGAATACGATCTATAGGATCCGACCCTCACTGTCCTTTCCAGAAGTTATAACTTGCCTTCCAGAGAGATGGAAGAGGCTTTAGGGCCAATACTGAATTCTGCTTCTGGGTTCCACGGCTCCCCTTCTGGTATTTACAGCTCCATATACTTTGTTCCGAAAGTCACCCTCAGCCTCATTCCACAGGGCCTTGTGCCGGCTCCCTGAGCTCGACCCGCCATTCCCCCAGAGATCCTAGGGCCCAGGTTTCACCTCTCCCTCCTTCCTGCCTCCACTCAGCCAGATCTGCCCCTAATTCCTTTACCCTTTCTTCTTTTCCTTCACTATTCATGCTCTTCTAGAGATTATGCTTTAGAGAGATGGACAATATTGTAACATTTTTAAATTATTTGTACACTTTATAAGTAAAATAATTTCGGGTGGAAATAAGCACTTAGGAGAAAAACTAAGGTGGGTAAGGGGTGAAGAGGAGAATTAGGGTGTACATGTGAGAGAGAGTTGAGGGCACAGCAGCTGGGGGTCCGGGGAAGCTCTAAGAAGGTGGTATTTGGGCAGAGACCTGGAAGGGAAGGCATCCACCACAGAAGCATCTGAAGACATTTGGGGGAGGAAACGGCAGGTACACGGGCTCCGAGGGGAACAGCAAAGAGGCCTGTGTGTTTAAAGCAGGTGAGTGACCAGGCAGGAGGAGAGGAGGTTGAGGGGAACTGGACCCTGAGGTCTGGAGCTTGGTGAGCTATAACGATTTAGGGTTTTCCCGCAACTACAATGGGAAGCCACTGGCTTGTTGAGTGCACCGAGGTGACATTATCGCAGTTGTGTTTTCAAAGGATCTTCCTGGCTGCCTGTGAGCCAAGTTGCAGGCAGAAGCAAGGATTCAAGGTAGGAGGCACCTGCTGCAGAGAGGACTGGCCAGGCCTGAGGGGTGAGCGGTGGTGGCTCCCAGAAGAGGAGGTTGGTTTAAGGATACAGGCTGTGGGGTATGAGAGAAAGGAGAATGAGTCAAAAAACGCTCTGGGGCTTGGGCCCAGCGGCTGCTGGGAGGCAGGAGGGGAGAGTGAGGCCGTGGTGGGGAAGCTGTGAGCAGAGCAAGTCTGTGGGGGTGAAACTGAAAGGTCAGTCTGGGTTCCAGACCGCATGGAGCCTTGCGAGCCATGGAGACAATAAACAAACCTGCTCTGGGTTAGTTCTGAGGACAGGAGAGAAGTCATTGGTGGGCTTCAGGCAGGAGAATTCCAGAACAGTTCAGGCATTAGCCCCCTCTGAGGATCCTCCTGGTGCAAGTAAGCGGTCTCTTCCTTGCGCAGGGAAGTCACAAAGTGACTTCATCCTGGAATCTCGACTCGGCTTCCCTAATATCTTGTTGCACGGACTATGTTCCACTCTACCGTTTCACGGAGAATAGGACAGGCGCAGAGAGGCGCAGTAACTTGCCTGAGGTCACACAGCAGAGAAGCTGGGATTCAGATCCAGACAGCCTAGCTCCAGTCTGTGTGTCAAACCCCTGCACCCCGCCATCTGACGCTTATCAACCCCCCCCTCCCACGCTCACACCGTGCTGCGCAGCTGTGCACGATAGAGATACCTGTGGTAGAGGACGCGGCTCCTGCCTGGTTTTACTGCAGGCCTCCCCTCTGTGTTTATTAATTTGCTAGACAAATATTTATATGCGAAGGCCAGGGCTGGGGGCCCGTGTTTCCTGCCTGTGCAGGGATGGAGGAAGGAGGGGCAGGGGAGGGGGGGGACGGAGGAGGAATTTAATCCTGCAGAATGCTCAGTGCCTGGAGGGAAGGAAGCCACAAACAGGGCCTGGATGGCCCCGGGGTTGGGGCAGGAGAGCTTAGGGGCGAACAGGGCCTGTCTTAGAGTCACCCCAACCCTGTGTGACCACAAAGTCACCCGACCTCTGCCAGCCTCAGTTTCTGCCTGGCTGTGAAGGGGTCAGTGACAGCCACCTCCTAGGGCTACCAGGAGGGTTCTGGGAGACCACCCACGGCACCAGACCTCTCATGACAACTGTTCTTTCTTTTCTAGCTTGGCGGAAAAGTGGCCACCGCCTCTCAGTACAGAGAACCAGGACTTTCATTTCCCGGGGCCAGGTTTAACATTTCGTGTATTTCACGCGGCTGTTCTCTTCCCTGAGAAGTCTCCTTCTCAGAAAGGCTAGAGGGTGGCAAAATGTGGCAGAGCGGGTCTTAGCTTTCCAGCACCCCCACCCCCCACAAATCAGTCTGGGGCCAGGTGCAGAGGATCCTGGGCCACATGGATTCTCAGCTGTCTCTTGACACAGCAGATTCCAGGGCCTTATTTAGAACCTTTGCTGGGCCCTCCACCACCCCCACCTTGGGGTGAACAAGGGCTCTGGCTCTGGAGCCAGGCTGATTCCCCGACCTTGGGCACAGCCTCAGAACCCTAGTCCTGGGCTTCCCTAGAAACCCTCACAGCCATGAGCCGGTTACGCCCCAGGCTCCTGGAGTCAGTAACCACGATGGGGTGAGCTGGTGACCCGGAGAGGAAGAAAATCAAGGACTTTCTCTGGGAAGGGAGGTGTAGATGCTTCTTCTGGGAAGGGAAGTATAGACACCTGTGCCCTTACCAGTATCATTAGAATTAAATGTCACGTGAAACTCTCTGTGTCTTAATGAGAATATGCATCACATTATCTACAGCCTAGGAGGAGACTAGAAGAAAAGACTGCAACCAGTGGACAATTCCTGTCTCTGGGTGGTGTGGGAGCGTGTGCAACTTTTATTTATGCATTTCTTGTTTCTATATTTTCTAACGTTTTCCCATTGAAAATGCACTATCATTAAAATCACGAGGGGAAAAAAAAAACCAGTGATGAGGCACCTGGGTGGCTCAGTCAGTTAGGCATCCGACTCTTGATTTCGTCTCAGGTCATGATCTCACGGTTCGTGGGTTCAAGCCCCATGTTGTGCTCTGTACTGACAGAGCAGAGCCTGTTTGGGATTCTCTCTCTCTCCCTCTCTCTGCCCCTCCCCTACTCGCTTGTGCCCTCTCTCTGTCCCTCCAAATAAATAAACTTTAAAAAAAAAAAAAAACCCAGAGGTGCCTGGGTGGCTCAGTTGGTAAAGCATTTGACTCTTGGTTTGGACTCAGGTCATGATCTCAGGGTTTGTGAGTTTGAGCCTTGCATTGGGCTCTGCACCATCAGTGCAGGAATTCTCTCTCTGTCCCTCCCCTGTTCTCTCTCTCTCAAAAAGAAATAAAAACTTGAAAAGAAAAAAACCAATAGAAACACGGGCACCTGGGTGGCTCAGTCGGTTAAGCGTCCGACTTCAACTCAGGTCATGATCTCACAGTCAATGAGTTCGAGCCCCGCGTCGGGCTCTGTGCTGACAGCTCAGGGCCTGGAGCCTGCTTGGGATTCTGCGTCTCCCTCTCTCTCTGCCCCTCCCCTGCTCATGCTCTGTCTCTCTCTGTCTCAAAAATAAATAAAAACATTTTTAAAAAAACACAATAAAAACAATATATGTGACTAATATGTAAGATAAATATGTGTGTGTTTACATATTCTAGATGAGAAAATTATAGGTGAGGTAGAATAACAATATTCTCTCTCCTGAGCAGTCTCCCACCACAGCACATACTCAGGGTTCTCTGTAATGTACTTGTCCTTCTCTCTTGCTGGATCAAGAGACACTCAAGCACCAAGGGAAAGTTGTATCTGTGTCCCTCTGAAGACCTGGCACATAATAGGCATTCAATAAATGTTTATGAATGAACAAGTGAATATCTTCTCTAAAAATAAAAATACACCCGGGAACAAAAAGTACACCAGAAACTGATGTCAGAATGTGTCCGAGAAGTTCGTGAATCGCACAGGGTGTGTCTTCTCTGACAGGAACCCCAAGGGCACTTTCACCACCAGGGTCCCCCTCTGAGTCCTTATCCCTCTGGGTTGCTTGTGGACCCTGTGTCTTGCCAGGAGACGGGCAGGACACAGGAGGTCGAGGTGGACAGAAACTGTCCTTGTTCATTTCCGAACCCAAGGTGCCCAGCACAGCTGACTCTTCTCAGGAGTACAGCAGAAGCAGGTCAACAATAAGAACAAGATGTTCTTTACTCCATAGAACAGTAAGATAGGTCCTCAATATCAAACAAGGGACGAGGCCTTCAAGGCAAACTAAGGTCCTGAAGACAGAGCCTTCCCATGGCTGTTTCTGCCCTGGGGACAAGGCGCCTCTCACGCCAGGAATGGAGGGAAAGTGTCTTGGACAGACAAGAGACCTGTTTCCCTTCCGATGCCATGGTGCTGGGATTACTTGTCTGTTTTCCCTTCCAGACTGAGTGCCTCACCCAGAGACTGGGGCTTCTCCATCTTTGTCCAAGAAACTAAATAGCTGATGAAACTCAAGCAGCATTTAATGAACTACTATGTGCTATGATATTTACTGAATAAAGGAATGGATGAAGACCGATTTTTATCACATTTCCACAGCCTGGCCTTTTCACTGGGAGCATCGGAATGAGTAATATGTTGAGCATTCTTTCAAAAATATTCACTGCTCTTCTGTATGTGCCAGGTACAGCTGCAGTCCCCACATTCAGGAGATTCATTCGTTCTGTCAGAGTTACAAGTGACATTTTAAACCTACTCCATGCTATACATATTTTGACATGAGGGATTTTTTTTTTTCTTCCTTTTAGAAGAAAGTAGATTCCACTCCTGGATATATACCCAAGGGAAATGAAAACATACGTCCACATGAAACCTGTTGAATGTTCACAGCAGCATTATTCAGGATACTGCAAAACGGAAGCAGCCCAAGTGTCCGTAAACAATGAATGAACACACAGAGTGCGCATAATGTGATCTATCCATACGCCGGAAGATTCTTTGGCCATCGGTGAAGTACTGTTATATCATTACGACACAGATGAACCTGGAAAATATGCCACGTGAAAAAAGCCAGTCACCAAAGACGATTCCATTTATGTTATGTCCCGAAGAGAGAAATCTATAGAAGCAGAAAGCACATTTGTGGTGACCTCGTGTGGCTGGGGAGGGAGGAATGGGGAAGGACTGCTAATGGGGAGGGGGTTTATTTTGGGGGTGATGGAAATGTTCCCAAGCTGATTGTGGTGGTCGCTACAAAGCTGTGGACATGCCCAAGACCACCTGAACCGTACATTTTAAATGGGTGAGGTATGTGGCATGAGGATCATGTTTCAATGAAGCCGTTATAAAACAAAAAACAAAGAAAATTTCCCCTTTCAAGCACGCAAAGTGTCATGGAAACAGATTTCACAACCAAGTGGTCTGCTTCAGTTTATGAGCAGAATTTTTCATTTTTAACAGCCTTGAACTCATTCTTCAAGGCAACTTTTCTCAAGGTTTGGGCTCAGAAGCCCTGTCCCCCCGCACCCACTCCCCCCTCCCCCCCGTTCCCCCCCCCCGCACCCACCCCGCCTCCACTCCCC
>NW_024412377.1:62778550-62834844 GCF_014898765.1 Herpailurus yagouaroundi
TCCACTCCCCCCCCTCCACCTCCCCACCCCCACCCCCCGCCACAGCCACTGCCTGTCCCCAAGGCCGGGCAAGGCTGTTTGTGGCCCTCAGCCTACCTCGTTCCATACACTCAGCTCCCACCCCGACCCCCAACCCCGTGCCCATACTCAGCTGTGTTCAGCTGCTGCCAGCTCCCAGATGCCAGAGCTGCCACCGGGGGCCCTGGCGACGCAAGGGCCCGCAGTGTTGTGATGTGTTTGGATGGGGAGTGCATTTGGTGCCCGCGTTACCAGGCTCCGAGGGTGACTAATTCCATCTGCATTTTCGGTTTCAGCTGCCTGAACTGTTCAGCTGGAGAACCTCAAACCTCTCAGCTGTTTTTGGAGAAGCTCGCCTCCCACTTGTGGACGCATGAACTTAATTAAAACCGTTCCCCGGCCCTTTCAGCCACCAGTCCACATGCGTATGCCCAACAAATATTTACTGAGCACCTACTATGCGCCAGACACTATTCCGGGGACACAGCAGCGACCAGACAGAGTTCTTGCTCTAATGGAACGAAAATTACACACGCTTTTGAAAAAGGAAAGAAAAAAAAAATCTACATGGTAGCAGAGGGTGCGGTTGAGATTAACGAACCAGTGTGAACTGATTGTGAGCAGTTCCAAGAGCCACTTTTAGTTGTAGAGGGTGGGGAGAGTGGCTTCTCTAGGGAGGGAGCTGAGAGAGAGCCATCTGGGTGAAGATCTGGAAAAAGAATGGTTTGAGCCGAGTAAATAGCATGTGCAAAGACCCCGAGGCGGGACTAGTAATGAAGCCAACATGGTCTCCACCTAACAGTCAGTGAGTAAGGAGAGAAAATAGGTTGGAGCAGGCTGGGTTACGTAGGGCCTTCTCAGCCTCGGAGAAGAGTTTTCTTTCCTTAAAGGCAACTGGAAGCCACCGGAGGGTTCACAAGAGAGGAAGAGGATGGGGCTTACATTTTTCAAAGGTCACTCTGGCTGTTGGGGAAGATAAGGGGAATGGACAGGTGGTAGGTATGGAGACAGCTGAGGCCAGGACAGCTGCCTAAAGGGTCTGCCTGCCTCTGTCCTCCATCTTTTCCACTGTGTCCAGGAGGCCACAAGGTCATGGGCAAGAGATCCCCTTCCATTCTAGATCACTGGAATGGACTTGTCCATACCTTTACTGTTTTTATTTGAAATTGTCATTTAAATCAAGTGCTGCTTTTGGGGAGCCTGGGTGGCTCAGTCGGTTGAGCGTCCGACTTCGCTCAGGTCACCATCTCACATTTCGTGAGTTCGAGCCCCGCATCAGGATCTGTGCTGACAGCTCGGAGCCTGAAGCCTGCTTCGGGTTCTGTGTTCCCCTCTCTCTCCGCCCCACCCCTGCTTGTGCTCTGTCTCTCTCTGTCTTTCAAAAATGAATAAACATAAAAAATGTTTTTAATCAATTGCTACTTTTATTTAAAAAACATATTTTTATAAAGAAATTATATCACAGCCAAAGGTCATGAGTCTGATATAGGACTTTCTCCCTAATACACATTAACATAAGCATACAACTATTAAAGGTTTTTAAATGAATAAGTGAATATTATCTGAAGACTAAAGGTGAATAGTGAAATTATAAGAAGAAAAGTTACCAGTAACACATGAATTTGATACACTAGTTATTTTTTTCTAATACCCATTCAAATATATACTCAGTCGTTTAAAAAAGGGGGGGAAGGAGGGCACCTGGGCGGCTCAGTCAGTTGAGCTTCTGACTTTGGCTGGGGTCGTGATCTCACAGGTCATGAGTTCGAGCCCCACATTGGGCTCGCTGCTGTCAGTGCAAAGCCCTCTGCGGATCATCTTTCCCCCTCTTTCTGTGCCCCTCCCTCTCTCTCTGTCTCTCGCTCTCAAAAATAAAAATAAACATTTAAAAATAAAAAATAAATACAAATGAAAATAAATTAAAAAAAAAAAAACAAAACACCACTAACCTAAGTACCAGTTCAAATCATCACAAGCTGGTTTGAGAAGCACCAACATGTAAGTTAGGACTAGGTACTTTAGGTTAGGACCTGGCTATGCCACTTACCAGCTGTGTGGCCTTCGGCTGGTTACTTAACCTCTCTAGGCCTCAGTTTCCTCTTCGGTGAAGTGGGGATAATAACCCATCGTCAGGAAGCTGTTGTGAGAAGTATTTAGAACAGTGCCACACACAGTTCAGACTCAACCAAACACTATCTAGTTTCACAAATCAAACAGACCTCGATTAAATGCAGGCTTCCCTAAGCACGTACTGTGTACTGGGGCCTGGACTAAGGGCTGAGAGTCCAGATGGAAAGAAGGACGGTCTCTGCCCTTAGATTATCACTCATTTAGCCGGGGAGCAGACAAGCCCACATGTTAAAGCTCAAGCATCTGTAATGGGGGCACGTGAGAAGGAGGTTACAAGGGGCACCAGTCCAGAGGGAGGAGGGATTGGTTCTGTCCAAGGCAGTCATAGCCAGCTTCCAGGAGAAAGTGCTGGCTCATGTGGGTTTTGATGGATAAAACGGAATTTGCCGGCTAGATAAAGAGGAATCACAGCATTCCAGGCAGTGGGAACAGCATATGTAAAGGCGTGAAGGCCCCAAATGGGAAACTGCTAGAGGGTCCAGTGCAAGAGGCTGCTTTGCAGAAGATACCCCAGGTTCGATCTTGGCCTCAAGCTTAGAAGTCATCTAAACCCACGGAGGACGGTGAATTCTGACCCCTGCCCGAAGTGGAGGTAAAGGAATCAGTGAGGAATATATAAAGAACAGAAAGAGCCCAGAGTCTGGAGTAGTGGCTGCGGGATTAAAACTGCTTTTCATCTGTGCAAACTGGGGCCACGGTTTCCCTCATCTGTGAAACGGGAATAAGGTCCCTGCCTCAGGGAGAGTTAAATGAGGCCGTGTGAATGGAGGGCTGGGCACAGGCCTGGCTCCCAGTAGGTACTCAATACCTGGCTTCCATCTGGCTCCCACTGCCCCCTGCCCCACGCCCACAGCCCTGTGTGGTGGCTGATGATGGGAAGGAGTCTCCCAGCTGTCTGCATGCCCAGCCCATCCAGTTCCCAGACTGGCTGAACAGCCTGTCCTTCCCCTGCCCCACCATGCCCCAATCCACACCCTGGGAGTTCCCAGGTTGACTGGCTGGGCCTGACCCCGGGAGGGAGGGTCATGGCAAACGAGGCACATGCACATTGCTAAGGACAGCCGAGTGACCTGTGTGCTCAGGGCTCAGCATGCACAATCTCAGCCAAGGACCCCCTCATTGAATGTTACCACGACACTTCCTGTCCCTCAACGTTCAGACAAGAGGCCCAGAGTTGGGGAGGGCTTGTCCAAGGTCATTCAGTGAAGATCAAGGTTTAAACCCATGCCGGGGACTCCAGGGTTCCTTCCTGGCCCACTGTACACACATATGTGTGTTTTCATCCCCTCCAAAGGCCCCCCCTACCTCCTCCCCCCACCCCTTTCTCTCACAGTCCCTGCACCCAAGTCGTAAGGAACCACTTACAGTTCAGGGCTGGCCTGCTTCCTTCACACCTTGTTTCTTCTGCTGGCTAGTCCCTCTGCTTGAAATGCCCGTCCTCCACACTCACTCCCCCTTCACCCCTCTTCACCTGGCAAACTCCTACTCATCCTTCAAGGCCCAGCCAACTGCCTCCTTCTCTAAGAAGCTTTCCCTGATCCTCAGCCCAGCAGGGTTAGTCCAATCCTCCTCCCCCGTCACAAAGGACCTCTAAATCACAATGACTAAGAGCCCCTGGAAGGCAGAACACCACCTCTTTCTCAACTTTGATATCAGTACCTACTAATGATTTCTTAATGAACACATGAGAAAAAATTTTTAAACGAATTAGCTGATTCGCCATTGCATGCTCTTAAACGCAGCAATTGAGTTGAAGTGATTCTGTTGTGGTTGAGAGCAGAGCGTGGGCATCTGCACACAGACTACAATGTCGATGATACCCTCTGGAGGTGGGCAGCCTGACCCTTGGCCGTTCTAAAAACGCTTGCAGCCCGTCAGACGGTAGAGCAGGAAGGGCACAGGCTTTGGATACAGACTCGGATTCGAATCCCAGCTTTGCCACTTACCCACGATGTGCTCCCTGGGCAAGTGACTTAACCTCTTTAAGTTTCTGCAGTAAAACGGGAATACGAACCTCCTCACAGGACTGCCGTGAAAATTAGCAAAGCCAACATGGAAACGCCTAACGTGTAGTGGGCCCGCAACAACTGTTCCTTCCCTTCCCTGAATATCTGGAATTCCTGTTGCCCTCCTTTAACTTCCAGACTGCAAAACCAGGCCAGGTTCCCAGACTGGGCTGCAAAACCTTTTGATCCTTGTCCCAGAAGCCTGGGCACTAGGACCAGATCTGATATAAATCAGCAAGGTCCTGTTCCTCCAGGAATTTATCTCACAGATGCCCTCACTCATGTGCATGAGAGTATACGCAAAGCATCATGGAGAGAAACCAAAGCAACAAGCCACATGCCCACCAGAGGAGGCAGATTAATGAATTACATATATCTCTGTGGTGGGGTACCCCACAGCTGGAACCAAGAGGTGTGGCTCTCCATATGGGAACAATATCCATCTCCAAGATAAAGTACAGGGGAAAGACAGGTATGGGACACTTGGTTGAACTGACCAGCTGGGGATCAGGATCTGACCCAGAACACGGAAAATGACATGAGACAAATTCTCAGTTTACTCACGGATGTTTCATAACTGGTGCCACACAAGATACAGAGGAGAAAGGCTATTTCTTTATACACAATGATCCCAAGGGGCATTAAGACCTAGCTCTCTCATGGAACCCAGCTGGGAAGGGCTGGCCAGACCATCTCTGGAAGGACCCATGAGAAACTGATAATACCAGCTCCTCCAACAAGAGACTAAGGTTAGGTGTGGAAAGAAGTCACTTATCACAGATCAGATTCTTGGGTACTTCTTAATCTTCTGCCACGGACATGACCTAACCTGTTATAATGAAAGCAAACCATTTTAAACAAGAAGGTTTTTAAAGCAATACGTATGAATTAATAACAATAATAAACTTGCTGTTTGACCTTGGGCAAGGCTCCTGGCAACTCCATTACCCCCATCTTTAAAATGGAAAGACCATCCAGAGAAGAGAGCATAGAGCTCACATTCCAGCACCCACCACTCTGATCCTGGCCTGAGGGCCCCTGCTGGATTTCAGCTGGGCTGTCCTCAGAGGGGTGGGACATCAGTCCCCATCCAGGCCCTATCCAGGGCCACGCCAGATTTGGACACATGCTCTACATCCCAGCAACTGGACCTTGTTGTTGACACTGTTTCCCAGGGAGCAGGATCATAGGAGCCCCTGGCTCAAGGGGTCTAATTTTAAACACTGGGTTCTGGACAGACGAAAAAAGCAGATCCTGGCTACCTACAAGATGCATGCACTAAAAAAAGATGACCCTGGGGCGCTTGGGTAGCTCAATCCGTTAAGTGTCCGACTCTTGATTTCAGCTCAGGTCATGATCTCACAGTTTGGGAGTTTGAGCCCTATATCGGGCTCTGCACTGACTGTGGAGCCTGCTTAGAATTCTCTCTCCCCTCTCTCTCTGCCCCTACCCTACTTGTTCTCTCTCTCTCAAAATAAATAAACTTAAAAAAACAAAAAACGAAAAGATGACCCTGAGGGCAGAGAACAGATAGAGAATACATCCTCCAGGGGGAGGAGGCGGGCAAGTATCAGTGTCCTGGGACAGTTCTCATTTTAAGGCTCTCGGGAGTCTTAAAGCTGCCTGATCCCAAGAATCCCATCTTAGGAGCATTGTTCAAAGTAGATCACGAGTCCCTACCCAGGTTATTCTTAGGGATACATTCAAATTTCTTATTTCATGAATGGTTTCCATCTATTGGAGTTTTTTCTGTTTGTTTCGCTCAGAATCCTAAATAAGGTCTACACCTGGTAATTGTTTGATGTGTCTCCAAATCTCCCCCTTTCGATTCCCCCGTTTATTTATTTACATACCTTTTTATTGTTTCTTCTTGAAATTTATTTGTAGAAGAAACCAGCTTTCCATCTATATTTTTTAGCATCTAAGTTGGCTGACCACATCCCTACGGTACCATTTAACATGTTCCTCTGTCCCCTGTAGTTTCTGTAATTTGCTCCAATCTAGGGGCTTGATCAGATTCTGATTTGAGTTTGGGGCAAGGCTACTTCATGGGCGACGCACATCCTTCCATCAGGAGGCGCCTTTTTGCGATGTGACCCGCTGCGGCTGCCCAAATCATCCACTAGGGGTTCACAGATGCTGTGTCTCTAATTCTATCATTCCTTCTACACTTTTAAGCAGGTATACATCTATAAATAGAAACTTCCCTGCATCAACCATTTCATTACCCTCAGGTACCTTTCATACAGAAAGGGTAAGGCTAATTACAATTCTTCCTTTCTCTTTAGGAGCTTAAATCCTTTTTGGTACAATAAATATGTACTCGCAGTTTGAGTAGGCACATTACTATGAGCCTCTGGTGGCCGCCTGTAAAATGGGGGTGCTGGTGGACTCACAGCCTTATTCTTACTCAGTTCTCTTACCAAAGGCTGTGTCCACACATACTGTCTACGAACTGTAGAACCAGGGCACGCAGCAAGGTTCTTCAGACTCTCCCCTGCCCCAGCCTCAGTCCAAAAGCACTGCTGGAAGATGGCAGAAGCCAGCAGGGCCTTCCCTAAGCAGCGCACACAGCCGCTTGGCTTCCGGCGGCCCCCTCCGCACCAGTTTCCTGTGCAGTGAGGATTCTAGAGCTCTCTTCAGGGTGGCTCTAGGTGCTAAATGAGACAATGTGGTCGTAGGCCTGGCACCCTAGTAAAACCAGCGAGGGAGCCTCTCCCTGTTCTCCCTCACACACACACACACACACACACACACACACACACACGCCACACATACATGTCCCACCCCCCTACACACTCAGACATCCCCCCTCAACACACACACTCCACCACATACACAGGCCACACACACACACACACACACGCACACGCACACGCACACGCACACGCACAGGCACGGTCCCTCTGGAGGCCCTATTGTTCAGCCACTTCCCCAGCCAGGAGGATGGCTGGGAATGAGAGGCAGCCCGGCCCTTCCTGCTGGGCGCTGACGTGAGGCCTGCGGAAGGAACAGCTTCTCGGCAGGGCCAGCGCATTCCATTCGTGCCAGGCAGCCGGCCTCACGCACGTCCGCAACTCCCGCGCCCCCTCCCTGTGTCCCGGCCGCTGCCCTCTCGGGGTGCTCGGGCTCTGGGCGGGCCTGGGGAGGGGTGATCTGGAGGGGGGCCTGGGTGAGGGGGGAAACGGTAGGTCCCCCACCCCGATCTCCCCGAACCCCACCCCACCCCTGTGAGGGTGGACTTACTCGCCCATTCCACAGCTGAGGAAAGCAGAGGTCGGAGGGACACAAGGAGGCCAAGGTGAAGCGGGGCTGGGGGCTCCCAGGCTCCGGTTCTCTTTCGCTACCCTGCGTTGCTTCTCTCGCTGCCTGGCAAGGGAGCCCCAGAGGGCAGCAATCTGGGGGGCCTCTGGTGACCAGGCACCATACTGTTTGGACTGCAAGGGGTTGGCCTCAGGACAACTTAGACCAGCAGATTTACACAGCCAGGTCTTGCCATCTCAAAAGGGACACCAGGGGAAAATGAAGCCAGTACTTCCTGAGTACCTTCTAGTGCCAGGCCTTGTGCAATGACACTTTGTCATCTAACCCTCATGACCACCTGGCCAAATAGGTATTAGTTATCTCAAGTTAAGGGTCTGGCTGAAAAATGGGTGAGCCCAGATTTTCTTCGGTCCAAAGCCATCCTATTTCTGGGCAACATAATGGGGGCCTCTGGCCCCAAAACAGCAGAATTTAAATCCTGGCTCCACTACGCAGCTAGCTCGCTGTCCTGCAATAGGTTAAGTTGCTCCACCTCTCTGTGCCTCAGTTTCCTAGTGTGTAATACGGAGACGATAGTACCGAATGCACGGGATGATTGTCGACAGTCTGGAAGATGATGCGTGTCGTTCAGTTCTTACTAATTTCACTTCTGGAACGTAAAGGGGTTGAAAGGGATCTTGGCTGACCAACTGTCCCAGTTTACCTGGGTCTGAAGGGTGTCTCAGATATGCCCTCTTGGTGCTAAAACTGGGACATCCCAGGCAAACCGGGATGGATGGTCACCCATAACGACTCTGGTGTTTTTAAAAGTCCACGACACGTTCCAAAGGGCAGGAATAAGGCCATTTCATGCTCTCAGTGCTGGTGAATTTTCCCAGAAGCCCTCGGGCCTCAAGCCCTTTGTTCTGGTCTCCCCGCTCTGCCCTGGCATAGCCAAAGGGAAACCAGACATTCTTAACATGAAAATTTTCCACATCCTTCAGGGCAATCTTCTGCTGCCAGAAATAGTCAGCAGGATTTGGGAGTTAGCCCAGCCCACTAAAAATAGCTCCTAGGGCCCCCCCTGGAAGGCCTGCCCCATTTTGGCCCAGGGTGGCCCGACACCCTATGAGCTGCCTGCACCAGCCAGCGCCTTAAATGACCATGCGCTCTGCTGGTCTGGCTGACCAAGGACAAGGAAAAGGCTGGCTTCCGCTTAGGCCAGCTGTTGGGCCGGGACCACCCTGCCCTGCCACTCAGAGATGCCCCTTCCTCCCATGTCACATCCTTCCCCTCCATCCAGAAAAGACATCACGCGTGTTCACACCTGAACAAGCCCACAAGGGCCTCAGCAGTGCTCACACAAGCAGGGACACCCAGCTGTTCCCTCGGTGCCTACCTGCACCTGCACACACACTAAGCAGCCACACACACACTCACACCGAGCCTCTCATTTTCGCTAGGCAGATGCCTCTCCATTCTTCAGGCAGGATTTCCAAATCTTTAACACCTTTGCTTCGATTTCTCCCCCACCCCTACCCTACCCTACCCCCAAGAGGATGTTTGTCAAACTCGCTTTTTGTTGGTGGTACACAAGATTTAAAAAAAAAAAAAAAAAAAGTTTGAATATGCATTTTCAAACTATTTCCAAACTACTTTCCATTCCCAAGATTTGATATCTGACCTCTACCCGTTTCCCATCGAGTCAGCGAGAACCCAAAGGCAACAGAGAAGGAGGACGCCCAGATTCCTGCCCAGCCTCCCGGCCTGAGCCTCACAGCTCTGGTCTAAGGTGGGAGCAAGGCAGAAAGTGCTGTGCACAGTGAGAGGGCCCAGGCCTGAGAGGCCAGTATGCCTGGGGTCACTACCGCATTGCCTGGGCTCTCTCTCTGCTGCTGCCCGAAGCCTGCCTGCCTTCCATTTCTGTGAGGGAAATGGAAGCAGAAGGAGGGTGTTCCCCAGCCACTCCACCAAGGACTGGAGGCCACATCCCTGTCCCTGTGGAAATGCAGAGAAAGAACTGCCCACCGAACTTTGACAAAACCTGAGCATCCAAGAAGGGAGTCAAGGCAGAGCCGGGCCCCCTCATTCATTCATTCCCCCAAATATTTTTTGAGCCCCTACTATGTTCCAGATCTGTGCTAGGGCTGGGGCTCCAACTGTGAATAAGACCGATAGGACCCCTGCCCAAAAGATGCTTACAGTCCAGATGGGGTGCAAGAGTAAACCACTGTTACCCTGGAACAGAAGCAAGGACCGCGCCCGGTGCCTCTTGTTGTTTAATGAATGTTGGCTGCGTGGGGGCAACCATGGTGGAAAGTGGCCATGAAGGCAACGAGCACGGTGCCAAGTGGAGAAACAAGTGGAGGGAGGGGCTGGGCTAGAAAAGGTGTTCAGGCGAGAGCTCTGGAGGAGGGGAGGAAGCCAGCCTCGCAGAGGAGTATGTGCAGCCGTGCGTGCGCGAGTGCGAGCGAAGGCCTGTGAATGTGAGCCTGCGTGGGGAGGAGTGTGCTCGCCAGCATAGGTGGATGACCCTGGATACGCATCTGTGTTTGACTGTGTGTGTTTATGTGCGTGCTGCACGTGTTTGGAAGTATTCGTGAATGTGTGGGTGTGAGTGCGTGAGCATATGCACCTGAGCGTGTGTGTGTGTGTGTGTGTGTGTGTGTGTGGTGTGTGTTTGTTGGGTGTGGAGGTTCGAGTTTCAGTGGGAACGAGCTCAGTTATTAAAGTAAATAAAAGAAAATCAATGCGGTTCATTGCAGTGGTCAGGTGGGGGTGGGGGGGGGAAGAGGCTCTAGGCCAGTAGCAATATGTATTGAGCACCTGCCATGTGCCAAACACTGTGGCTGCTGCAGTTTTAGCCCCACAACACCTCCATATGGTAGGCCTATTATTAATGCATTGTATAGATGAGGAACCTGAAGTGCCAAGGAGTTAAATAACTTCCCCAAGGTCACAGATGAGAAACAGCACCACCAGAACATGAACCCCAGTTCCAAAGGCCTAGCTCTTAACCACTCAGCCAAGGACCAGACTAACCGGGCCCATGGAGGCCACAGAAGGAGCTGGGCTTCATTCTGGGTATGATGGGAAGCTACGGGAAGGTTCTAAGCAGAAGTACGACTTCATGTATTGGTTAGAATTAGTTTTGGGTGCGAGAAATGCCCGGCATTACAGTGGCGCAAACAACATGGGAAGACAGAAATACAATTTTCTCACACACAAATGAAAGCTCACCAGATTCAACAGGAAGAGGAGGCAAGCCAAAGTCTGGGAGAAGATATTTGCAAAAGACGCATGCGATAAATACTGTCACGCAAAAAAAAAAAAAAACCTTAAGATTCCACACTAAGAAAACAGACTGCCTGATTTTTTTAAATGCCCAAAGATCTGAACGGACACCTTACCAAAGAAGATATAAAGATGGCAAATATGTCATTAGAGAATCACAAGTAAAAACGAGATACCAACTACGTGCCCACTGGAATGGCCAAAATCCCAAACACGACACCAAACGCTCATGAGGATGGAAGAAAGAGGAACTCTCATTCAGTGCTGGGGGAACACAAGACGGTACTGCCACTTCGGAAGATAGCTCACCGTCTCTCACAAAACTAAACATTCTCTCACAATAAAATCCGGTAATCGGGCTTGTTGTTCTTTACCCGATGAAGCTGAAAACCTACACGTGGATGTTTATAGCAGCTTTATTCGTAGCTATCTCTAATATTTATTTATGAATTATACGTACAATTATTTATTCACAATTGCCAACACTTGGAAGCAAGCAAGATGTCTTTGAGTAGATGAGTGGATAGACAAGCTATGGTCCATCCAGACGGTGCTGGTATTATTCAGCACTGAAAAAGATGGGCCATCAAGCCACAAAAAGACATTGAGGAAACTGAAATGCATACCACTAAGTGAAAGAAACCAGTCCGAAAAGGCTACATCCTGGGTAATCATTCATGACATTCTGGAAAAGATGGAACTATGGAGACAGTAAAAAGATCAGTGGTTTCCAAGGGTTGGAGGCGAGGCGGGGATGAACAGGCAGAGCACAGACGACTTTTAGGGCAGTGAAACTACTCTGTATGATACTCTGATGGTGGACACATGTCATCATACATCCATCCAAACCCGTCAAATGTACCTCACCAAGAGCGACCCCTAACGTAAACTATGGATTTAGGGTGATAATAATGTGTCAGTGTAGGTTGCAACAAACATCCACTTTGGTGTGGTGTGTTGATAGCGGAGGTGGGGGGTTATGCCTGTCTGGGGACAGGGGCAGATGGGAACTCACTGTGCTTTCCACTCAATTTTTCTGAGAACTTAAAACTGCTCTAAAAAAATAAAATCTGTTGGGGCGCCTGGGTGGCGCAGTCGGTTAAGCGTCCGACTTCAGCCAGGTCATGATCTCGAGGTCCGTGAGTTCGAGCCCCGCGTCGGGCTCTGGGCTGATGGCTCGGAGCCTGGAGCCTGTTTCCGATTCTGTGTCTCCCTCTCTCTCTGCCCCTCCCCCGTTCATGCTCTGTCTCTCTCTGTCCCAAAAAAACAAATAAACGTTAAAAAAAAAAAACTTATAAAAAATAAAATCTGTTTAAAAAACGTTTCCAAAACTACTGATACATGGGGGGTGGAGGGGATGGGTGAAATAGATTAAGGGGATTAAGAGTACACTTATCGGGGCGCCTGGGTGGCGCAGTCAGTTAAGCGTCCAACTTCAGCCAGGTCACGATCTCGCGGTCCGTTGAGTTCGAGCCCGACTGGGCTGATGGCTCGGAGCCTGGAGCCTGTTTCCGATTCTGTGTCTCCCTCTCTCTCTGACCCTCCCCCGTTCATGCTCTGTCTCTCTCTGTCCCAAAAATAAATAAACGTTGAAAAAAAAAATTTAAAGAGTACACTTATCATGATGAGTACTGAGTAAGGTATAGAACTATGGAATCATTACATTGTACGCTTGAAACTAATATAACACTGTGTGTTACTTCAAACAAGAAACAATAGTAAGTGCAGGTGTCTCCTGCCAGAATGGCTAAAATTAACAATTCAAGCAACAACAGATATTGGCCAGGATGCCGAGAAAGAGGACCCCTTTTGCACTGCTGGTGGGAAGGCAAACTGGCGCAGCCACTCTGGAAAACAGTGTGGAGGTTCCTTAAAAAAATTAAAAATGGAACTACCCTACGACCCAGCAATTGCCCTACTAGGTTCTTATCCAAAGGATACAGGTGTACCATTTCGAAGGGGCACATGCACCCCAATGTTTATAGCAGCGCTATTGACAACAGCCCAAGTATGGAAGGGGCACAAATGTCCTTCGACTGACGAGTGGATAAAGAAGATGTGGTATCTATATACAATGGAATATTATTCGGTGATCAAAAAGAATGACATCTTGCCATTTGCAACAACATGGATGGAACTAGAGTGCATTGTGCTTAGTGAAATTAGAGAAAGACAGATATCACATGACTTCACCCATATGTGGAATTTAAAACACAGAACAGATGGACATAAAGGAAGGGAAGCAAAAACAATATGAGAACACGGAGGGGAATAAAACATAAGAGACCCTTAAATACAGGGAAGAAACTGAGGGTTGCTGGTGGGGGTTTGGGCTAAATGGGCGATGGGCATTAAGGAGGACACTTGCTGGGATGAGCACTTGGGTGTTGCATATAAGGGATGAGTCACTGGGTTCTACTCCTGAAATCATTATTGCACTATATGCTAACTAACTTGGATGTAAATTTAGAAATAAATAAAATAAAATAAGCCAGACAAATAAATAAATAAATAAATGCAGGTGTCTGTGGATTAGGAGAAAGAACTGAGTAAAGATACAGGCACCAAGGAGAGAAAAAAAAATACTGATACACACAAGATAGATTAATCTCTGAAAATTATGCAATTTGAGGAACGCCTGGGTGGCGAAGTTGGTTGGGCATCTGACTCTTGATTTCGGCTCAGGTCATGATCTCACGTTTCATGATCGAGCCCAGTGTGAGGCTCCACACCAAGTGTGGAGCTTGCTTAAGATTCTCCCTCTCTCCTTTTTCCCCTCTCCCCCACTTGTGCACATTCTCTCTCTCTCTCTCTCTCTCTCTCTCAAAATATAATTTTAAAAATTAAAAAAAAATAAAATGATGTTACTTGAAAGAAGCCAGACACAAGAGAAAGAATACTGTATGATTCCATTTATGTGAAACTCTAGAAATCACAAATTTAACCTATGGTGACAAAAAGCATATCCCTAGCTGGCTGAGGTAGGGAGTAGAGATTGATGGGGAAGAGGCATAAGGGAATTTTTTTGATGGATATACTCTATATCTTGGATGTGTTGGTAGGCATAATACATTCTGTATACATCTGTCAAAAGTCAAAAGTATAGAAAACTGTGTAAACTTGTCAAAGTTCATGAAACTTGAAGCTTAAAATAGATGCATTTATAGAGACAAATTTTATCTCAATAAAGTTAGGGAAAGGAAAAAAAAAAAAGCCCTCTAGAGCTAATGATAGTGCTCTGCTCCTTGAAGTCCTTGGTAAAAACACGAAGAGTCTGAGATTTCTTTCCTACTTGCAAACTAACAAGTGAGCCTACTGTAATTTCACAGATGCTTACAGAAGACACAAGACTCCTGGGTCAGAGACAAAGGATTTTATTACATCACAGCAGGGAGCATGAGGTTCATGTTTGCACTGGTTCTCCTGGTCCCCTAAGTTCCGTGGAGCCCATACAGAAGGCCCAGATGGATGGTGTGCACACTGTGGGTATGTGTCAGAGCTGAGACATACTGAGTTTAGAAAACTCCTAATCTTCTGAAAAACTGCTAGCAAATCTAGCCAACATTTGCTCCGGATGATGACGTTTTTTATTATCCTGGTCAGGAAACACATCTGTTCTCTGTTCTAGAAGGAGACACACTATCTCTGTCCCCGCCAACCCCCCAGCTATTTGCCATACAAATGTTCTTGAAAAAAAGAAAAAAAAAAGTCTCCAGACAAAAGGTATCACAAGAAGTATAAAAATTCCATGGAGAATGATCCCCCAACAAATCCTCAGGGACTCAGACTTCTTTATCTTGCTGCTCTGCCATCATGCCCAGCATTGCTTTGTGGTTCAAAATGGCTGCTCTTAGCTCCAGCCATCACATCTGTGTTTCAGACCACAAGAAAGATGAAAGGGGGAAGAAAAATATTTCCCCTCTCTTTAAGAAAACTCCCTGGAAATTGCATACACCCTAGGCTTATATTCAAATGGCTCCAAAGGAGACTGGGAAATGTAAGACAGGTACCTGGCTAAAAATCTATTACTGAGGAAGAAAGAAGAACAGAAACTGGGGGCAACCAGGCATCCATGCCTTACATAGTTTAATCATGGCCTGTGAATTTATTGAAGGTTCTGAGAACCCAAGATTCCATAATCCTCTCCTCAGCCCTCGGTAGGGAAGCCTCATCTAGTAGTTCATCATTAGCACTTTCCACCTTCCCCGATTCTAAAGCAGGATTGTGGACCTCAGAGTAAGGGCTGGACTCACTCCAGTGTTTCCTGGTGCAGGGGAAAGACCCTGACAGACTTGAGCCTTGGACTAGACACTGTGTTCAGCCCAACTTGTGGCCCCAGGCAAGTCCTTTAATCTATGCCTCAGTTACTGTTCTTTGTGACATGGCGATAATGCTAAGCCCTGCCAGAGAGCCAGATAAGAGCATTAAATGAATCACGTATGTAAAGCAAAGAGTCATAGCAGGTGCTCGACAGAAGAGACTTCTGGGGTGTCTGGGTGGCTCAGTAGGTTGAGCATCTGGCTCTTGGTTTCGGCTCAGGTCATGATCTCACGGTTCATGTGTTCGAGCCCCACATCAGGTTCTGCGCCCAGTGATAGCACGGAGCCTGCTTGGGATTCTCTCTCTCTTTCAAAATAAATAATTTTAGAAAGAAAGAGAGAGAGAGACAGGCAGAGAGAAAGAAAGAAAGAAGAAAGAAAGAAAGAAAGAAAGAAAAGAAAGAAGGAAAGAAAGAAAGAAAGAAAGAAAGAAAGAGAAAGAAAGAAAGAAAGAGAGAAAGAAAGAAAGAAAGAAAGAAAGAAAGAAAGAAAGAAAGACTTCCTTTATCTTTCTTCTCCCACCCTGAGCTGTCATGGCTAAATTAGGCACTAGCTCTGGTCTGACACGAGAAACAAAGTCATCCCCAATCTCTTATAGACTTTACAATAGGGTGAGCAACGTCCAGATGGGACCCCAGGTCTTGCGTCTCCAAGGCTGCAGGGCCCTTCACACTAGGGAAACCGTTCTTAGTAGAGTAACCAGGGTTCAATGCTAGTTGTGCCCCATGAAGTTCAAAGTAGGTAAGAGTGGGAGCCCAGATGGCTCACTCAGTGCTGGGGGGACAAGGCGGTCACAATAAAGTTAGCTCACTTTCATGAGACACTGTACTCTGTAGGTTTCAGGTCCATGGGGTGTCTCTCAGTTCATCTTCTCCACGTTTTAGGACTACAAAACCAGAGAGGCTACGTAACTTGCTGAGAGTCACACAGCAAGGAGATGCTACACTTGGGGCTAGAACGTAAAGCTCCCGCCTGAAGCCTCTGACTCCTGCTCAGACAGTGTTAGCCGTTGGTGGTGATGATGATGTGATGAGGGAGGGTGGCCAGCAAAGCCTGTAGCAACCCTTCCCCTGTCTGCAATGAAAGGAGAACAGCCCAATTCATCCAATGATCGATCACACTGAGAGGAAGCGGGGGCCAGAGTCCAAGCTAATACTGTTCAGTCTTTCTTCCTTGGAGGTCATTTCCTTGGCTTCACTCAGGGCACCGTGGTGCCCACACTTTGAAATTCCCACCATAGGAGGCACAAGGCTCTGGTCCATTATGTGTAAGAAGGGGACAAGGGCAGGGACTCTTAAGAGTGCTCTTGGAAATTCATTTCTAGGGCAAGTAGGGGCCTTTCTTTCTTCCGTAAAATCCTTTGAATAATAAATTGGCTGCAGACCACTACTCATCACCCTGCAGACAGAAGTCCTTTCTGGCCGCTAGGACGCAAGGGTTGCCCCCTGCGGAAAGCTGTTCCTCCTCGTTTCCCCCTCTTCCTGCTCCCCTGCCCCCTGCATCTCCCTGCCCCTTGTCCCGTCCCTACCTCGCCACCTAAAATCCGGACAAACCATCCATCTCTGCCCCTTGTCAAGAGACTCCAAGTTCAGGGACCATGGCTCCTCCATTTCTGCGGATCCAGCGTCCAGCACGGGGCCTAGCATGAGTTAGCATGACTGGGCTGTGGGCTAGAGCATCTGTATCAACCAGGACCATCTATCTTAGCCTCTCCAGTGTCATCCACAGGGGACGCCAAACTGCAACCAGGCTCCCACTGGCAACCCTCTCCCTGCTTCTGACTTCAGGCTCTGTCAGGCCTGGCAATATCCTAGAGTCCCTCAAGACCCCCAGTGTTTGTTTATTTATACAACCATTCGCTTCCCCAACTATATCCCAAGGCTTGCACTGGAAGCTGGGGACCCAGAAATGAAAAGCGCATGATCCCACCCTCAGTGTCTCGGTCTGGTGGGGTGGGGGGGAGGCAGATGCCCTTCCCCCTGCTTCCCTTTCTCCTCCTCCTCTTTTGACTCCTTTTTTTCCCCTTCCATGTGTACTTATGGAGCAACAGACATACATCTACACAGCGTGGTGAGTGCCAGGAAGGTGTTATTGAGAGCTCTTTGGGGAGAATCCCCAATGGTCACTAGAGACCTTGCCAAAGGACATTTCCAGGATATGCTATATGGATATCTAATTCTCCTAGTAGAGGAGAAGCTGTGAGTCATAAGCCCCAAGCAGGCCTACAGACTTCCCCATGAATCACCTACTGCCCCATTCTCTTCATTAGAGGCACACGCCATGGGCAATTCTTCAGACAGGAGGGAGGAGATGTGGAAGGAAGCAGTGGGAGGATGGGGCTCAGAGTGGAGTCCCTGAGCAGGTTTTCTCACCAGCACCCCTTCTAGAATCACAGCCCTGGTCACAAGAATGGAGCCCCAGGATCATAGGTCTTAGATAGCCAGGACTCTCGTGTTGCTTCCCGCTTTCAAAGTGCTTTTATACACTTTATTTCATTTGCACACCACTGTGTGTGACTGGAAAGTCTCCAAGGGAAATTGCTTCATGTGGAAGGGAAAGAGATTGACTGAACAAAGAAGAATCACTTCCCTCTAGTTTGGGCCCAGGACTCACCCAGAAAGGGGAGGAATTATCCAGAGCCTTCAGAGGTCTTTCACGTATTCATGAAATTTATTCAGCACCCACCACTTGCCAGGAACTGTTCTAAGAGCAGGAGATCCCACAGTGAATGAGACAGACAAGGCCCCTGCCCTCAAGCCTTTACATTCTAATAAGGAGATAGACCATATACAGCTAAATAAAGATTAGGTGGTGGTAAGTCTATGTTGAGAAATAAAGCAAAGAAAGGGGTACGGGATGCCAGGGTTGGGGCAGGGTGGTCAGGAAATGGCCCACTGATGAGATAACTTTTGACCAGCGAGCTAAAGAAAGCGACAGAGCTGGCCCCGCCAAGCTGAAGGAACATCGGTCTCAGTGGAGGGAAGGGCATGGGTCTGTGGAGCAAGGGTGGATTTTGCCCATGCTAGAAAGAACAATGAGGCCAGCTTGGCTGGAGATGAGCTGGGGGGGGGGGGGTGGCGGGAGTTGGGGAAGAAGGGCAGATGTGGTCAGAGACACATCAGCAAGACAAGTCACATTAGCTCTTTCAGCCTTTGTAAGGAGTCGGCCTTTGAGCCTGAGTGAGATGGGAACCATAAGAGAGCTCAGGGTAGAGAACACTCTGGGTTTGTAAAAGTTCAACTCCCTTCTAGTCATGGCAGATCATGTAATTCAGAACTGCCTACTGCTGAGGAATGGGAAAGCGAAATAAAAATATTTCTAAATACTGAAGGTTAAATACTTGAAGACATTCAAGCACTAAAAGGACAGTGAAGAATTATGGAATCAAGTCTGGAGGAGGAAAACCAGAGAGATGAGGACAGTATTTGGGGCCTCTTCTCCCCAGTGGGTATCTGCCAATTCTGAAACAGGGGGCTGAAAGCCTACCAACTGGAGCAGAGCTTTTAAGACTCATGAGTCTAATGGGACAAATAATGGAATTCAGGGCACACAGAGGCGAGTGGAGGTGGGGGGACCCAGTAACACCCCATGCTTGTTTGTGTATTACCCTCCAAAAAGTAATCAAGGCCAGGGGGGTCAGGTAAATCCCCCAAGCTTCTAGTTGAAACCCCTAAAGGGGGGCGCCTGGGTGGCGCAGTCGGTTAAGCGTCCGACTTCAGCCAGGTCACGATCTCACGGTCCGTGAGTTCGAGCCCCGCGTCAGGCTCTGGGCTGATGGCTCAGAGCCTGGAGCCTGTTTCCGATTCTGTGTCTCCCTCTCTCTCTGCCCCTCCCCCGTTCATGCTCTGTCTCTCTCTGTCCCAAAAATAAATAAAACGTTGAAAAAAAAAATTTAAAAAAAAAGAAAAAAAAAGAAACCCCTAAAGGATAAACCCTTGGAATAAGAATGAAGCAAGTTATCACAGGGTCTAAAACCCAGCTTCGGGTCCTCTCAAACCATCTCAATCTCTGGTTGCATTAAGATGGTCTGGGATTCCTAGGCCCCTAGCTACCTGCAGCAAAGTAAACCCTATTGAGGGGTGCCTCGCTGGCTCAATCCGTGGGGCATGCAACTCTCCATCTCGGGGTTTGTAAGTTCTAGCGCCATGTTGGATGTAGAGATTACTGAAAAAATAAAACCTTAAGAAAAAAAAGCAAACCCTCTTGAGAAGAGAATAACAGCACCTAAACCTCAAATGATCTCCTAAGTTTTTCACAGACAGTGGCCGAACTTTATTTGAAAATAACCAGGCATCTGAGGGAAACAAAGCGTGATGATGATCATAATAACCATCAAAATGGTTAACATTTATTGTGCTGTGTGTCCAGTACTGTGTAGAACATTTTCTCCACATTATGTCATTTCATCTGGACAATCCCAGGTGCAGCAAATACCTCCCCCCCCCCTCCCTTTTTAGAGATGTAAATACTGAGGCTTTAAGAGAAGTGATCCACCTAAGGCCATACAGGTATTAGTTATCTATCAGTTTTGCCCCAGGCACTTGGAACAAAATCTCAGAATTTTCTTGGTGTTTTTTCAACATCTACCGAGCACTTTCTAGGGGATAAATGACCATTAGTCACTCTTTTATTCAGAAGGCATATATAAGTACTTGCTGTTCACAACCCCTGGGCTGAGTGAGACCCAGGAGCCCAGGGTCACATAAGTCACCCTTACATTGAGACGTTTACAAAGTTGGGAGCAGCAGTCATACACCCACAGTCACTGGGCTGCATCCAGGTTGTGGCTGTCTTGTTTGGTCCATACAAAGTTTCTGAAAAAAGATTTTATGTTAAAATACCGATTCCTGGCTTCCTTACTACAAATAGTAAGGTCCAGGGGCGCCTGGGTGGCTCAGTCGGTTGAGCGTCCAGCTCGATTTCAGCTCAGGTCATGATCCCAGGGTTGTGGGATTGAGCCCTGCATTGGGCTGCACTGAGCGTGGAGCCTGCTTGAGATGGTCTCTCCCTCCCTCTGCCCCTCCCCCCACTCCCATGCTCTCTCTCTCTGAAAAAACAAAACAAAACAAAACAAACACAGTAAGGTTTGGCAACACCGGGGCCTCCGTTTCCGCCTTGATTGGCAGCTTCCCTGTAGTACAGAGCATGAACTTCCTATGTCACCACAGTCCCCAGTGGCCCAATTCTCAGTTATATGGCCTACCTGGCCCAGGGGGCAGTTGGATTATGACCCTTGGTCACAGCAGTGGGATGAAAGCTATACGTTTTCAGAATACCGATGACAGATAAGAGAGTCTTAAAGGTCAAAGAAGGCTTTATGGATTTGGTGATATTTGAGCAAGAGACATTTTGAGCATTCAAGCAAAAGCCTAGCAGGTGCAGAGGTAAGGGTAGCAAGAAAGAGCATATCCTGTTATGAGAACTACAAGTCTCAATGTGCGTGGAGGACAGGAGCTGGGATTGAAAAAAAAAAAAAAAAAAAGATCTGGAAAGGGAGGCAGTGGTCACATCTTCGGAGGACCTTGAATTATATGCCAAAGTGAGTCTGGTCAAGGGAGTGTAGACAAGTTTACAAATTCCAGAGAGTGACTAGGGCTGTGGAGAGGTAAATATGGAGTGTTTTTACAAACTAAAGGTAAGTACTACATAACCGTTGAATGAATGATACATGAATATATATGAAGAATGAGAAAGGAGGCAGCCAACTTCAAGGGTCTGTTGGTGTCAGCCTTAATGAAGCTTTTAAACCCGAACTTTGCCGTGTGGCCCATGGCAAAGGATTACCCGGAGTTGGAGAAAAGGGGGCTGGGAGAATGTGATACTTGGCAGGAGATTGTATGGGGACTCATTCCCATGGGGACCAGTCACATCTCCATCACACCTCTGTCTTCCAGAGGTCCAAGACCCCTTGCTGCCCCCTTCCCAGGTAGTGTCTATTTCCTTTTCCCTCTGTCTCCCTGAGCCAGCCCAAATGAACCTCAGTGGTTCCAGAGCATTCCCAGGCTTGGATGAGGACAGGCGCTTAGAGCTGGCAGTTGGATGGGAAAGGAGAACACGTGAAGGTCTCTTCAGGTGCTTCTTACAGATGAGGAAACTGAGGCCCAGAAAAGGCATACCTCGCCACAGTCGATAGGCTAGGGTTGGTGGTCTCCAAGTAAAGGCTGTCCCCAAACAAAGCTCTGATGGCCCCAGAGGGAACTATGATATGAGCACAGGCTCAGGGTATCTGTCAGGATGGGGAAAGACAGTCCACTTCTCCCTGTTTCCTTTCACCAGGACACCATGGGGAGTGGCACTGCTGCTTGAGTGACAGAATGGCGAGCAGCTAAATCACAAGAGGACAAAGAGCCTTTCTCAAGCCTTTCTGATGTGCCCAGAGGTGACTGCCTTTCATTTAATCCACCTTTCATTTAATCCTTGAAGAGCCTTTGAAGGTCGGTGGTTAGTGGCCCATTTGACAGATAGGGAAACCGAGGTTTAAAGAGTTTGGTAACTTACTCACAGTGAGTCACACAGCGAATAAGTGGCAGAATCAGTACTTGAACTCAGGTCTAGCTGACTCCCAGTCACTGGTTCTATCTAGTGGCCCATGAAGATCCCCCTCCAACCTCAAGTCTCTGTTGCCCTCCTGGCAGGAAACTCTCTTCCCAGCTTGTCTCTCAAATGGGCAAGTAGGTTTTATCTCTCAGGTCTTGACCACCTCTCAGAGAGGCCTCCTTGACCACCAAAATCTAAAGGAGCCTCCCCTTTTATTATTCCACCTTCATCGTCTTCATCTAAAAAAAAAAAAAAATTAATGTTTATTTTTGAGAGAGAGAGACAGAGCGTGAGCAGGGGAGGGGCAGGGAGGGAGGGAGAGACACAGAATCCGAAGCAGGCTCCAGGCTCTGAGCTGTCAACACAGAGCCCCACGTGGGGCTCGAAATCAGGAACCATGAGATCATGACCTGAGCCAAGTCTGACGCTCAACCCGCTGAACCACCCAGGCGCCCCTTCATCTTATTTCTTAATGATCTTCTTTATATATTGCCTTCTTCCCCTCCCTCCACCCCCTGCCCCCATTGTTAGCTACTTGAGAATGGGAACTTTGTCCTGGGCCAAAGTGTCCCTAGGCATAGGGTGCCAATAAATATTTGTTGAATGAACGAACGAATGAATGAACGAACGAATGAATGAATAAATGAATGAACGGCCCTGCTGCTTAGCATAAAAAGCCACCGTGGAGAAAAAGGTGGTTTTAGGGTATTTTCCTTAGCAGAGCCCTTTTGTCTGCTTGGTGCCCCAAGGCGCAAACCCTTTGTTTTCTGGAGAACCGAGCACCAAACCGCCTTCTGAGCTGATAAGAGGGGCGCGGAGGCTCCTCTGGACCCCGAGGCTGTTCTCCAGCAGGCGGGTCCTACAGAGCCCCAGAAAAGTCCCCAGAGGTGGGCAGCCCTCCCACCTGCTCCCCAGAAGGCAACCTGCGAAGGAAAACATCCCGGGGTGACCTGGCGCCACCCGGTGAGGGGTGGGAAACCGGAGCCGGAGCCTGGCGCTGGGCGGGGCTACCCCGCGTGGCCTCGGCTTTGTTTGCCTCTGTGTATGGCAACCAGAAACCACCGCAGCCGGCAGTTCTCAGAGGCCTGCTCCAGCTCCCCGCACCCCCCCTCCCTGTATTTTAATCTCCTAAACTGATTTGTCAGCAGCAGGAAGTGACATGACAGCTTTCCTCACAAAAGGGAAACTCCTCCGCGTTACCATGGGGATGGAGGCCCCTGTCTGATCACAGATTTATATAATCTTAAAGGTGTACACACCATGATGTCATCCTGGATGGGCTGGGGAGGGAGGGAGGGAAATGGCCTCCGGAGGCTGCAAGTCGGAGGCAAATTAGCTACGATTTGCAAAATTCCAAGGAAAGGAGAGGATGCGGTGGAAGCGTTTGCGGTTGGAACTATCCTAATGGAAACCACAGAAAAGCATAAAGTATGCATTGGTACATCTTCTAAGACCCGGAGGAATCTTACCCATTAGATCCAGGGCAAACTGGTCATTTTTGGAGTGGGAAAACTGACACCAGAGAACCGCTAGAAGTCGTTAGGAATGGGGAATGGGAGCTAAATGTTCCTCCAGGGCCAATTACCTGCCAGGCACTTGCCATCCATGAGCCTATTTCCCCCTCACTCGTGAAGCAGATTTTATGACTTCATTTTACACGTATGGAAACTGAGGCCCAAAAGGATAAATAGCTTTTCCACCCCCAAAATTATGTGGTAAAACCATGATGATGTCTGGTTGGCTACAAAATTCATCCTTTCCCCACTCCCTCAAGATGTTTGGACTGAACTCGGACTTTGGTTCCCAGTCTTTCCGACCCAGGTTCCAATCTCTGCGATGTTGTTTACTTGCTGTGTGAATTTGGACATGTCCCTTCGTCTCTCTGAGCCTCTGTTTCCCCCTCTGTAAAATGGGTGTTGCTGCTAAAGGTTTAATGTGAAGGTGTGTGAAGCAGTTAACACAGTGGTAGCTCTAAAATTGAGAGCTATTATTACCACATCGTAAGTATTAAATGATGGAGTTGTCTCTATTTCAATCTCCCATTGAGAAACAAACATTTTAATAGTTTGAGTATCTTTCTCCTCATCACGAGGTACTTCCCCCCCCCCCCCCCCCAAGAAAAGCAGTATCAGGCCAAAAGTGACATTCTCTGGAGGGCCCAAAGACCAGGAATCGGATACAAGAAGAAAGATGGTTATCAACCCTGCTCTCCTGAGCTGACGGGAGTGGGGCAGCTTGGACTGGGCGAAGTGAGTGAATTGTTTTCACTGGCGGCTCCCCTAGGCAGCGGCTGTATTTTTCCACTGCGTGGATTACACTGGAGATTAATTCTGGTTCAGCCAGTGCCTGTTAAGCAGAAAGTGATGGCCTGAGCCCACGGGGGAAGTCAGCCACGGCATCTGCCATGGACTTGAAGTTGCTGGTAGGTTTCCACGAAAGGAGATATTTGCAATAGTAAATTTCTAGGGTTTGAAAAAAACACTGGGTACGGTTTGTTTTGAAAGGCACGAACACACTTCCAATGGGAAGCCCAGCCAAGGAAATGAGCTTGCCAGCTCAGGGTAAGTTCTTAGAACTTAGAACACAAGGATCTTTCAGGCCATGAGAGTCAAGCGGCAGATGGTAAACCAGTGGGTAAAGGTCAAGGACACTGATTGTGTGTCAAGGCCTTAAATGACCTGGCTGGACCAGGACCACTGTTCAGGGCACTACTAAAGTCAACAGAGAGGTTTCCTTTTCTGCTTCCTACATCACTTCATCCAGAGACAAGTAGCGGGGACAGGAGCTAAGGGACCAGTGACCCAAGAGCTTGACTGTTATTTAACTCAACATCATAGACTGGATTAGGAGTTGGTAGGCAATTACACCATCTCTGTTTTGGCCTGATTGACAAGAGCAAAAATCCAGGATCTTACCCTAGAGCAAGTCAGATCTGATTGCCTATCTTCAACAAAATTATGAAATCAGACTAGCAAGTGACCTGAAGGAGGCCGCCACCAAAAATTCTGTGTATGTGTGTATATATATATATATATATATATGTATTATATATACACACATACATATATGTGTGTGTGTGTGTATAATATATAGATAGATAGATAGATAGATAGATGCTGGTATGGATGTACTCCAAAGCATGAATAATGGTCAGGTTGGGGGTGGGAATTTCAGGCAATTTGTCCATGTTGTATTTTACTTAGAGTGCTTCGTATTCTTTTCACAAAAATAAAAGTCTTTTCAAAGGCAAAAAGGGAGCACATGAGAGAAGCAAATGATAAAGTGCAAACCACATAGAATTAGGGAACAAAACAGATAGATGTAGGGCCTGATTCCCCCCCCCCCCCCCCCACTGCCACTTAGCTATGCTGGGTCTCAGCAGCTTTGTCTGCAAAAACGGTCCTGCTGAGTTGTTTTGGGAGCAGGTAGCACACTACCTTACACATAGTAGGACCACATTTATGTCAGCGGTTTTGGAAAACCATCATCCTCATAATTCTAGCACGGCTCAGAAAGGAGAAGGCATCTTTTTATATTATCCTGGGCAAAGTATTAAATTAAAAAAGCAACCCAAGCAAACGGTCATTTCTTTTTGGCTCTGGGAACACTTGGGCTCCCTATGTAACAGGGTAGGAATACATGGATAGACACCTGGATCTGATACTAAGAGTTCAGCTACAGTACCTGGTTTTTCACGACAGATCGCTTTCCTACCTTCCTTGCAACCCAGCCACCTTGGACTGGAAGGGCCACCAAGGAGTAGGAGACCAGATCCCAAGACATACGTCAGGGAGGCCCTTGTCCAGATTGTTTCACTGATGGGAAAGGGATCAGTTGGGGCTGCCCAAGAAACAAAGCATTGAGATTTCAATAGAAATGCCATAATTTATTCTGTTGTATAAAAAAAAGTCATCCTTATGTAACAAAATGTCTTTCTTAAAAGAAATATATTATTTCAGTTCATAAATAATCAAACATACAACTGCTGGCAACTAAAAAAAAAAACAACAACACTGGTGCTTTCCATCAGTGCTGAACACAAACCTGCTTAGGACATATTTACAGGGTATTACAGTACTCAAAACACAAAAATTGAGGTATTTGGTTCTTCTAGGAGTAGACACGGACATTTGTGAAGGTAGACCACCTACACAAAAATAAATAAGGTATATTCTCATAGGTGTGTGTCGTCAGGAATGGTAATACTGGTAGGTATGTCAAGCATGAAGAGTTCCTACAAAAAACGGGAGCAAGCAAAAAGAATCCGGCTCCTTAACTGAGTCCTTTCCCTTCTGCCCCTTTTTGTCAGAGGGACTTGATGTACCCACTATATTGGTCCCGAACGTGCTGAGTTCAGCAAACGCCTTGATGCTAAATCATCACCATGACTGCTCAGGAACCCAGTGGAACTCGGGGGTGAAATTAAATAAATAAGGACCAGCCCTCACGAGCCCCCTCCCCAGAGTTATTGCATTTCTCCTCAGGGCGCCTAGAGTCCCCGGGGGGTTGTGGAGATCACCTCCCGTGGCTTTTCAGCAGCTGGGAGAGGTCGTGATGGGGCTCTGAAGGTAGCTCAATGCACTGTTCGTGGAGTGGACAGGGATGGAGACAGGGAAGTTGAAGACGGTGGTAGTGGAGGTGCTGCGGTCCAGCACAGCCATGGCAGGGCTCCCAGCCTCTGCTGAGCAGTGTGGGGCCAGGACCTGGGACTCAAACTGCAGCAGCTGGCCCATGAAGCTGAAGTTGGGGGAAATGATGCTTCTCCTTTGCTTCACAAACTCAAAGGCCTCGTCCAGCTTGACTCGGTTAGTCCTCATGAGGTAAGCAAGGCAGATGGTGGCTGATCGGGAAATGCCTGCCTGGCAGTGGACAAACACCCTTCCTCCAGCGTTCTTGATGGAGTCTGGAAAACAAAGGGTGGCCAGTTACTCAAGAGCTCACGAGAACAACCCTAACCCCAGGCAGAGGGTGCCTAAGAAACGTGTGTCCTGTCCAGAGAATGGCAACATCACGTCACGCCGTCACACAGCGTTCTGTGGAGGCAACACAGGCGTTGTGCAAAGAACAGCAAGGGATTTAAACCAAAACCAGGCATCTCCATGAAGCCAATGGGTAAGTCAACTCCATGTTCTGAACCTCCATTTGCTAATTTATTAAATGGGGCACGAAATGCCTATTTTGCAGGGATGCTGCCTGCCCCAGATTGATATTAACGTACGGAGAAAGGCTCAGACAAATGTCATTCAAGTCCTTGCCATACAGTTGGGCTCAGTGACTAAAACGGGAGGAGCAAGGCAGACGTCCCAGGCATCTGTCCATTTACCTATGAAGTCAATTGCCTCGTTGAACCAGGAGCTGATGTCCGCCTTGTGGTTGTCTTCCACAGGGATGCTCTTGTATTGGTAGTGACCCTCAAAATGGTTGGGACAATTGGCCGAGACATTGATCAAGGCAGTGATGCCCAAGGCGTCCAGCATGTCTTTTCGGGAAGCGTGATAGGCACTGCCCAGGTACAGAAAGGGCAGGATCTCCACCGGGCCACCCTGAAATCCAGAAATATCCACTTGTCAAGCTTCGCACAAAGTCAATTCCGGAGCCCATCCCCACAAAAACTCCCTGCTGGAAAGGTCAGTTTCAGATACTGTGCGAATTTAGTATTGTTGCCGGAGTATAAATAAATAGGGTAATAAACCCATTTGCCTGGGCAGAGCCACCAAGTTCATTTCTGTAATGCCAGCAATTAGACTCCGTTCCATCAGACCACTTAACCATGGGATAAATAACATCCCTGTGCCCCCTCCGTTATAAACTTGAAGGTTACTTTGTATATTCTCACTAGTACTGCTCTTCTTTGCCAGCTATTCCTTTCCCCCTCTGGCACGGGTCCCTACTAACCTGATCATAGAGTGGGGTGCTGCAAGAACTGCACCCTGATTCAGCGCTGTCAGGGACGCTAGTACTCAGGGGAAGGCTGAGCCCCATGGGGGTCGACTGTTTGCTGCACAGCTCCGGGCAGGAAGCTGAAAAAGCTTCATAGCCTCCTGGGAAGACAAAGAGACATATTTGTTTCCATTAGTATCCGGGACAGGGCACCTTCACACAACTCCCCCCACCCACCGGGGCTGAAGTTTACCCCGGAGAGGCCCAGACAAGTCTTTGTTCTTAAAGCCAAACAAAGCCACCGGGTCCCCAGAACAGGACTCGGGCGCCCACGCGCTCCCGGTGAGGCGGCCCGCAGGGGCTGAGGGCCAGGGGGGGTCCCGCGGCAAGGCGGCGGGGAAGGGGAGGGGGCATGCGGCCGCCCGAGCTTCCCCGAGGGCGTACCTTTGAGGAAGAAGACTTGCGCGGCGCGCGCCTCGCGGCAGAGCGCGCCAGCGGCCAGGGCCAGGGTGCCGTCGCGCTTGGCGCCGTCCAGGGCGGCGCTGCGCTCGTCCAGCAGCACCACGGCGTGGTAGGCGCCGGCCAGCAGGCGGCCGCGCAGCTCGGCGTTGGGCACGATGTGCTCCAGGCCCATGGCGCCCTTGGCCCGGCGCCGCACGATGGTGCTGAAGCGCACGTTGACCGAGCCGGCGATGTGGCCGGCGTTGAAAGCGAAGAAGGAGCGGCAGTCCAGCAGCAGGCACTGCGCCGCGCGCTCCCGCAGCAGCGTCCGCAGGCCTCCGGCGTCCAGGGAGCCCACTTCCATGACCATGGCCGGCCCCAGCGCCCCCAGCGTGCCTGTTTTCGGTGCTCTTTGTCCTCGGAAGCCAAGGGCAGGGCAACGGCTTTCGAGGAAGAGCCCGACCCTGGTTCTCTCTACGCCGAACCCCAAACTGCCTTTAGACTGAGTGAGGGGGCGTCGTGCGGGACTCTCAGCCGCCTCGGCTTCTTTGCTGCTACCTTGACTGCCCCTCCGGCCCCAACCACACGTACAGCCCAGCGTCCTTCGCACCGAGCTCGGCCCGGGGGAACGCGTTTATATGTGGCCTCTCTGGGGGCGGGGCGGGGCGGGGAGAAGCGGGCGCGCAGGGGGAGGGGGTTTGTTTGTTTGAATGGTGCTCACGTGACCTGCGGTGACGTCACCCGCCCTACCCGGCTTGGCGCCGGCGGAGCCCGAGGCGAAGACGTCATCGGCCTCGGAGCGGGATCCGCTGGCTGCCTGCTGGCTCCGACCCCAGTCCGGCCGTCCGGCCTGCGCCTGGCGTGTCCCTGGGGATCCGGCCTGCGCCGCTCTCCGGGCCCAGAGGCGAGGTGGCGGGAGGACTGCCAGCCAAGGGCTGACCTCAAGGATCCAAGCGGCGGCGTGCCCGCAGCCTCTCCTCCCCCTTCCCTGCACCCCTCCCCGCGCTCCCCTCCGCCACAGCCCCGATCGGAAAGGGGCTTCCTGCGCTTTTGCATACACGTGTGCCCCTTTCGCTCATTGCCTCGTCACCACCAGGCACGGACAGGCTCCCCAGGAGAAGCGATTTACTTGACCAATGTCACAATGCTGGGGGTAGGGGTACAGAGAAGAACTGAAATGAGGGTTGGAGAAAAATTAACAAGTCTGTCGGTGGAAATGTCGTTCCTACTAAGGATAACCGGGGTGAGTTGGGGTGGAGAAGTAAGTTCAGGGAAAAGTTTTCCTGTTTTCCAGATTTGCTCTCCGGCTACTTTAGAAAAACATACATTTAACAAGTCAAATGCCTTCCAATCGAAGCACCACAGGGAACAAGTTATCCCCAGGCAAGTAGTTCTAGTGGACTTTGAGCCGAGAAAGGCGAGTAAGAGGGCTGAAATCTCAAGTATGGGATCGCAAGGTGTCGTGGATTTCGGGGTTCGGCGTTTGGGGAGGCGACCCCCAGCGTGGCTCGACAGCGCCCCCCAGAGGTCACAGGACACGTTTCTGGTCGCGTTCGCCTAAGATAGGTCGAGCCTCTCCAGGTCTCTACTCCACGAGTATATACTGTTAGGGCGCTTAGGATGAGCTGGACGCAGGGGCTTCAACCCCCAAGCCCTGACTCTTGTCATCTCTACGGACTGAATCCGAAATCCAGTCCTAGGGCGTTTCAAGAGTCCAGGACAAACGTTTGGGAAGACCCCGTGCGGCCACCCGCACAGCGTCAGTGACGGCCCCCTGGGCAGTGGAGGGCGGCACCGTTGTGCTAGGTACACAAACATAAATATTGCGCCACCCCGCCAGGGTGCCGAGTCAGGAACATTCTGCGGTTTCTTCCCCTCTGTTGCAGAGAGGGGGGATGGGATGGGGATTTCATGTACCGTGTATCGTTGATCTGTGGACTATCACCAGAGGCGACTTCTGCATTTGCCTTGTTTAGCTTCCGTGTCTACACATGCTCAAACTTTCTGCCTACGTTCTAGAAAAGTTCAGGGTTGAGTGCTGTTAAGGGCATTTTCTACCTTCAGATTAACATTGTCTGAGGACAGCAAAGAGGTCCTCAGATAATGGCAATACCCTCCTTGTATCTTAAAAAAAAAAGGGGAAAGAAAGAAAAAATTATTTGTTTATACCACTTATTCAGCTGAGGAACTCAACATATTTTTTGCATTGAATCATAAAATATTACAGCTGCTGACTTTTCACAGCATACCAGCTTTATCTGCCCCATTTTTTTTAACCAACAGCATTCATTATATATTCCTCTACCCACATTTAAAAAAAAGAAAACTTTTTTTTATACAGCTATTATAGTGCTGGTGGCACAGTCTGGCCCTGGAGTCAGGTGTCTGCTGAGCTCTGTGGGTTTTCCTCTTTATCTTTTTCTGGAAAGAGCATCGTTTGAACCCCCGTGCTGTTATTTTGCTTCTGGGTGACCCTAGGCTAATCTCTTCCCCTATGGGCTTCTAAGCCCACATCTGTAGAATGGGTTTACAACGGTCTACTTTCTGTGTGGTTTGAGGCCCAAGTGGGAGGACAGTAACTGTAAGGAACCCAGACCCTACCCTACCCCTTCTCACTATGATTCACTAAACCTCTTGGTTTTCCCCTTCCCAGCAAGCAGTTCTTATATCATCATCCACCGTGTGTTTCGGGGTCTGGCATCAGAACCTGGGGAGAAGATCACCACAAGTCACTGGTAGGTGTAGTTGGGATAGAGGCGCAGCTCAGGAAAAGGTCCCTCCTTGAGACCAACCAACACAGTGGCTCTGTTCAGGAAGTGTGGTGGTAAAGGTGTAGCCACTGAAGACCTCAGTCCAGGCAGTGGAGATGCTGCTTCTTATTGGGGATTGAGTCCAAGAGATGCCCAACATGATCTAGACTTGGTGATGGTAGGGGGGCTGGAATTGTGGGCCTGGCAGGGCATAAAGGAGTATGAATTATGGGTATTGACTCGGGAAAGAACTGGGCCTTTCTGACCTGGGCTCTTTCCCATTTTATTTCATTTTATAATATTTATTTATTTTGAAGGAGAGAGAGAGAGAGAGAGAGAGAGAGAGAGAGAGAAAGCAGAGCATGAGCAGGGGAGGGGCAGAGAGAGACAGGGAGACACAGAATCTGAAGCGGGCTCCAGGCTCTGAGCTGTCAGCCCAGAGCCCGATGCGGGGCTTGAACTCACCAGCCGTGAGATCATGACCTAAGCCAAAGTCGGATGCTTAACCAACTGAGCCACCCAGGTGCCCCTGGGCTCTTTTCCATTTTAGATGTGCTTAGAAATAAACCCGGAGGCAGTGGGGGGTAATGGGAAGGGTTTGAACTCTGAAGGCTTGGCCTGGACTCCCCACCCTCAACATGTGGCCTTGACTAAGTCACTTCCCTTGCTGAGCCTCCACTCCCTCCTTCCTGTGATGGTGATAATAGCAATGACTACCCTACAAGCCCTGTCCAAATCCAGCCCTCAGAACGGACTTTGGATCTGTCCTGGCGTAACAGAAGGAGAGAGGGTGGCACTCTCACAGATTATAGTCCAAGAGCAGCCCAGCTCACTGGCTACTCTGTGAGCTCCGGCAAGCAGCTTAATATTTGTCAACGTTGGTTTCCCTGCCGGTAAACTGGGAATACTATCCGTCTAGAACTAAGGAAGACCATGTGTGAGAAAGGGCCTTGGGTGGGTCACACCCAGAACGGGTGCTCTCAGGAGAGGGAGCTGGCTCCTGCTGTTCATGTTCTCTTTCAGAATCCATAGGTCTTTGGCCAGGCTGTCAGACAGCCTCTGTCCTCGCTCAGTACCCTCCAAGACTCCGCCTTTCCCACCAAATCCAAAGCGCACCACCCCTGTCCTCACCCATCCATCCGGCCCACCCCCCGCCCCCCCCAGCTACTGTCATTGGCTCTCTGGTTCTCTAGGCAAATTCAGTGGGCCTGTGTCCCCACCCCTACACCTTTGCTCACACTGCTCCCCCTCTCCGGGCCAGGATGCTGTTCGCGCTGGGCTCAGCCATATCTTTTTTCCATCCTCCAAGACTCAGCCAAAGTGACATCTCCAGGAAGCCTTCCCTGGTTTCTCCACCCTTTTCCCTTGAACCCTGGAGGACTTTGTCCAAAGGTTCTATTTGTATAAAAGTCTCTTAGATCCTTATCTTACCCTCCCTGAGTTGCTTGAGGGCAGGGACTGTTTTTCTCCTCTGTGGGCCTCCACACCTGTACTCCCTTGGATGCAGCCCTGACATAGAGTACGTCGTAATCTGCGGCACGGTGGAAGAACTTTTGCAAAGCATACTGCCAAAGGGCGCCTGAGTGGCTCAGTGGGTTAAGCGTATGACTCTTGGTTTCAGCTCAGGTCATGATCTCATGGGTCGTGGGCCTAAGCCCTGCACTGGACTCTGTGCCAGCATCGAGGAGCCTGCTTGGGATTCTCTCCCCCCACCCCCCACCCTCTCAAAATAAAGAAATAAACATTTAAAAATAAATAGATACAAGCATACTCTCGGAAAGTATATGAAGAGAAGGGGACAGAAACAGCCATTTGTTAAGCCTCTCCTCTGTGCCAGCTCATTACAGTATCGTCTGAAGAACTAATCAGTGATCCCCCGAGGTGGTTATTCTCCCCGTTACACAGGCAAGGAGAGAGGCTCAGAGAGGGAATGTGCCCAAGGTCACGCAGCTGGTGATCATCAGCCACAGATCCAAACCCTGGCCCTGTCTGATTGAGAGATGGAATGGGGCCCAGGCCTCCCGCCGCAGGAGCCTCCGTCTATTAAGCCTCTGCCTGTGCCCGTTCCGTCCGAGGCTTGCTGGCTGACGTCTCTGACTCCCTGCTTGCCTGGAGCTCTATTCATTGGGCAGAAGGCTGCCTGGCACCATCCCTGGAGGGAGCCTGAACCTCTTAGGACGCCCGAGTCAGGCCCCGGTGTCCCTGCTGTCCGAAGTCACTCAGTGCTTGGGATTTGGGGGAGCCACCGGAGGCGACCAATTGACCCATCCTGAGGCGCTGGCAATGGGTGACTTCACCTCCACACCCAAGCAGTGAGGACAGAGCCAGCTGCTCTTGTGCAATCCTTCCAAACACAAATCCAGGGTCAGGCCTGAGAGGGCCTGCAGGGCTGCGTCATGGGAGCCAGCTCCCTCACTTGAGAGACAAGGGCCCAGAGAGGTTAGGCAACCTCTCCAAAGTCACACAGTGTTCAGAATGTTCTAAATCTAGTCAGCATTGTGAAAGCTGTGTGTTCAACACCCGTAAGCATTTATCTCTGGAGGGTGGAGTTACTTTCATTTTCTTCCTTATAACTCTGTGTGGTTTGAATTTTTCAGCACAAGAGTGGAACTATTATGATCAGGAGAAAGAGTGAAAAACAGGAGAGGGCACCGGTATTTAGGGTAAACCATAGTCACTCTATTTAGGGTAACTTGTTAAAGACAAGATACAAAGTTAGACTGCCTGGGTTAGAATCCCAGCTTGACCACTCACAAGCTGTGTGTCCTTGGGAAAGTTACCTACCCTCTCAGAGACTCAATTTTCTCATGTGTAAAATAAGGATAATAATAGCATCTTGTAGGGTTGATGTGAGACAGGGGTCACTGAACTACAGCCCCTGACCCAAATCTAGCCCACTCCTTCTTTTGGTACAACTCACAAGCCAAGAATGGTGTTTATAGGTCAAACGGTTGTGGAAAAAATCAAACAAGAATAATAGTTTGTGATACATGAAAGTTGTATGACATTCAAATTCCAGTGTCCGTCAATCAAGTCTTCTGGAACACACGCATACCTGTTGGTTTCCATATCCTCTGTGGCTGTTTTCGCACCGCAGTGGAAGGTAAATAGTTGTGATGCTTTTTGGCTCCCGAAGCCTAAAATATTTACCTTCGTCCCTTTACAGGAAAAGTTTGCCAACCCCTGATATGAGATCATGAATGAAAACTGCTTTAGAACAATGCCTGGCTGAGGGTGTTTAGTAAACCTTGTTATTATTAATATGTGGATATTTATAGCATCTTCTTCCCCTAGGATGTGTTTAAAAGCAGTAATTGATTTTTGTAATATATCTCATGGAATCTAAGGCACATCTTTTTATATTTTAATATTCCTTACATGACTTACGATCAGAAGCATATCATAGTTAATTTACATAGCTAATTAGCAACATTTTTCTTTCTTAATGGTGCATAAACTAGTGAGGGAGACTTAGAATTGCTGACATCTTAGATCCGGTAGAATACAGCAAAGTAAAAGGTTCGCGATGGACAGAAATTAAAACACTGCCGTCATTCAATTAACAAACATTCTCACAGAGGGCCTCACTTGTTAGTAAGTAAGTACAAGCCAGGTGCTAAGTGCCAGAGTACAGGTTGGGGAGGCCAAAAAAGGGACCCTCACCCAGCTGGGAGAAGGTTATGAGGGAAAGATACCCAAAGAAGGGGAGGTCTACCTGGAGACAGAAGGACTGATGTGAAATAGAAATGTCTGGATAAAATGTCTCTCTGAGAGATGGGCCTTGATTATCGAACACTTTCCTCCGGAAACCTCAGTTTCTTCCCCTGTAAAATGGGGCAGCAATAACCCAAGAGACCAACTCTCAGATTTGCTGTGGGACCAGATGAAGCCCCAGCATCTTGTGTTGAACGGTCTCCATAGCTGACCATTTCTGTCTCTCCCACTAGCTTGGGAGCAAGGACACGGTTTCTTTGCCTCTCTTGGTCCCCAGCACAAACCTCAAAGCAGGTTTGTTGAACAAACCCGTGAAGATGAGCCCAGGAACAGGACCAGGAAGTAGCAGGGCCTCCATGACTCAGACCTGTCCCTGAGCCGAGGACACAGCTTGCCAACATAGCCCCAAGCCACGCCCCAGGCTGCTGGGGGGGGGGGGGCGGGCGGGGGAGAACTGACGCCACCTTAAGAAATGACACCTTTCTGTTGTTAATTTCTCTTAGAGTATGAATTGAGACATAATTTCCTTTTCATAATTAGAAAACACTAATTAATGTTGGAGGGAGCAAATGAGATCATGGCTGGTCTATTCCAAACTCTTCCCTGAGGGAAGGAGGGGGAAGAGTTACCTGCAGAATGTTCAGAATCACAGGTGAAAACTTGACAGTTGTGGATCACAGTTTTGCCTTTGTGGGTACATTACTTAGGGGCAGTTCTTATTCATAATCGTTGCCAATCTCTGTTGAGTTCTTGCCCTGAGCCTGGCCCTTTGCTAAGTCCTTTGTGTTCATTTCCTTGTATGGTGACACTAACCCTGTGCGACAGGTAACATTACCAACCCCCATGTGAAGAGACAGAGGAACCGAGGCCAGAGAAGTTAACTAACCCATCCAAAGGCACACAGCAAGTAAGTGTCACGGCTGGGTGCCTCATACTCTTTCTCTCTGTTTTCTAAGTCCTTTGTCCTTATCTTTCCCCAGCACACAATGGGTGTGTCAAGAAGGTGATGTGTTACACTATTTCACTGTTTATTTCTGGGGTTGATGACTTTTAGGGGGCTGATTCTAGGTTCCAGAGGAAAGGGAAGAGAAAATAGGCCCCAAACTTGGGCTTTGTGCCTGACGCTCCCTGACTCACTGAGCCACATTGCACAGATGACTCATTCATTGGCCTTGACCTCAATGGGTTTGGCCACCCATTGAGAGTGAAGTCACACCTCCAGCTTTCCAATGCATTCATTGGCTCACACATCCAACCTCAGGCAGGCAAGAAACAGACCCGGCTGGGCTTGCTTAGGGTCAGGGACAGGAAAGCACACAAATGCTGCCCCATGTCCTGAAGTAGTGGGTGGACAGCTCCCTCCTGCCCTAAGAGAAGTGGGCTCTAGTATATTGCTAGGGCTGCTGTAACAAAGCACCACTAGCCAAGTGGATTTAAAAAAACAAACTTGTCAGGGTACCTGGGTGGCTCAGTTGTGAGCATCTGACTTGATTTCAGCTCAGGTCATGATCCCAGGGTCGTGGGATTGAGCCCTGCATGGGGTTCCACGCTGAGTATGGAGCCTGCTTGGGATTCTCTTTCTCTCTTCTTCTCCCCCTCTCCCTGTCTTGTGCTGGCGCTCTCTTAAAATGAACAAACAAAAAAACAAAAACAAAAAAACAGAAACAAATTTGTCTTACAGTTCTGGAGGCCAAAAGTCCAAGACCAAGGTACCAGAAAGGCTGGTGCCTTTTGAGGGCCATGAGGGAGAATCTGTTCCAAGCCCCTCTCCTGGTGGCTGGTGGCTTGTTAGAGGTCTTTGGTGTTCCTTGGCTTTCAGGGACATCACCCTGATGTCTGCCTTCACGTGGTGCTCTCCCTGTGCTCGTGTCTGTGTCCAAATTTCCCTTTGTAGAGTGACACCAGTCATATTGGATTAGGGCCTAGCCTAATGACCTCATTTTAACTTAATGGCCTCTGTGAAGACTCTATTTCCAAATAAGGTCACATTCTGGGTACTGGGGGTTAGGACTTCAGTATACCTTTTGGGAGCGACACAAGTCAACCTGTTTAAAGCCTGTGCCCCCCAAAAAGAGCCCCCCTGAAAATAACACGTTCTTGGATCGGATGACTCAATACCATAAAGATGTCCATTTGGCTCATGTAAATATGAGATCCATTTAACATGCTCTTCATGAAAATACTGAAGATGTTTTTTTTTTTAATTTTTTTCCCTGGAGTTAAGCAAGTTGATTCTGAAGGTGATATGAAATAATAAACAATCAAGAATAGCCAGGAAAACTAAAAAAGAAAGGCAGCGGGGTAGGAGTTATCCCGACCAGATATTTAAAAATGCCATAAAGTCTCTACAATTAAAATGGTATAGTTAGGAACATGAATAGACAGAGCAACAGAACAGAATCCAAAATCCAGAAATTTGCCCAACTACAAATGGAAATTTGACGTATGGCGAAAGTAACAACTCAAATCACTAGGACATGACGGACTTTTAAAAAAAATGACCCTGAGGCAATTGAATAGCCATTTTGAAAAACAAAAGGTAAAGTAGACTCAAACTTCAGACCAAACATAAATACCAAATGGACCAGAGATTCAGATTTTTTAACTAATTTATTTATTTATTTTGAGAGAGAGAGCTCGCGCGCACACACACACATTAATGCACAAGTACGGGGAGGGGCAGAGAGAGAAGGAGAGAGAGAGAATCTCAAGCAGACTCTGCACTGTCAGGAAAGAGCCCCACGTGGGCCTTGAACTCACGAACCATGAGATCATGCCCTGAGCTGAAACCAAGAGTCAGACGCTTAACATAGGTGCCCCCAAAGATTCAGGTTTTTTCAATGAAGCCTTACAACTTGTGGGAGAAAACTGAGGGGATTCCTTCATAACTCAGAAGTGATAGGGATATAACTCCTTTTGAGTTAGGAGTCAAAATTCAGAAACAATAAAAGAAAAAGTTGAAACATTCAACTACATAAAATTAAAGCAAAGTTTTTAAAAAGCTCTTCATGGCAAAAAACAAACAAAAACCTAACCATAAGCGAGAAAAGCTTTAAAAAAATACAAATGGGAGACAATCTGTAACTTAAAAACAAAGGCTAATTTCACCAATATATAAGGAGTGATTAGAAGTAGAGATGAAAAAGCAAAAATATGATCTTAAAATGGGCAAAAATCATGAGCAGGTAGATCACAGAAACAGAATTGCTGAAGGACCTTGAACATGTAAAAAGATTCTCACTCGTAATCATAAGAGACAAGAAAATTGTACCTACACTGAGAGACTCATCCATCAGATTGCCAAAAATCCAAAATTTGATGGCACCCCTCTGCTGAGACCAGGGAAATTTGACTATGGGCTGGTTGTTAGAGGATACTATGGAATTATTACCTTTGCTGGCTGCTTAGGAGCGTATCTTTTTCTTAAAGGATGCATGCTGAAGAATTTATCAGTGAGGGGTGCCTGGGTGTCTCAGTGGGTTAAACGTCTGGGCTCTTGATGTTGGCTCAGGACATGATCTCACGGTTGTGAGATTGAGCCCAGCATCGAGCTCCGTGCTGACAGTGCAGAGCCTGCTTGGGATTCTCTCCCTCCCTCCCTCTCTGTCCCTCCCCAAGTTGTGCGCGAACGCGTGCTTTTTTTCTCTAAATAAATAAATAAATAAACATGAAAAAAAAAGAATTTCTCAGTGAAAGGTCATGATGTTAGCAACTTCCTCTAAATGTTCAGAAGAAAACACACAAATACGCAAGATAATGGCACAACATTAACAACTGTTGAGTCTATGTGGTGGATGTAAGGCTGTTTATGAATGATAGTTTTCCAACCTTTTTGTATGCCTGAAACTTTTCATCATAAAAGATGGGGTCCGGTCACATGGCCTCAAGGTGAACTCCTGGTGAACCAAAGCCGTCCGTGAAAGCAGCCAGCTCAGCTGAGGCAGTAATAATTGTTCACATGATCTAATGCTTACTGTGGGGGCCAGCCACTATTTAGACAGCCAACTCATTAATCTTCGTACTATCCCCATGAGGTGGTCCCCATTTACAGACAAGGAAACCAAGCCCCCAGCAATCTGGTAACTGTCAAATCCATGGAGGTTTGCACTCTCCCAACTCTGCTGGTTGATTTTAAACTGATATGTATCCCAGACCCCGAGAATCCTTAATAGGCTGGAGAGAAAGAGCCTTAAATTGGACCCAGTTATTTTACTTAATGAGTCATCCAAAGAGTTAACAGGGATCTTTCTGATGACTCTTACAAGCACTAGTTATTTTTAAGGGCTAATATTCTGCGCTCTAATTTAGATTCAGTAATTTCAGACACCACTTGGAAATCGAGGACAAGGGGATTGTAATAAAGCAATTGTGCATTCAACCTAATGATTCACTTAGCAATCCGCCAGTGGAGAAGGTTCTAGGATTCTCTAAATGAAGGTGTGCGAACAGAAGAGAACTTGCAATGGAAGCAAAATTGGACCACTTTCATAGTAAATTTCACAGGGTAGAGTGCTGGCATCGAGTAAAAAGTTTAAGTTCAAATGGTTTATGATTTGGAGGACAGCAGTGCAGCCCTGCCCAAGCGCCTGGGTTCAATTCCCATCTCTGCCAGTAACGTGACAAGGCAGAGTGTTGGGGGGCAAGTCCCATAGCCTCCCTTTGCCTCAGTTTCCTCATCTCCAAAATGGAGATAACAGTGGTGCCCTCCCCCAAAGCTCTCAGGAGGGATAAGTGACTTGAATGAATGAGCTGAAATGTACGGTGTGTGCTTTGGACCACACGCCCACCAGGGCCCAACCAGTGATGCCCCGAGTTTGCCCCAACAGCGTTGCCCATGGTGGCTGGCCCTGCCGCGCCACTCTGTAACATCACCCCAGCCTGGGAGAGAGAGGAATCCCTAAATCATGGCACCTCTCAGGGCGACAGGAACAAGGGCAGAGATGACACCGAGCACAGGTGTGGGCCACAAGGGGGAAGGGTGGGGAATGAACAGGACTTTTTATTTTATTTTTCAACGTTTATTTATTTTTTGGGACAGAGAGAGACAGAGCATGAACGGGGGAGGGGCAGAGAGAGAGAGGGAGACACAGAATCGGAAACAGGCTCCAGGCTCTGAGCCATCAGCCCAGAGCCTGACGTGGGGCTCGAACTCATGGACCGCGAGATCGTGACCTGGCTGAAGTCGGACGCTTAACCGACTGCGCCACACAGGCGTCCCTGAACAGGACTTTTTAAAGGACTGTATCTTCTTGGGGTTCAACAGGTGAATGTACTTAATGCCACTGAACTGTAGACGTAAAAACCGGTTAAGATGGCAAATTTCATATTGAGTGTGTTTTACTACGACAAAAAAAAAAAAATTGTTTTGATGGATAATATCTTCTTGGAGCCTCCAGCCCGTGAGGAGTACTGAGTGTACCGATGAAGAAATGAAGACCCAGAGTGCGGGAGTCTAGCCCCCCACCCCTGGGTGGCTTCCTCAGATCCATTTGGTAGAGGCGGAAACCTCGGTTTGGAGGGCTCAACTCCTCCTGCTCAAGTTCACTCTGCGGCACAAACCCAGAGCAGGACCGGATCCAGGATTGCCTGGCATCTAGTCAGGGGCTTCTTCCGCCACAGGCCCCCGCGCCCCTACGCCTGGTCTGGGAGCCCCCCTGCCCGACCCCAATCCTAGTTCTGCGGCAACTTCAGATACGGGAGGGGCTGCAGAGAGACCCTGTTTCTCAATCCCATGCAAATAGGAGTGTATTTTCCTGTTCGTAAGGGAGTAAGTAGAGTCTCCAAAAGCGGAATCCCCTCTACCAGGATGGGTGGCTGGAGGAGGCCCTGGGAAACCTCCTCCGTCCTCCCCACCTCCCTGCACCTGCATTTCCTATCCGGGAGAAGGCAAGTGCAAAAAGGCTTTGGGTGGATCCCCGAGGGCCTTCTCTTGGTATGGGTGGGGTGTCCAGGGCAGGCACGTGTGGATATGCCCTTCACCTTCGTGTCGTTGGCAGCTGCTAGTACCCCCACCCAATGCCTCCTGAATGTCATCCCATCTGCTTTGAGAGAACTTTCCCTTCCCAGCCAAGAAGGGTGGGGCAGGGGACTGAGCGCCCCAGAGGAAACTCCTTCTGGACACTCCTTCACCCAACATTGGCCAGATATCAGCCTGGGCCCTCCTTCCAGATACATTATTCATTCTTGGAATTCTTGGGACCGTCTTGACAGAGGAGAGGTACAAAGTCTGAAGTGGTCAGTGCTGTGAAAAATATAAAGCAAGAGAAGGGTTATACAGTGTGGGGCAGGCATTGGGGGTGGGCAGAAGGGGTTTGATTTCAGTAGGGTGTTCCAGGAAGGCCTCAACAAGAAGTAAAGACCTAAGGGGAGGAGAGAGTGAGCCAGGGAGTATCTGGAGGAAGAACAATCGAGGCAGACATCCCAAAACAGGAATAGACTTCACAGGAGCAAGAAACAACAAAGAGGAAAAAAGGAAGAAGTACAACTTGTCTTTATTCTCAGCATGGTATGTATATGTAGAAAATCCCAAGGAATCTAAAAGCATATACTATGTAACTAATAAGCACAACAAGGTCACAGGATACAAAAACAGTGTATAGAAATCAATTTTTTTCTACCTGCAAACAATGAACAAGCCAAAAATTAAATTAAGAATATAAGTACGCTCCTGGGGCTCCTTGGGTGGCTCAGCTGGTTGAGTGTCTGACTTCAGCTCAGGTCATGATCTCTCGGCTTGAGGGTTCGAGCCCCATGTTGGGCTCTGTGCTGACAGCTCAGAGCCTGGAGCCTGCTTCGGAGTCTGTGTCTCCCTCTCTCTCTGCTCCTCCTCTGCTTGTGCTCTGTCTCAAAAATAAATAAACGTTAAAAATTTTTAAAAATATATGAATACACTCCTAACAGTATCTAAAAGAATAAAATGCTTAGGAATAAATGCAACAAAGGAAGTGTAAAATCCTACACTCAATATTGTAAAACTTTACTGAGGCAAATCAAGGAAGTCTAAATAAATATAGAGACATTGCTATGTTCTTGGATTTTAAGACTTGATCTTAAAATGGCAGTACTCCCTAAACTGATCTATGGATTCAACATGATCCGTCTCAAAATTCCAGCAGGATTTTTTCCCAGACGTTGACAAGCTGATCCTAAAATGTATATGGAAGTGAAAATCACCTAGAACAACCAGAAAATTCTTGAAAAAGAAGAACAAAGTTGTAGGGCCTCCTTTTGCTGATTTCAAAGCTACAGTTGCCAAGATAGTGTGGCACTGGTTATGTAAGTACTACTAAATAGATCAATGAAACAGAATTAAGAGTCCAGAAATAAACCCTTACATCGTGGTCAATTTTTGACAAAAGTGCCAAAGTAGTTCATTGGAGGAAAGGATAATCTGTTTAACAAACAGCACCGGGACAATTGGCTACCCATCTATATGCAAAAGAAAGGACTTAGATAGACCCTTACCTCACACCATGCACAAAAAAATGAACTCAAAATGGATCATTGACTTAAATGTAAGAACCAAAACAATAAAACTTTCAGAAGAATACATAGGAAAAAAATCCTCAAACCCTTGGGTTAGGCAAACATTTCTTAGCAAGTTATAAAATAAAATATTAACACATTGAAATTCATCACGATTCAAAGCTTTTGTACTTAAGAGCCACGATTAAGGAAATGAAATGACAATACACTGGGACAGAATATTTGCAAAACCAAATCCCATGAAGGACTTGTATCCCGTATTTACAATGAACTTCTACAACTCAATAAGAAGAAAACAACAACTTAATCCAACAAATGAGCAAAAGATATGAACAGACATTTCTCTAAAGAACATGTACCAATAGCTGAGACACACATGAACAGGTGTTCCACATCATTAGTCATTAAGAAAATGCAAATGTGGGGCACCTGGGTGGCTCAGTCGGTTAAGTGTCCGACTCTTGGTTTCGACTCAAGTCATGATCTCGTGGGTTCATCAGATAGGGCTCTGCGCTGACAGTGTGGAGCCTGCGTTGGATATTCTCTCTCCTTTTCTCTCTCTGCCCCTCCCCAGCTCTCTCTCTCTTTCTCAGAATAAATAGACATTAAAAAAAAAAAAGAAAATGCAAATGTGACATGAGATCTATATCACACCCACTATAATTTCTTTTTTAAAAAGGCAATAATGAGGCACCTGGGTGGCTCAGTCAGTTAAGCGTCTGACTTTGGCTCAGGTCACATTCTTGTGGTCTGTGGGTTCGAGCCCCATGTCCGGCTCTGTGTTGACAGTTCAGAGCCTGGAGCCTGCTTCGAATTCCGTGTCTCCCTCCCTCTCTCCCCCACTCATGCTGTCTGTCTCTCAAAAATGAATAAACTTTTAAAAAATTAAACTAAAATAAAGTAAAATAAAATAAAACAGGCCATAACAAATGTGGCTAGGACTTAGAGAAACAGAACCCTCACACATTGCAGGAGGGAACGTAAAATGGGGCAGCATCTTCAGAAAATAGTTTGGCAGGTCTTCAAAAAGTTACACATAAATTTACCACATGACCCAGCAAGTCCTCTTCTGGGTGTCTACTAAGAGAAACGAAAACATATGCGCAGAAAGATTTATGAGTCAGTGTTTATAGCAGTATTATTCATAATAGGTCCTAATTGGAAACAACCTAAATGCCCGTCAACCGATTGATCAGTGGATAGGAAAATATGTGGCAAATCCATAGATCAGAACACTATCCAGTGATAAAAAGAACAAATGAATGAATGGCAGGTGCCACCGTATGGATGAACCTCAAAGGTGTTATAATAAGTGAAAAAAGCCAGACACAAGAAGACTATACAGTGTATGATTCCACTGATGTGAAACATCCAGAAAAGGCAAATTGATAGAGACAGTCAGTAGATGACTGTTTGTCTAGGGTTGGAGTGGTAACAGGGATTACCTGTAAATGAGCGTGAGGGAGAGACCATACTGGGGGGCCATGAGAACATTCTAAAATGGATTTTTGGGGGTGATTGCACCCCTTGGAAACATTACCAAAAAAGCATTGAATTGTATCCTCAAGTAGGATAAACTTTATGATATGTAAAACATAGTTCGATAAAGCTATTACAAAAATTCAGTTCAAGGTTTCAGTTTGAGATTCAGTTTACACGTGGTCCAGGAGCCCTTCCTGAGCTATGACAGCTGGGATAGATGCCACACTTTTGCCATAGAGAACCATGGGTCACAGTATGATGGCACAGCCTTTATGTAGGGGTTAGATATCGGTCTCTCCACTTTGGGATAAACTTCTTGAGGACCTTACTTAGTATTTATTTTCAGAATCCTAGAACAAAATGCAACTCATATGGGACTCAACAAAGTCTTGCTAAATTTATGAATAGAAAGAGAATTTGATCTCATTAGTAAGGTCTATGTTTGAGACCTACATGAGTGTCAAAATAATAAAAAAGAGATAGCATGGAAAAAGTATAAAGTATTAAAATAATGCAATTTTGGGGCACCCGTGTGGCTCAGTTGGTTAAGCGTCTGACTTCGGCTCAGGTCATGATCTCATAGTTCGTGAGTTCAAGCCCCACGTCGGTTTCTGTGCTGACAGTTCAGAGCCTGGAACCTGCTTCAGATTCTGTGTCTCCCTGTCTCTCTGCTCCTCCCCTGCTCGCGCTCTCCCGAAAATAAATAAACATTAAAAAATGTAAAAGAAAAATTAAAAATTAAATAATGCAATTGTATCCTATACATAAGAGAATGCTGGGCTAAAGAAGAAAAGCCCACTGGGGCGCCTGGGTGGCGCAGTCGGTTAAGCGTCCGACTTCAGCCAGGTCACGATCTCGCGGTCCGTGAGTTCGAGCCCCGCGTCGGGCTCTGGGCTGATGGCTCAGAGCCTGGAGCCTGTTTCCGATTCTGTGTCTCCCTCTCTCTCTGCCCCTCCCCTGTTCATGCTCTGTCTCTCTCTGTCCCAAAAAAAATAAATGTTGAAAAAAAAATTAAAAAAAAAAAAGAAGAAAAGCCCACTTCCAGGTGAACGAAGTGAGCAAACAACGTACTCTTTCTTTTAAAAGGTTGGCAGAGAATAAAAAGTAAGAAGGGAGAAATATAGCTAAATGGAAACATTGGTTACGGAATCTGCTGTGTCTAGATAAAATATGGCATAAGGAAGGGAGGGAGGGAGGGAAGAAGAAAGAGAGAGAAAGAAAGAGAGGGCAGAAGCCAGTGTGACGGAGCAGGAGCGGGCCGGCCCCGGTAGGGCTGGTGGGCACTCAGAGTGCTTGGGCTTCTCCTCTGAGTAGGGCAGGAGCCTGTGGGCAGAACAGTGACAGGGAGGACGTGTGTCAACAGGATAATAATAGGACTTCCTTCACCTGAGAGAGGATGAGATGAGTTCACAGTGCAAAGTCCCAGCACGGTAACGCATAGCAAGCACCAAACCCAGTAGTTAGTGTCATGATCACTATTTGTCCCCCGACACCGCAGGCCCAGAGAAGTGAAGCACATGCTCTCAAGGTCACGGATGTCCATCCTGGGGATCCATGGCTTCACGGGAAGCCCGGGGGCAGGTGGTCAGCTCCTGGAGTGCAGGGGTGTCGGGAGCGAAGGACGGGCAGAGTACAAGTGACTGCGCTGCCCGCCCACCTCAACCTCCTCGGCCTCTGAACCTCCTCCATTCCTCACCCAGGGGACGGGAGAAAAGCAACGACATCTCCTACAGAGCTCACTAAAGGGACAGAATAAGGCAGAGCCAGTGAGCTCTCAGCCCAGGGCCTGGAGTCCGCATCTCACAAACAGTGCTGTCTATTCAGGTTCCTTTATTTGACAAGTATTTATTGACACAGGTCACAGACCACACCAGCTGGGACATTAGGGACACAAGGCGAAGAAGAGACACTTGTCCAGGACCACAAACACATACACGCACACCATTGGTAAGCTACCTAATTATCAACACACCAAAGTCCACAACGGGGGTGAGTGTTCATAGAGCCGTTTCAGTAGAAATGAACGGGACAGGTGACACTGGACTGACTTGCTCCAGGATAAGCTGGGGAGGCTCTTCACAAGACAGACCATCACTGGGTCCATCTCTCAGTCCCTTGTGACAGCTTTCTTTGACTAACAGGTAGGCAAATACCCAATCCCTCACCCAAGTCCTGACCCCGGCAAAGCCACCTTCCCAGGAGGAGAGAAAGGCAACATGACAGTAGGATAAAATAAAGGGATAGCTCTCTGACTTAAAAAAAAAAAAAGCAACATCCTTCTCTTTTTCATTTTCCCAGACAGAAAGCAGCACTGGCAGATTTCAAAGCAGAGACCGCTGGCGACATTAGCTCCTATGTTACACACACCGTAGCCCAGAGCAGTGGTTCTCAGTCCTGGCTCCACACTGAAACCGGGTGGTTCAAAATCCTCACACCTTGGTCCCATCCCCAGCACTTCCGATGTAACCAGCCTAGGGTGGGGCCTGTGCACGGGATTTAAAATCATCCCGAGGGTTCTTTTCTTTTCTTTTTTTTTTTTTAAGTTTATTTATTTTTGAGAGAAAGAGAGAAAGAGATCACGAGCAGGGGCAGGGCAGAGAGAGAGGGCAAGAGAGCATCCCAAGCAGGTTCCACCATGTCAACACAGAGCCCAACTCGGGACTCTGATTCGTGAACTGCGAGATCGTGACCCGAGCCGAAACCAAGAGTCAGACACTTAACTGACTGAGCCACCCAGGCACCTCAAAGACCATTCTGAGGGTTCTAATGTTCAGCCAAGACCAAAATCTACTGACCTAAAGAATTATCTTTAATACCCAGCATGTTGTTGACAGAAAAAGCAAGTTGAGGAACTTGCACAATGCTTGGCGCATAGTAGGGGCTCGATGTAGGTTCCCTCCTTTTTTAAAGAAAGGCTATGTGAACGGGTTGGCCTGTTATCAATCACACAAGACAGACCTGGGAGGCCCCCAGCCACACACACAGGTCCTTCTGGAAGGAGGATGCGGTCGGAGAGGTAATTACACTTTTCGATGTACATGCTTCTCAGGCATGGCCGTTTCCACTCCAAGCCCCTATCTTTTTGTGTAATTAATAATTAAGAAAATGATTTGCCAGTGGTTAAAGAAGCCCCAAGTTGAGCTTCTTTCGCTTCCCTTTTCTTTACCTATTCAAGGGACAGGAAATGCCCATATAAATAGCCAGTGGGAAGGAAAGGTCGGGTGGGTGGGGGGAGGGGGAGGGGGAGGCTGAGTCAGTGAACCAAAGCCGGCAGGGGCTGAGCTGCCTGGCTCAGCCCTCCAAAATCCCTTCAAAAGTCCCGAGGCCCCTTCCAGGTGGGCAGATGGGACCCTGAGGTATGTTGGCATAACTGAGAAGCAGAGCTTCTAGACTAACAACTGAAGCAGGGGCGGGGGTGGTTGGGTTTCTGGGTTCCCAAGTCAGGAGTTCAGCCTTGAAGCTCCGCTGGGCCATGGTCCGGGGGGGCCAGTCATTCTGGTGACCTCACTCTGACACAACCGCCCAGCCCTGCCTCTGGGTGTTTCAGAGAAAACTCCACAGAGTTGGGCGCAGAGAAGCCACTAAGGATCATGTTATCTAATGTCACTGCCACACAGTGCTCTGTGAGGGCCCTATCAGGATCCTCCTGCTGCTGCTGAGGGCACTGAGGCCAGCCTCGGGATGCCTGGGAGCTGGTCCTGAGTCACACAGGCCACAGAATTTCAGGAGACCACAGCACCCTGTGGCTGGGCTGTGGTCAGCCCCCTACCCACGCTGTCCGAGGGACTCTGCCTAGTGGCCTCCCTGCTATGCACAGAGCGGGGGCCCTGGTAACGTCTGTGACCTAAAGGAGACCCCAGGAAATTTGAAGCACAGGAACACTGAGAAAGCCCCACACCCAGCCCTTAGAATGCCAAGGTCCCAGCACCTGTTTCCTCACCTACAAGAGCAGGAACTGGCATTACTGGGGCCCTTGCTCCATGCCAGGTACTTAGATTGACTTTACCTGATGCCAGGGGGGCAGTACTATAATTTCCCCCATTTACAGATGAGAAAACTGGGGCTCAGAGCCACTGGGGCACATGACCAACGTCCCCCGAAAAGGGGCAGAGCCGGAACTCAAGACCCCTGGCCTCTGAGCACAGGCCCTAAGGTGCTCTAAGAGGACCCGAGTAGGGCAATGGACTTTCTTTCCAGCTCTGGCCACCTCCCACCAGGCCTCAGCCTCAGGAACCCATCTGGGAAGGCCAAGAGGCAAGCCTGGAGAAGGATCTGGATGGAGGTGGATCATAGACAGCCTCAAAGACCTTGTGCATGAGCTGAGCCAAGTTGGTCTGGGGGCTGGAGCCCTCTTGAGAGCCAGCCTCTGGGCCAGGAACCAGGCTGACCTCTGGTCCTCAAGCTCCCTCTTTCTTAGAAGTCTCTCAGCCCTGTACTTCCTGAAGTTTCTGCTGTAGTGCAACAACCTACTTAACCCCTTGTCTCCCGGGATTCCTTTATCCACCCTGAGTCAGGGCTCTGGTTCCTGGGGGGCTGACTCAGAACTCAGAGGGGAAGGCTCCTGGGAATACAGGCGCCATGTGGCTCAAAGGAAACAGAACATGCATCTGGGACACTCAAGGGCTCCATTTCAGCTTCCCTATTCCTCTGTGGTCCTAGAGACTTGGCCCCTCAGTGCCTCAATTTCTTTGGCTGTCAAATGGGGTTGATCATGACAACAGCTTCACAGAGCACCCTTTCAGATAGAGCAGTGACAGACTTTGACAGGGTGTCAAAGACCTTCTCTGGGCCAGGCACGGTCATGGCAGCTGGATGTGCATTTCCTACTGAAGCCTTCACAACAACCCAGTGAGGCGGAAATTTATATTTTCCTGATTTTACAGCCTTGGAACAGAGGCATAAAGAGTGATGGTAGTTGCCCAAGGTCACACAGGTGTTAGGTAGATGTGGGGGGGGGGGGGGGGGAGGGAGAGAGTTGAACCAAGGCAGAGAGACCTTCCATTTGCCTCTCTGAGTAATTATACTTCCTCATGGGCTTCTTACGGACTGTGACCCACCCAGGGAGCAGGCCTGGCAGGTTCACTGTGTGCCCTAGCACCTAGTGGGTGCCTGGGACAGAGTAGGTACTCTGAATGAAAGAAGAACGAATACCGCAGATGTCAGAGAGGAAATAACCTGGGCTCTGGAATGAGACACATCCCTATTTGCCAGCCCTGTCACTTCTTAGCTCTGTGACCTGACGTGATTGTCTCTACCTCTCAGAACCTCGATCTTGTCGCAAAATGCGATAATAATTATAATAATACATGAAAGCGTCCCTGTGAGGATTGGAGGCGTACACAAAAGCCCCTTCACCTGCAACTCCGTAAATGGTACCTTTATTATCGTTTTGAATTAATTCAAAATTTTGAGTTGTATTCATTTGAAATGAGAAAATGTCTGCAAAGACACATTGAAAAGCATAACACACTGTCTTCTTACGTGTTTTGATGCAACCGACCTGCCTAAGGGCACAGATAAAAGGAGACCTTGCCCAGGTCAGGATGGAGGCGTGAGATGGTCAGCTCAAAGGAGGGACTTATGGGGACGTTTGTTATCACTCCGTGAACCAGCATGTGATGGGGCTGACCAAGGATCTGGGATACAGCCTGAGACCCAGGTGGTGCCAGACTGGGAACTGGCTACCACCCCCCGGACCCTCAGACCAGAGTCCAAGACTGACATCAGCCAAGCTGGAGGTCCCAGGCAGGTCATAGCCCCACTGTGTCAGCCACCTGAAAGGGCTTTTCAAGACTATCCACTCACCCTTGCCTCATAGTTCCAATGGGAAAAACAGAGGCCCAATGAGAGGTAGGGGTTGGCCACGGTGACTGCTAATGACCAAGCACAGAGCAGAGACCAGAATCCCTGACTCTTGACCCCAGCCACCCATTTCCTTTGCCTGGCTGAGCATTCCCACCAAAGCCACCGTGCCCACCTCCAGTACCCAAAGGACATAGACCATGAACAGGTTGATTTCTGCCCAATCCAGGCCACATGCCCCATGATGGCCAGCGTCTTACTCCCACTTCTTCCTGTCCCAGCTCTGACCCCAGTAGTAGGGCTCAGAAAAACTTGCTGAGTGAATGAGACCATACTCGGTGTTAGGCCCAGCCTATGACCCTCTGAGCCTCGTAGGGCTGTGCACAAGTTGACCGTGAGATCACAGAGGTAAAAATCATGTGAAACAGTGAGAAGGGTGACACGGGTATAAGGCATGGCCCATTGGGGCAGCGGGGTGGTGTGGAGGGCCATAAGCTCTGGACCACATGGCCTACATTCAAGTCCCAGCTCCACCATGGACTAGCTGGGGGCCTCGAACCGCTTCCTCAGCCTCTCTGTACCTCAGTTTGCTGGGGGTAGCACAGCGCCCACCCCCACAGAGCTGCCATGAAGATCTGTGAGATGCACACCTGGCACAGGGCCTGGACCACAGTCAGGGCTCACCAAATGGCCGTGGTGATCGTCTAGAATAGCTGTCTCTGAGCCACACACTGACACGCGCACGCACGTGCCTTCCCCAATAGCGGGATTGCTTCCAAAATCAGGCTGTCACCTTGACAGGCTGGAGCAGAGCTTTCTGCAAGGCATCGGCATTTCTCTGCTGCTGCCAGTGATACCCTCCAGTTCTTTCTGGATGTCTCCAACCAGCCTGAAGCCTCTTCATTCCTGCCCTGGGCAGTCCCACAGCAATTCCTAAGGAGAAACTGAGGCCCATGAGTGTCCTCACTCTAAATGGCCCCAATCGCCTGGGTGAAGTGAGGTAGGCCAAGAAGAGCCCTAGACAGAAAAATGAGCTCGAGGTGACCTCGGGTTGGGCACGTCTCCCCTGTGGGCCTCCACGTCCCCTGTAGTAAAATAAGGAGGTGATCTAAAATAAGATTGTCATTTCGGCCCACTGTCCCTTTGACATGATTCTATTTTTGTGCTCTCTGTTAATGGCATCATCATCCCCACAATAGCCAGCATTGATTGAACACCTGCTATGTGCCAGAAACTAAACTCGGACTGATACAATAGCCGCTGACAGTTATCGAATGCTAGGATCCACCAGCCATAAACGCTTCACCCCTTCTCTCATTTAACCCTCTGCAAAGCTATCACCAGCCTCCTCACCACCATAAGGATGCCCGAGGTAGGGCCCGTGTGATGAGATGGCCTCATCCTGCTGGGGTTTGAGCCCAAGAGCCAGGCTTGCAAGCACCAGACCATGCCCAAGCCCCTACAGCCCTGTGAGGTAAGAATTATTATCTCCATTCTACTGATTAGAAGAAAAAAAAAAAAAAACCCTGCAGCCCAGAAAGGGGAAGTGACTCAGGCCACGTCACACTGTTTCAGATGATGGGCTCTGAGGATATCCTCCTTCTAGCTCCTTTTATCCCGACCATCTCAGAGACATCAAAGAAATGCGCTTTGAGCCCTGTGACCCTCAGTCCCCACTCAGTTCCTGTCCGCTTACTCTGGGCCCACAGCTGAGCTCCAGATACGTGAGGGTCCGGCCTTTGGCAGGAGGTCTGACTTCCAGATACGAGAGCCCTGAATCACAGGAGCTCGCGCCCCATCCACTGCCTGGCCCTCATCGAAACCCGGGGAGGGGATTTACCCCGCGGGGGCACACTCACTGGTGCTGTGCCCTCACTGTCATCTGCGCAGCCAGGACAGCTTTGCCAGTGCCATTCAACAATCCTCATTTTGCCGAAAATTGAGGTCATATGCTTTATCTAAGCAGGGAATCAGTGACCAGTGCCGCAGGTGAATTCTATCATCAAGGACACCTTATTTATTACTTATTTATTTATTTATTTATTTAAAATATTTATTTATTTTTGAGAGAGTGCAAGCAGAAGAAGGGCAGGGGAGGGGGCAGAGTCCCAAGCAGGCTCCGCACTGGCAGGCTGACAGCAGTGAGCCCGATGTGGGGCTCGGACTCACGAACCCTGAGATTATGACCTGAGCTGAAGTCGGGTGCTTGACCAACTGAGCCATCCGGGCGCCCCAAGGACACCTTTTTAAATTCCAGCAGATCGTGGAGGATGGGTTGGTTTTCCACCTGTGGAGAGGGTATTTGGAGGCACAGGAGGCAGGTCCTGCCTCCAGCCAGGCAGAGAAAGAGATCCTGACGTGCAGTAACTTCAAGTGATCCTTCCCTGAGAAGTCTCTTCCCTTTAGGTGGCCACCATAGAATGAATGGTGGCTTAGTTCCTCTCTTCAATCCTCCCTTTATATACTCACCTTTTTCCCCCTGGGAGCAGAGAAAAGAGGAAGCTGCTGTTTGATTTCTGAAGGCCCAGGCAGAGTGAAAACGGGAGGACCCATAAGGATGGGGTGACTCATTCCCTGACCAAGGGATAAGGCCACCCCAAGCAGAGGGCGTTTTGGGAAGACCTGGGCTTTTGTTCCCTTTGGGACTAAAATGAATCACCAATCTCAGCAAGTCACACTGGCCAGTCCCAAACTTTCCCAGGTAAAAAGCACTGAAAATGAGTCAGGTGGGGCTCCCATCAGTGGGCACAATCAAGGGCAGAAAGGCTGAGCTCCTCCTTACTGTGCACCTTCAGCTTGGTGCTTAGAAGAGGCCAGATGGGACTTCGTTCTTCTTGGAGCAGAGTGGAAACTGGAATCAGAAAAGGAAAGTCAGGCACCCAGGCACCACCAGGCCTCTAACCACATGGGTCAGCAAGGTAGTGAGCGTCCGCTGCAGGCTGGCGCTGTGCAGGATGCCATACAACAAGCTCAGCTGGCTCATTAGTTCACCGACTCAGGCGGGTGGTCAGGAGCCTTGACTGGGTGTCAGGCATTCACCGTGCTCTCCCTTCTCCAGACCCTGCAAAGAAGGGATCCGATCCTCATGCACGGAAGAGGGAACTGAGGCACCGGCCAGGATCCCTGAGCCAGGAATCCTTCTCAGAGCTGTCTGACTCTGCAGTCTTGCTTCTTCTAGCCCTGTGTCTACAGAAACCTGGTCGTCATCCGTGGATGAAGATACCCATGTCACCACCTGAATGTGTTCAGGAGAGTCTAGAAAGCCCGAGACTTGTCTCAGCAAAACTGCCCGAGTTATCTCAGAGGAAGAGCTACAAGGAGAAGCAGAGGCTTGGCAGTCCTCTGGGACCTCAGCATTCCAGAGGCCAGATGTGTGAGCCTGACGTCACCTCACCAAATTCCAGGCTGCGCTCTGCTGGCTTGTGAGCCCTGTTCCTCCATGCCTTCCTCCTCCCTTTCCTCAGGATGAAAGAGACTGAGTGCTGCTGGCAGCTCCTCCCCAGCATCTGGCAGAACATTCTGCCCCATAGCTGAGCTCCTCTCACTCCCCAGTCATCCCTGGGGGCGGCTGGGGACTCATATTTCCATTTTCAGTGCACAGCCAGGCACCAGATCTTTCCATGACCAGCAGGGCTAGCCATATGGGGTCGGGGTTAGGGACATGAGCTGTGACACCGGACAGAGCTGAGTTCAAATCCTCCACCTGCTGCTTGTTAGCTGTGCGATTTCAATCAATTAGCTTACCCTCTCTGAGCCTCTGTTTCCCTATTTGTAAATGGAGACTGTGGCTGTCAACTCTGATGCCTTCTTCATTGAAAGAGTCTCTTTCCATTTGTTTGCAGCTCTGAAAAATGAACTATTCCATCCTATCAGTTTTCTTTTTTTATATGCACTCCATCCATAAGCCAAGAAAAGAAGCAGCTGATACTAGAGTTTTAAAATGGAACAGTAATGTCGTATATCTGAAACTAAAGTAATATTGTGTGTCAACTATAGTTCAGTTTAAAAAAAAAAAAAGGGGGCGCTTGGGTGGCGCAGTCGGTTAAGCGTCCGACTTCGGCCAGGTCACGATCTCGCGGTCAGTGAGTTCAAGCCCCGCGTCGGGCTCTGGGCTGATGGCTCAGAGCCTGGAGCCTGTTTCCGATTCTGTGTCTCCCTCTCTCTGCCCCTCCCCCGTTCATGCTCTGTCTCTCTCTGTCCCAAAAATAAAATAAACGTTGAAAAAAAAATTAAAAAAAAAAAATGAAGCAGTAATATTTATATCCTATTTACTATGTGCCAGGAATCTGTTATAAGGTACCATCACTAGCCCCGTTTTACAGATGAGGAAACTGCGACCCAGAGAGGTAAAACAACTTGCCTAATGCCACATGGCCAGTAAACAGCTGGCTGAGATTCACACCCATGCTGTCTGGCTTCAGGGTCCATGCACTTAAGCATTGTGTTGAGAAAAGTAAACAAGATGAAACCCACAAAGTGTGCGGCATGCTGCTAGATGCATAGTGGATTCTGAATAAACGTTTGCTGGTAATATTATTACTACTGTTGTTATTGCTTTGCCATCCACATGTCTGAGTCTTATCCTTGACCTTGACAAGTGGGTCAGGGCTTTCTGTCCTTTCAGCCAGATCCAAGAGTCAAGAAGCTCTTGGATTAAAGGTGGTCAATCGGTCCACCCCAATATGTGGGTCCCTTGACATGTCAATTAAATGTTCCTACCATGTGGTCTTGAACAACTGACTGAAGTCTCTGAGCTTCAGTTTCCCCATCTGCCAGGGGGGAGGGTGCTCTGCTCTCCCTTACTGTTGGGTTGGGAACAAGAGAGAAAGTGCTAGGTGTGCATGGTATGCCCCATTAAATATCGGCAGGCTGCCGGCAGGCCCTCCAGCCCGGGCAGCCTGGCATCAGAGGCCCATTTTAGCCACTGGGCCCTACTGCTTCCCAGGTGGGATGCTCTTATCAAAAGACAAAGCTTGCAGTTTGGCTCCCAAACCCCACCCCAAAAAGCCAGTGAGATGTTGGTAACAGAAGACCCACCTGGGGCAGTGTCCCTGGGCAGTTGTAAGCAAAAGGCTAGGCACAGGATTATCAGGAAAAGACAAACAAAAAGAAAGCCAGACTAGCAATGCTGATAATGGACAAAACAGAATTTGAGGTAAAAGGCAATCCACTAAATGACAAGGGGACTCTTGACTCTCTTTGTCTCCATGTACCACCCCAATGGGCTTCTCATTTTTATTATCCTTCCCAGACCTTTTCCTCTCTGTCTAGTTCCTGCAATGACACTTCATGGTCCGAAGGCTTGTCTTCATATTAATTCCCTGAGGGATGAGCCAACCTCCTCCAGGCCTCCATTCTGCTGCTGGCATTCACTTCTTAGAGACTGCTGGCCTGTTGAGATCTTTCCTGCCTGGTCCTCTTTGACCAGACAGGGCTATGGCCCCTTCCTCCCCCTATTCCCTAGGCTCTACCCTTGCCTGGTCTCAGAGAAGTCGTGAGCTTGTCTCCCAGAAGGAATGGGCAGAGGGTACGCACCCAAAGGACTTCTGCCTGGTGACTTGTGTCCACAGTCATTTCCAGCACTTGTTTATGAGTATAGGCCTGGACCACAATAGGTACCCATTAAAGGCATGTTGAGTAAAGCTAAGAACCCTTAGTCAGTAAGATTTTGTTAGTTCAACCCCCTCCACCCACCACCCCCCAAAATGATATGGAGATCTTATCTGGCAGCAGTGGTCCTGAGCTACAGAGAAAATTTATTTTTTTAATTTTCTATCAAAGATGTTCGGCTAGAAAATATATCCGCTGGAATCTTCCAAGTGTGTGCCCGTCTCTTACTTCCTTCATTCAATATGCATTGGTTGTTTTGCTACCCAGCTCTTGGTGTTGTAAGACTGCAGAATTGTGCAAAGTTTCAAGCAGCTAACACTACAGAAGGGACGGGAAGTCTTCTAATCATCGGACAGCACCAGCTATCTATTACAGATATGTATTGCGTACAGTGAAATGGGGAACAAACACTTCATCGAGCTTACACTCTTGGGGGTGGGGGGTAACAGACATCATAACCATCGTCACAGAAAGAGTGAGGCACCCCCACACAAACAGCTACCTTTCAATACACTTGTTCTGGAGTTTGGCTGGGCTGATTTAACATCTCATCTCCTTGACTTACTTTACATGAGCTTGAACAAGAGGTTTAAGCTCCTTGAGGCTCAGTCTCAGTATCTGTAAAATGGAAATAAGAATTACTTTCTTCCTAGGGTCATCAAGAGAATTATGAGGAGTTATTCAAGTGTCTGCCATGTCTCGTTTTTATCATTATGATAATGATGATACCAGATGAATAGTACTGAAGGTGGGGAGGGGAATACTTCTTCCTGAAGAGGGGATGGTATGGATGAGAATTTTCAGGAGAAGGGGGTTGTTGGTGCTGAGTTTTAAAGGAAGGTTTGAATTTCTATACAAGGAAGTGGCCAAAAGTGAATCTGTTCAAAAGTAGAAAAATGAATGATTCAGAAGGTCATTAAAATAAAACAAATAAAGAATCTAAACCAAATGACTGGGCTCCTTAAAAATAGGACATTGCATTGCCAAGCTAAGAAAGCGTTAGTCAGGCAGAGGAGGTGGTTACTGGGAAATTTCGCCCAGTTCAGCATTATTGAGAAGTTGTGGATTCCTGGAGCCTTCAGTGGCTGTTGCACAATCTTGTGGGGTCATGGTTACCCAAACCCTGGTCCAGGACTGAGAGGGAAGTGTTCAGGACAGGATTGATACTAGAAAAAAGAAAGGGTCTACTGAAAAGTGGAGCTTCAAAGTGGTTAACTGTATTGGGAGAGTCTGGGGTAAGTCTGTAGGCCAGCAAACATCTGTCCTGAGGAAACATGACATAGGACATCTGGATTCAGGGACAACACATGCCCAGGGATCTGGGTCTAAGCCACAGGGCAGGCATCCCATTCCTTCTCCCCCAGGGTCTGCCAGCCCCTCCTCCCTTTCCCCATACTCTCACACTGCAGGGACACCCTAGCCTTCTCTGCCCAACTGTTGGAACTAGGCAGATGGGGCTCAGATCACAGCTCTTGCTTACTGTATGATCTTAGGCAAGTCGCTTCACTTCTCTGTGCCTTTATTTTTTTGTCTATTAAGAGAATCACAGTATTCACTTCACTGGATCATCGTGGGGAGTTAGT